>NC_080029.1:90282329-90585360 GCF_030020395.1 Manis pentadactyla | reverse complement strand
TAGCCAAATCTTGATAGAGAAAAGGAAACTCTTCCTCAGCCTTCTTTCTGAGAAGATGGATTTAAAACAAGTAAAATGTAAGCGAAAACCTTATGTATGAGTAGCACATACTCATACTTGCCTGTGAAGAACACTGAGCCTGGGCTGTAAAACTGCAGTCTCACGTGGTAGCTTCATTTGTGCATTGATTAGCAAACATTTGGAGTCCCTTTTTGGAGCCAGGCACTGGGCTGGCTTGGGAAATCAGCGATTAAAAAGACACAGTCCTGACTCTCAAAGAATTTAGAATCCAGTGGGAGACACGTTCAAAATATTACAATTGAAATAACAGTTATGTTCAAAGTGTACCAATACACTGTTGAGGAGAGGAGGAGGAGGGGGAGGCAGAATAGCCTTGGAAGGAGGTAGGACTTGCCCTGGAACTGAGATGTGCGTCATTGGGCTTCTTAAGAGGTAGGGGAAGGGGTGCATTTTGGGTAAGAGAACTACAAGGAGTTCACTATTGCAAGAGCGGAAAACATATAGGGTGTGATGGTGAGAGGTATGGCTGGGAAATAGAGTTCACGTGTCTGTTACGGATTTTTGGGGCTTACGCAAAAGAACAGACTTGGCTAATGTAAACAAAAAGAGAATTTATTGGAAAGATGAGTGGCTCACAGAATAAACGGGAAAGCTGGAAAACCAGGCTAGGAAACAGGATCAAGGGCAGCTGCAGAGCTCTAGGCAGCAGGAACTACTCAATGGTCTGTCAGTGAGTGCCAATACATTTTTTTTTCTATCCCTGTATAATTTGACTCAGGATTCAAAATATGGAGAGAGTACAACTGATTTTATATCATGGCCCCATCCATCTAGGGCACCTTGATTTATTGTCCTACCAACAACACTGTCAGCAGTGGGGAAAAGCTGATTCCCAGCAGAAACTTAACTACACAGTCAAAGGACAGGAGAGTTGATGGATATGCCTTATTGAGCTTAGGTTTTATTCTATAGACTATAGGAAGAATTATGAACAAGATGATCAGAAAAGGAGATTTTAGAGTTTTAGATTGTTTTAAATTGGAGGATGGAATGGAAAGGGGCAAGAATAGTATGAGGGAGACTTGTCCAAATACTCTTGTATTGATTCAGGCGGGAGATGGTGAATGCTTGAATTTGATAGGGATACAGAAGTTGGTAGGCTCAAGAGGAAAACACATAGGAAAGATATTTAAGAAGTAGACTGGCCCAAATGACCAATTAAATATGTGTGGTAAAGGAGTGGGAGGAATCTTGGTTGATTCCTAGTTTCTGCTTTACACCTGTATTTGAAAGCTGGTGCCATTTAGAGACAGAATGAACTGAGAGGGCAGTTTGAGGAATAGTGCTTCAAAAACAAATTGACTTTAGGAATTTTGAAGTGGGTGTATGATAGGCATATATGGGAATATGGAGCAAGAAAAAGATCTGAGGTAGAGAGATTTGGAAGATATCACCATGAATGGCCTTTGAAGTCATGGACATGTACCATATTTATCAGGGTTTGAGTACAGAGTACAATGAAAAAGGGATGACAATTACATTCTAAAAGAAGGGTAAGGAGAAAGAGAACCACATAGATACCTATAAGGAGCAAATATGAAGATAATTAAAATAGTAGTATGTAAATCAGAAGGTAACTCACTTGTGGTTTGAAGAATACTTATGAATATATGATCCATAAACTATTTTTAACAACTTTACCCAGATATAATTGGTAAACCATGCAATTTATTGTATTTAAAGTATATAGTTGAGGTTTTTAGTATGTTCTCAGGGCTATGCAACCATTATTACAGTCTAATTTTAGAACATTTTTTTGTCTTCATATCCATTCATTTTCATTCTTCAAATCTCCCACCTCTCCCCAGACCTAAGCAACCACCTTCATACAAATGGAATCTTATACATTGTGGTATTTTGACTGGCTTCTTTTGCTTAGCATACTATTTCCAAGAATAATACATGATGGAGCATGTATCAGTACATCATTCCTTTTTATTGCTGAATAACATTGTATTCTATATGTTGAAACCACTGTGTGGTTAATGTGAAACCATCATAAGATTGTATATCAATGATAGTTTAATTTAAAAAAAACATTGTATTCTATAGACTTACAACATTTTATTTATTCATTAGTTGATGGACATTTGTATTGTTTCCACTTTTTGGCTATTATGAGTGATGCTGCTGTAAACATTTGTGTACAAGTTTTCATGTGGACCCATTTTCACTTCTCTTGTGTGTACATACACCTAGGAGTGGAATTGCTGGGTCATAGGATAGCTATATGTTTGACTCTTTGAGGAACTGCACTATTTGAACTGCATTTATCAACCACAAATTAATTCAAACATTTCTTCAGCCAATAATTTAGATATATAATTATTTTTAGGAGAAACACATTTTTATAGCTTAGTAAAATACAGTGAACACTCTTATGGGAGCCACCCAGGTCATGCACTACAACTTTGCCAGACCTCTCAGAAGATCCTCCTTATGGCTCAACTTAATCATGGTCCCCAGCTTGTATCCAAAAGTAAGGGTCTTCCTGACAATCGTATTTCAACTGTATCTCTTTTCCACATAAAGATTCTGTTTCTTAAGGACACAGGGGGTGTGAGAATTAAAATATCCTATAACTACTCATTGCCTTATCTACTTTACTCATGTACAAGTTACCTGAGAATGATACAGTACCATTACCACCACCAAATTATGATTACTGAAATCATATTACAAATAAATTTTTTTGCTTATATTATCCCCATTCTCCCTGTACTTATTAATAATTGTATATTTACATTGTCAGATCATGTAGCTGGTACATACTATAATCTATCTCCTTTCATTTTATTTAGCTTTGGTTCAAAAAGAACCATATAATATTTACCACTAGTGCTTATGTCAATGACTCTCTAGTCATTTGATTGTCTGAAGCTCTTCCTCCAGTACAATCATTAGTAGAGGCTCATTGGAGCAATATTCCCTGAGTTCTTGCACAATGTAAAAAATTTACCTGTGCCTTTTATATTTAAGGTCAGTTTGCTAGATATATAATCCTTGATTCATATTTTCATTCCTTGTATTCTTAATTATGTTATTCCATTTTCTTCTGGCAAAATGTGTCGCTATTGAAGTCTAAATAATCTAATATTATTTCAAATTTTATGTCATGTGGCCTTCTTCCTGGATGCCCAAAATGTTTTCTTTCTTTTTCTTAGTATCCACATAATTTTATTAGATTATACCTTGGTGTTGGTCATTCTGGATCACCATTTTCAGATACACAGTATGGTTTTTCAATATGTAATTTTAAACTCATTTGTTTTTAAAATTTTAGGAACACTTTCTTAATTATATTCTTCGTATTTATTCTCTTTTCTTGCTTTTTATTCTTTAAAGACTTTTATTATCCATGTGTTGGATTTTCTTTTCCTGTCTTTAGTATTTGTCACTTTATCTCACATCCTTTTACTTTCTTCAATTCTTTTTTGTTTAAAGAACAATTATCTTTTTCTTAATTCATTACTCAGGTTTATTTGTTCTCTTGTTGCTTCTAGTTTAGTCTTTATTTTTCAAATGATTTTTTAAAATTATGTTTCTAATTCTTTCTTGGTTCTGTCACCCCATTTCTGAATATTTCTAATTTTTTGTTCTTTCATATCTTGTATAATATTTTTAATGCCTTTTAACTTGTTATGCAATAGTACATTAGAGTGTTGATCGATTTCTTTAATATGTCTTTCTGGCATGATTTCCTTAAATGTTTTTCTGTTCCTTGTTTTCTTTTTTTAAATTTTTTGGTACTCTTTTTTCTTTTTTTTTTTTTTTTTTTTTTTTTTTTTTTTTAATAATTATTTTTTATTGAAGGGTAGTTGACACACAGTATTACATTACATGAGTTTCAAGTGTACAACACAGTGGTAGAACATTTATATACATAATTCTAGGTTCCAGCTATCACCCTACCAGGCTGTTACAATATCTTGACTATATTCCTTATGCTATACATTACATCCCGGTTACTAATTTATTTTACCATTGGAACTCTGTCCTTTTTTTTTTTTTTTTTTTTTTTTTTTTTTTGTGAGGGCATCTCTCATATTTATTGATCAAATGGTTGTTAACGACAATAAAATTCTGTATAGGGGAGTCAATGCTCAATGCACAATCATTATTCCACCCCAAGCCTAACTTTTGTCAGTCTCCAATCTTCTGAGGCATAACAAACAAGTTTTTACATGTAGAACAAATTCTTACATAATGAATAAGTTACATAGTGAACAGTACAAGGGCAGTCATCACAGAAACTTTCGGTTTTGCTCATGCATTATGAACTATAAACAGTCAGTTCAAATATGAATACTCATTTGGTTTTTATACTTGATTTATATGTGGATACCACATTTCTCTCTTTATTATTATTATTTTTAATAAAATGCTGAAGTGGTAGGTAGATACAAGATAAAGGTAGAAAACATAGTTTAGTGTTGTAAGAGAGCACATGTAGATGATCAGGTGTGTGCCTGTAGACTATGTGTTAATCCAAGCTAGACCAGGGCAATAAAACATCCACGTATGCAGAAGATTTCTCTCAGAACGGGGGGGTGAGGTTCTAAGCCTCACCTCTGTTGATCCCCAATTTCTCACCTGATGGCCCCCCTGCGACTGTGCCTGTCTTAGGTTGTTCCTCCCTTGAGGAATCTTACCCGTCTCTGGCTAACCAGTCATCTTCCGGGGCCATACAGGGAAATGTGAAGTTGGTAAGTGAGAGAGAAGCCTTATTGTTTGAAAAAGTTAGCTTTTTAGTTCTTTGCATATTTATGCCCTGTGGCTTCTATGCCCAGCATTTGTCTTGAGGTATCTTTACCACTTGGAAGAATTATGATACTCGGTAAATTTGATATGAGGCACGAATTCTATTTAAGGGTTGTAATTAGGAAGGAAGAAGAAAAGCTATAGAAGTAGCAGGCGGAAGAAAACATGGGAAGATTGATTATTTCTTTGATATATCTTCTTGTAGAGTAACTTCAGCATGTATAGGTTTTAAGCTACTACTTAAATTGCACACACACATTAACATAATAGGAGTATAGTTACATAACCAAAGCATATCTGTAATTACCAGCCATCTGCAGTGAAACCAAGAAAACCAGTTAGGCACCTTAGGCATTTGTGAAAACTTATCTATGATATGGTGGATATTGTCCAACTGAACTTGAACAGTCTGAGAGAAATCAGACAAATTAAAACAACCCATTCCTGGGGACTGTTCACATGCCATATGTTCTTTTAACAATAAATAGTTTGTAGTTGTAAGACTTTGGAGCGCTACAATTTGCACTTCTCCAAATTCTTGGTTGAGTTCCAACAGTATAGATCCAGTCCAATTTTGTTGTTTTACTGTATGCACAGGCCAGCTTAGATATCTCCTTCCTCATTCCCATGGCAGGTCCAGGAACTGGTGGGATGAGTGCATCTACAGCTGTAGCAGTGCGTGGATCTTTGTTGGGGTTTTTTGATGATCATCTTCTGGCATGAGTCTTCCAGAGGGTGCAGATGTTGGAAGTTCTTTTTCATATCGTATCTTAGTTCATTTTCGGGGTAGCCCAATTAGGCTTTGATCCTCTGTATAAACACAAACAGACCCTTTGCCTACACTTTTATATGCCCTTTATACCCTTGTGTAGAACTCGTTGGAGGTTACCACACAGGAACTGCCCTTTTTTTTTTTTTTTTTTGCTATCACTAATCTACACTTACATGACGAATATTATGTTTACTAGGCTCTCCCCTATACCAGGTCTCCCCTATAAACCCCTTTACAGTCACTGTCCATCAGCATAGCAAAATGTTGTAGAATCACTACTTGCCTTCTCTGTGTTGTACAGCCCTCCCTTTTCTCCTACCCCCCCATGCATGTTAATCTTAATACCCCCCTACTTCTCCCCCCCTTATCCCTCCCTACCCACCCATCCTCCCCAGTCCCTTTCCCTTTGGTACCTGTTAGTCCATTCTTGAGTTCTGTGATTCTGCTGCTGTTTTGTTCCTTCAGTTTTTCCTTTGTTCTTATATTCCACAGATAAGTGAAATCATTTGGTATTTCTCTTTCTCCGCTTGGCTTGTTTCACTGAGCATAATACCCTCCAGCTCCATCCATGTTGCTGCAAATGATTGGATTTGCCCTTTTCTTATAGCTGAGTAGTATTCCATTGTGTATATGTACCACATCTTCTTTATCCATTCATCTATTGATGGACATTTAGGTTGCTTCCAATTCTTGGCTATTGTAAATAGTGCTGCAATAAACATAGGGGTGCACCTGTCTTTCTCAAACTTGATTGCTGCATTCTTAGGGTAAATTCCTAGGAGTGCAATTCCTGGGTCAAATGGTAAGTCTGTTTTGAGCATTTTGATGTACCTCCATACTGCTTTCCACAATGGTTGAACTAACTTACATTCCCACCAGCAGTGTAGGAGGGTTCCCCTTTCTCCACAGCCTCGCCAACATTTGTTGTTGTTTGTCTTTTGGATGGCAGCCATCCTTACTGGTGTGAGGTGATACCTCATTGTAGTTTTAATTTGCATTTCTCTGATAATTAGCGATGTGGAGCATCTTTTCATGTGTCTGTTGGCCATCTGTATTTCTCTTTTGGAGAACTGTCTGTTCAGTTCCTCTGCCCATTTTTTAATTGGGTTATTTGTTTTTTGTTTGTTGAGGCGTGAGAGCTCCTTATATATTCTGGACGTCAAGCCTTTATCGGATGTGTCATTTTCAAATATATTCTCCCATACTGTAGGGATCCTTCTTGTTCTATTGATGGTGTCTTTTGCTGTACAGAAGCTTTTCAGCTTAATATAGTCCCACTTACTCATTTTTGCTGTTGTTTTCCTTGCCCGGGGAGATATGTTCAAGAAGAGGTCACTCATGTTTATGTCTAAGAGGTTTTCGCCTATGTTTTCTTCCAGGAGTTTAATGGTTTCATGGCTTACATTCAGGTCTTTGATCCATTTTGAGTTTACTTTTGTATATGGGGTCAGACAATGGTCCAGTTTCATTCTCCTACATGTAGCTGTCCAGTTTTGCCAGCACCACCTGTTGAAGAGACTGTCATTTCGCCATTGTATGTCCATGGCTCCTTTATCAAATATTAATTGACCATATATGTCTGGGTTAATGTCTGGATTCTCTAGTCTGTTCCATTGGTCTGTGGCTCTGCTCTTGTGCCAGTACCAAATTGTCTTGATTACTATGGCTTTATAGTAGAGCTTGAAGTTGGGGAGTGAGATCCCCCCTACTTTATTCTTCTTTCTCAGGATTGCTTTGGCTATTCGGGGTCTTTGGTGTTTCCATATGAATTTTTGAATTATTTGTTCCAGTTCATTGAAGAATGTTGCTGGTAGTTTCATAGGGATTGCATCAAATCTGTATATTGCTTTGGGCAGGATGGCCATTTTGACGATATTAATTCTTCCTAGCCACGAGCATGGGATGAGTTTCCATCTGTTAGTGTCCCCTTTAATTTCTCTTAAGAGTGACTTGTAGTTTTCAGAGTATAAGTCTTTCACTTCTTTGGTTAGGTTTATTCCTAGGTATTTTATTTTTTTTGATGCAATTGTGAATGGAGTTGTTTTCCTGATTTCTCTCTCTGTTGGTTCATTGTTAGTATATAGGAAAGCCACAGATTTCTGTGTGTTGATTTTGTATCCTGCAACTTTGCTGTATTCCGATATCAGTTCTAGTAGTTTTGGGGTGGAGTCTTTCGGGTTTTTTATGTACAGTATCATGTCATCTGCAAATAGTGACAGTTTAACTTCTTCTTTACCAATCTGGATTCCTTGTATTTCTTTATTTTGTCTGATTGCCGTGGCTAGGACCTCCAGTACTATGTTAAATAACAGTGGAGAGAGTGGGCATCCCTGTCTAGTTCCCGATCTCAGAGGAAATGCTTTCAGCTTCTCGCTGTTCAATATAATGTTGGCTGTGGGTTTATCATAGATGGCCTTTATTATGTTGAGGTACTTGCCCTCTATTCCCATTTTGCTGAGAGTTTTTAACATGAATGGATGTTGAACTTTGTCAAATGCTTTTTCAGCATCTATGGAGATGATCATGTGGTTTTTGTCTTTCTTTTTGTTGATGTGGTGGATGATGTTGATGGACTTTCGAATGTTGTACCATCCTTGCATCCCTGGAATGAATCCCACTTGGTCATGGTGTATGATCCTTTTGATGTATTTTTGAATTCGGTTTGCTAATATTTTGTTGAGTATTTTTGCATCTACGTTCATCAGGGATATTGGTCTGTAGTTTTCTTTTTTGGTGGGATCTTTGCCTGGTTTTGGTATTAGGGTGATGTTAGCTTCATAGAATGAGTTTGGGAGTATCCCCTCCTCCTCTATTTTTTGGAAGACTTTAAGGAGAATGGGTATTATGTCTTCCCTGTATGTCTGATAAAATTCCGAGGTAAATCCATCTGGCCCGGGGGTTTTGTTCTTTGGTAGTTTTTTGATTACCTCTTCAATTTCATTGCTGGTAATTGGTCTGTTTAGATTTTCTGTTTCTTCCTGGGTCAATCTTGGAAGGTTATATTTTTCTAGGAAGTTGTCCATTTCTCCTAGGTTTCCCAGCTTGTTAGCATATAGGTTTTCATAGTATTCTCCAATAATTCTTTGCATTTCCGTGGGGTCCGTCGTGATTTTTCCTTTCTCGTTTCTGATACTGTTGATTTGTGTTGACTCTCTTTTCTTCTTAATAAGTCTGGCTAGAGGCTTATCTATTTTGTTTATTTTCTCGAAGAACCAGCTCTTGGTTTCATTGATTTTTGCTATTGTTTTATTCTTCTCAATTTTATTTATTTCTTCTCTGATCTTTATTATGTCCCTCCTTCTGCTGACCTTAGGCCTCATCTGTTCTTCTTTTTCCAATTTCGATAATTGTGACATTAGACCATTCATTTGGGATTGCTCTTCCTTTTTTAAATATGCTTGGATTGCTATATACTTTCCTCTTAAGACTGCTTTTGCTGTGTCCCACAGAAGTTGGGGCTTAGTGTTGTTGTTGTCATTTGTTTCCATATATTGCTGGATCTCCATTTTGATTTGGTCATTGATCCATTGATTATTTAGGAGCATGTTGTTAAGCCTCCATGTGTTCGTGAGCCTCTTTGCTTTCTTTGTACAGTTTATTTCTAGTTTTATGCCTTTGTGGTCTGAAAAGTTGGTTGGTAGGATTTCAATCTTTTGGAATTTTCTGAGGCTCTTTTTGTGGCCTAGTATGTGGTCTATTCTGGAGAATGTTCCATGTGCACTTGAGAAGAATGTATATCCCGCTGCTTTTGGATGTAGAGTTCTATAGATGTCTATTAGGTCCATCTGCTCTACTGTGTTGTTCAGTGCTTCCGTGTCCTTACTTATTTTCTGCCCAGTGGATCTATCCTTTGGGGTGAGTGGTGTGTTGAAGTCTCCTAGGATGAATGCATTGCAGTCTATATCCCCCTTTAGTTCTGTTAGTATTTGTTTCACATATGCTGGTGCTCCTGTGTTGGGTGCATATATATTTAGAATGGTTATATCCTCTTGTTTGACTGAGCCCTTTATCATTATGTAGTGTCCTTCTTTATCTCTTGTTACTTTCTTTGTTTTGAAGTCTATTTTGTCTGATATTAGTACTGCAACCCCTGCTTTCTTCTCACTGTTGTTTGCTTGAAATATGTTTTTCCATCCCTTGACTTTTAGTCTGTACGTGTCTTTGGGTTTGAGGTGAGTTTCTTGTAAGCAGCATATAGATGGGTCTTGCTTTTTTATCCATTCTGTTACTCTGTGTCTTTTGATTGGTGCATTCAACCCATTAACATTTAGGGTGGCTATTGAAAGATATGTACTTATTGCCATTGCAGGCTTTAAATTCGTGGTTACCAAAGGTTCAAGGTTAGCCTCTTTAGTATCTTACTGCCTAACTTAGCTCGCTTATTGAGCTGTTATATACACTGTCTGGAGATTCTTTTCTTCTCTCCCTTCTTGTTCCTCCTCCTCGATTCTTCATATGTTGGGTGTTTTGTGCTGTGCTCCTTCTAGGAGTGCTCCCATCTAGAGCAGCCCCTGTAAGATGTTCTGTAGAGGTGGTTTGTGGAAAGCAAATTCCCTCAGCTTTTGTTTGTCTGGGAATTGTTTAATCCCACCGTCATATTTGAATGATAGTCGTGCTGGATACAGTATCCTTGGTTCAAGGCCCTTCTGTTTCATTGTATTAAATATATCATGCCATTCTCTTCTGGCCTGTAGGGTTTCTGTTGAGAAATCTGACGTTAGCCTGATGGGTTTCCCTTTATAGGTGACCTTTTTCTCTCTAGCTGCCTTTAACACTCTTTCCTTGTCCTTGATCTTTGCCATTTTAATTATTATGTGTCTTGGTGTTGCCCTTCTTGGATCCTTTCTGTTGGGGGTTCTGTGTATTTCCGTGGTCTGTTTGATTACTTCCTCCCCCAGTGTGGGGAAGTTTTCAGCAATTATTTCTTCTAAGATACTTTCCATCTCTTTGCCTCTCTCTTCTTCTTCTGGGACCCCTATAATACGGATATTGCTCCTTTTAGATTGGTCACACAGTTCTCTTAATATTGTTTCATTCCTGGAGATCCTTTTGTCTCTCTCTATGTCAGCTTCCATGCGTTCCTGTTCTCTGATTTCAATTCCATCAATGGCCTCTTGCATTCTATCCATTCTGCTTATAAACCCTTCCAGAGTTTGTTTCATTTCTGCGATCTCCTTTCTGGCATCTGTGATCTCTTTCCGGACTTCATCCCATTTTTCTTGCGTATTTCTCTGCATCTCTGTCAGCATGTTTATGATTCTTATTTTGAATTCTTTGTCAGGAAGACTGGTTAGGTCTGTCTCCTTCTCTGGTGTTGTCTCTGTGATCTTTGTCTGCCTGTAGCTTTGCCTTTTCATGGTGATAGGAATAGTCTGCAGAACTGGGACGAGTGACGGCTGGAAGGACTTCCTTTCTTTTTGGTTTGTGGCCCTCCTCTCCTGGGAGAACAGCGGCCTCTAGTGGCTTGTCCTGCGCAGCTGCGCGCAGACAGGGTTTCTGCTTCCTGCCCGGCTGCTATGGAGTTAATCTCCGCTGTTGCTGTGGGCGTGGCCTGGCTCGGGCAGCTACTCCAAAATGGTGGAGTCGCGTTGGAGCAGGAGCTGCTGGGAGGCTATTTATCTCCGTAAGGGGCCTCCCTGCTCCCTGCAGCCCAGGGGTTAGGGTGCCCAGAGGTCCCGGATTCCCTACCTCTGGATTAAGTGGCCCGCCCTGCCCCTTTAAGACTTCCAAAAAGCACCCGCCAAAACAAAACAACGACCACAAAAAAAAACAAGAAAAAAAAAAATTTTTTTAATTAAAAAAAAAAAAATTTTTATTTAAAAAAAAAAAGGTGGTCGTTCGTTTTTCTTTATTCTCCGGTGCCAGCCTCAGGCCTCTGCTCACCGGTCTTTCTGCCCTGTTTCCCTAATATTGGGGTCCCTGTCCCTTTAAGACTTCCAAACAGCGCTCGCCAAAACAAAGCAGCAAAAAAGCAAAAAAAAAAAATGGTCGCGCGCTTTTCTTATGTCCTCTGTCGCCCAGCCTCCAGTGCCTGCTCACTGTTCTTGCTGCCCTGTTTTCCCAGTATCGAGGGCCCTACACTCTGGCCCGGATGGCTGGGGCTGGGTGTTCGGCAGCCCTGGGCTCCGTCTCCCTCCCGCTCTGCCTGCTCTTCTCCCGCCGGGAGCTGGGGGGAGGGGCGCTCGGCTCCCGCGGGGCCGGGGCTTGTATCTTACCCCCTTCGCGAGGCGCTGGGTTCTCTCAGGTGTGGATGTGGTCTGGATATTGTCCTGTGTCCTCTGGTCTTTATTCTAGGAAGGGTTGTCTTTGTTATATTTTCATAGATATATGTTGTTTTGGGAGGAGATTTCCGCTGCTCTACTCACGCCGCCATCTTCCGCCCCCCTCTTTTTTCTTATAATAAACATATGAGATTTGAGTGGCATGCTTTCCTATTGTCCATATTTACATGAAAATAGTTTTCCTAAAATTTTGCAAGGAGACTTGGTTCAGTTTTTTTTTTTTTAACTTCACAGAGCTCCCCCTCTTCTTGTTTTTGTATAGTGTTAAAATTATGGTGGTTTGCTTTCTGTGATTTTCTGGCTCTCTTTCCCTACTGTACTTTTATTTGGAACTTCTGTTTTCTTCTTTTTCGTTGTTCCTTCACTGCTCAGTTTAAACTCCATTTCCAGAAGTTTTTCCCCAGTGGAACCTTTTCCCGGAAGAGAGCCATGGTTGGTTATTTCTAGAATACATGGTATAGACTGCTCCAGCCTATGCAGATCTTCATAGTGTAGGATCTTTACACTCACTTGCTATTGGAGTACGAAAAACCTTTTTGGTTTCAGCCACTGTTCTCAAATTGGCCCTGAACACTGTCTGGTGAATACCTATTGGCTCTTTTAGGGGTTTCTTCTTAGGTCTGTCAGATGTCCCATTGTTTCCCTTTGTTTTTTTCTTACATGAATGCCAACAGCTCTTGATGGTTTGTCTCCACCTGCTTGTAATTTTAGGCTTACGGATATTTTGTCACGGTGTTTTGTTGTAAATATCATTCAAGGGTTTTGTGTTTTGCTATCTCATTATTCTGCTGTTGTGTGGGAATTTCATAAGATCAAAAAACTGCCACCACAACCACTGCACTGCTGCCATCCTCCCAGAATCTTGGCATGTAACTTATTTTCATTGAAACGTCTAGTGTTGTGGCTTCCTTCTTGGGTGATCTCTCTCTCTCTCTTTCTCTCTCTCTCAGATCACTTGCTCAGACGCAAGGAAGCCGCCCTGTGGGGAGAACACTTAGGCAGCCCTATGGAGAGATCAACCTGGCAAAGAGCTGGGAACTTCAAGCAAAAGCCTGTGAGGGACTACGTCCTGCCAACAGCTGTATGAGTGACTTTGGAAGTACATCCACCCCAGTCAAGCTGTCAGATGACTGCAGCCCCAGCTAACAGTTTGACACAACTTCATGAGAAATTCTGAACCATTATTACTCAGCTGAACTGATCCTGGATTCCTGACCTCAGAAACTGTAAGATAATAAATGTTTGCTGCTTTAAGCTGTTAAATTTTGGGGTAATTTGTTGTCCAGTAACAGATGACATATACACTTATGAACAGATGATCCCACTTTGTGGGCCTGGATGTCTTGACTTCAGTGATGTTTTTCTAACACTGTATTATAGAAACTTACAAAAAGTCAAAAGATTTTGCTGTGAACATCCATATATCCACTATCTAGATTCTTTTTTCTTTTTTAATTTTTTATTAAGGTATGATTGATATACACTTTTTTTTTTTAGATAATTATTTTTTATTGAAGGGTGGTTGACGCACAGTATTACATTACATTAGTTTCAAGTGTGATATACACTCTTATGAAGGTTTCACATGAAAAAACAATGTGGTTACTACATTTACCCATATTATCAGATCCCCACCCATACCCCAATGCAGTCAGTCACTGTCCATCAGTGTAGTAAGATGCCACAGATCCACAATGTGCCTTCTCTGGGCTACACTGTTCTCCCTGTGATCCCCCACGCCATGTGTACTAAACATAATACCCCTCAATCCCCTTCTCCCTCCCTCCCCACCCACCCTCCCCCACCCCTCCCTTTTGGTAACCACTAGTTCCTTCTTGGAGTCTCTGAGTCTGCTGCTATTTTGTTCCTTCAGTTTTGCTTCATTGTTATACTCCACAAATGAGGGAAATCATTTGGCACTTGTCTTTCTCCACCTGGTTTGTTTCACTGAGCATAATGTCCTCCAGCTCCATCCATGTTGTTGCAAATGGTTCCACTACCTACTAGATTCTATCAATGTTTTTCTGTGGCTGTTAATGATACTACTAAAACTTGTAGGAAAACATCCTGGTTGTAATACTTGAGAATGTTTACAGAATTATGGACTCCAAGATTGCCACTTTTCAAGGCAAACTGTTCCCTTTTTTACATAGTTCTGTTTATTTAAATATTCTTCCTTCTTTTGAGTTGAAACTCATTTTACTGAATTTTCTATCTGTTAATCCTCCTGTGGTGCCATGGAGAATAAATCCATTTTCTCTCTCAAGTGGTAACCCTTTTGACTATTTGGAGACAAGTATTATGATTTCTCTGACTTTCCTTTTCTCCCAAGTCCCTCCATTTCTTTCTCTTCCTCTGTTCCCCTGCTTCTGCTGTTTTTCAGCTGGTTCCAACTAGTGGGAAGCACTGGTAGAAGGGTAGAGGGAGGCAGAAGCCAGGATTTTTGCACACATGCACATACACTCACACACACTCTCTTCTGCTATGGGTGGTATCTCCAACACTGGCATCTCTTCCCTGGCTCCATTACCAGCCTGCCAGGCTTGCCATGGTTTCAGCTTCTGTAGTGTGACTCTGGCCCCATTAATATTAGTTTTCACTGTTTTTCCAGCCTAGGGGTAGTAAAGTCATCCTGCTGTTGATAATCTCTGGACTGCTCACCAACAACTGTTGGTTTCTCACCTCCTCCATCAGCTCTGTAAGTAATTTCCTGCACTAAATTCCCTGTTTAAAATACTTAGTCCTTTCTGTTTTCCTGGTTAGATCTGACTGATCTAGGGGTACACCACATAATTTCAGGAGATACATCATAAGAAGGTACCTGTAGGCTTACCACAGTCGTTGTGTGATTTCTCCCAGAGGCAGGAAATTATATTGTGTAGATTTACGTTTCTTCCCTGTGCCCTGCCATCTATGTAATGCCTGGATGTGTAAGAGAAACCATGTTTTCAGAAATGCAGTTGGAATTAGATGAGGAAAACTCACAATGATAATATTTTGGAAAACAGCATATTAATGAGTTATAACCATAGGAAAGGAAGTGGTCTTTGGAGTGATATACTGTAAATGCGATTAGAAGAAACATGATAACCAAGGATGAATCAGGAAGTTAAAGTCAGGCAGAAGACTGAAAAAAAGCTGAATGTACATTGAAAATCTCCCTGCTGGGCATAGAAGCTACAGGGCATAAATATGCAAAGAAGTAAAAAGCTAACCATTTCAAACAATAAAGCTTCTCTCTCACTTACCAACTTTACATTTCCCTGTATGGCCCCGGAAGATGACTGGTTAGCCAGAGACGGGTAAGATTCCTCAAGGGAGGAACAACCTAAGACAGGCACAGTCGCAGGGGGGTCATCAGGTGAGAAATTGGGGATCAACAGAGGTGAGGCTTAGAACCTCACCCCCCCGTTCTGAGAGAAATCTTCTGCATACGTGGATGTTTTATTGCCCTTGTCTAGCTTGGATTAACACATAGTCTACAGGCACACACCTGATCATCTATATTTGCTCTCTTACAACACTAAACTATGTTTTCTACCTTTATCTTGTATCTACCTACCACTTCAGCATTTTATTAAAAATAATAATAATAAAGAGAGAAATGTGGTATCCACATATAAATCAAGTATAAAAACCAAATGAGTATTCATATTTGAACTGTTTATAGTTCATAATGCATGAGCAAAACCGAAAGTTTCTGTGATGACTGCCCTTGTACTGTTCACTATGTAACTTATTCATTATGTAAGAATTTGTTCTCCATGTAAGAACTTGTTTGTTATGCCTCAGAAGATTGGAGACTGACGAAAACTAGGCTTGGGGTGGATTAATGATTGTGCATTGAGCATTGACTCCCCTATACAGAATTTTATTGTCGTTAACAACCATTTGATCAATAAATATGAGAGATGCCCTCACAAACAAACAAACAAAAAAAAGTACACACTTCCAATTGTAAAATAAGTAAGTAACCGGGATGTAATGTATAGCATAAGGAATATAGTCAAAATATTGTAACAACTTGGTATGGTGATAGCTGGTACCTAGAATTATCATGTATATAAATGTTGAATCACTATGTTGTACACCTGAAAAAAAAAAAAAAAAGAAAATCTCCCTTCAGTAAGAAAAAAAGGCCCAGTCATAATGAAAGGCAAACACCAGTAATATTGTATGACTCATTGCTAATGTTTAAAAAACAACAGGGAAATCAAAGCATTGTCCGTTAGTAGGGCTTCTCATTATATGACTTGGCTAAATACTCTATTTTTATAATTTGTCTGAAATCTCAACAACACATCATCATTATTTTCATTCATCTCCATCTATACTGCAGGTGCTGAATACATCATGGGAATTAGGAAAGAATGAGGAATAAATAAATAAATTTCCAAAAATGTTTCTGGAAATCACCATCTTGCAACTATGATCTCAACATTAAATAAAGTAGTGGAATAAACATTTAAAGAGAAAAAATGTGTAAGCCTCTAAAGGATGAAGGAAGTCTGACAGAAGTGATGAATTATAAATAGTGGACCTTGCCAGATTGGCGTGAATGGTATTCTGGGGGGTTTTTGGATTATGAATTCCAGGAACAAGAGAAGAAGAGGAGTGTTAGATATTTTAGATTGGGCTATCAGTAAAGCATTTTGATCTAGCATCTTGTGAAATCTCAATTCCGAAATTAATTTATAGTGATTTCCAGGTGAGAGTGGTAACTGGAAACTTTCAAGGAAGGCTTAGAGGAACAAATGAGCAATGACAGGGAATTTTTTTAACTTTTTTATTGTGAAATATACATAGAAGTTTAAATAATGAAAATGCACCACTTAAAGAAAAATATAAAGTGAACACCCAGTTCAAGAACTAGAACATTGCCAGTACCATGGAATCTTATCTTGTATCCATTTTCCATGACAACTCCCTTACGCCTTCCTACCTCCAGAAATGTCCATTAACCTGACTTTTATGGCAATTGTGTTCTTGCTTTTTTTATCATGTTATCATCTACCTATGAATACCCTAACAGGCAAGTAGCTTTGCCTGTTTTTGAACTTTATTTTTTATTTATTTATTTTATTGTGGTATCATTAATATAAAGTTACATGAGCAACATTGTGGTTACTAGATTCCCCCCATTATCAACTCCCCACCACATAACCCATTAAAGCCACCGTCCATCAGTGTAGTAAGATGCTATAGAGTCACTACTTGTCTTCTCTGTGCTATACTGCCTTCCCCATGCTCCCCACTACATTATGTGTGCTAATTCTAATGCCCCTTATTCTCCTTCTCCCTCCCTTCCCACCCATCCTCCCCAGTCCCTTTCCCTTTGGTAACTGTTAGTCTATTCTTGGATTTTGTGAGTCTGCTGCTGTTTTGTTCCTTCAGTTTTTGCTTTGTTCTTATGCTCCACAAATGAGGGAAATCATTTGGTACTTGTCTTTCTCTATCTGGCTTATTTCACTGAGCATAATACCCTCTAGCTCCATCCATGTTGTTGCAAATGGTAGGATTTGTTTTCTTATTATGGTTGAATAATATTCCATTGTGTATATGTACCACATCTTCTTTATCCATTCATCTACTGATGGACTCTTAGGTTGCTTCCATTTCTTGGCTATTGTGAATAGTGCTGTGATAAACATAGGGGTGCATCTGTCTTTTTCAAACTGGAGTGCTGCATTCTTAGGATAAATTCCTACGAGTGGAATTCCTGGGTCAAATGGTATTTCTATTTTGAGCTTTTTGAAGAACCTCCATACAGCTTTCCACAATTGTTGAACTAATTTACATTCCCACCAGTAGTGTAGGAGGGTTCCCCTTTCTTCACATCCTCGCCAGAATTTGTTGTTGTTTGTCTTTTGGATGTTGGCCATCTTAACTGGTGTGAGGTGATATCTCACTGTGGTTTTAATTTACATTTCTCTGATGATTAGCGATGTGGAACATCTTTTCATGTGTCTGTTGGCCATCTGAATTTCTTCTTTGGAGAAGTGTCTGTTCAGATCCTCTGCCCATTTTTTAATTGGATTATTGGCTTTTTGTTTGTTGAGGTGCGTGAGCTCTTTATATATTTTGGATGTCAACCCCTTAGTGGATATGTCATTTATGAATATATTCTCTCATACTGTAGGATGCCTTTTTGTTCTACTAATGGTGTCCTTTGCTGTACAGAAGCTTTTCAGCTTGATGTAGTCCCATTTGTTCATTTTTGCTTTTGTCTCCCTTGCCTGGGGAGATATGTTCATGAAGAAGTTCCTCATGTTTATATTCAAGAGAGTTGTTTTTGAACTTTATATACATGAAATCATAGAACACATATTATTTTGGATCTAGCTTTTTTTTATTCAATAATATTTTGTTGTTGCTATATGTTATGTGTGTCTATGGCTCATTCATTTTCATTGCTGTATGGTATTCCATTTTTTATATCTACTACACTTATTTATTCTATTGTATCTGTGATGATGCCAGTCAGGAGGGAACAACAGGAATTTCTACTGGTGAAAAGATTATTTCTGAAGTCAGTGTTTTCCAAGGTCTGTTCCAGGGCTGCCAACATCACGACCACTGTTTGCTAATTATAATGCATATTTCTGGGCCTCCTCTCAAGCCCTTCTGAATCAGTTTGTGGGGCTAGGATCAAGGAATCTGCCGTTGAGGTGCTCCCTAGATGGCACCTAAAGTGAGGGGGCCTCTGGAATAGGTGACTTCATGGTAGAATCTAAGCTGAATGTTAACAAAAGCCCCAACCCACCACAAGCAACAGACTTGTGGTCCCACTCTGAGAGACTGCCACTCAGTGATGTTAGGGTGAATCCTGAGAATATATGAAGTTAAAAAATAGGTGCCATCCCAGAAAGCACAGAGTATATTTGGGCATACCAACTTGTCCAATTTGACTGGGAATGAGAATTTTTTCACCAGCAATTTATAAAAATATTGACAGAACTCTTTCATTTGTTATATATTTTGACCAGTCTGCTATTTATCTACTCTGTGAAAACAATGTACTAAATATTGTGAGAAATGGGAAGATAAATTAGACATAGCTTTTATGTTTAAGGCTCTTATAATTGGAAAAACTAAATGTGTGGAAATAATTATTGTAAAGACATGGCCCTCAGATTCACATGCTAGGACCTTCTAGTAAGGACGTTAGATGGGGGAGACCAGAATGAAGTGAGGAAGCTGAGATGAAGCTCCATCATTGAGTCCAAAGAACATAATTTTGGAGTCAATCTCTGAAGTCCCTAAGTGAGAGGTTAGGACATGGTTGCAGGACTTCTCATCAGCAGAAACTGGCCAACAAGTAGAATAAAGAGAACCATACAAGTCGATACAAGCCACATTGCAGAAAATAGTGGTTAGAAGTTTTGTAAGGGATGAGAGCTTCAACTGAAAAACAGGCTCCAGAGCCATGCTGCGACCCAGGAGGGAAACTGCTGTGAGAACCAGGGATCCACAGCGGAGGTCTTTGTCTAGGCTGACTGTGCACGCTGGAGGGGCAAACAGGAAGGAAGCCTCAGTTCCGTGTTCCTGCGGACATCCAAGACTGTTCATACCTGGCCAGACACAGCACACTACACCCTCACTAGAGGAAAAGAAACAGAAATTGTGCCAGTTGAGGTCCTCATTAGTTTGGGACTGTGGAGCAGAATCTGCAGGTAGCAGGGTCTCAGGGCCTAGGGATGTCTGAGGCAGGGAATGGAACAAGAAGGAAGCAGTTCATGTAAGAAGATGATCTTTGCATAAGAAAGGTGTAGATACCATTTGACTAGCGTTAACAAGAGAAAAGGGGGAATCAGGAAAAGTTTCATGGAAGAGTGAGAATTTGAACAGAGCTTGAAAAATCAATGCTAAGGATGGAAAATGAAACTTACTGGTCTGAGTTAACAAGGTCACTTCTGGAGCCCTTCTCATGAATTGGAAGTATGTAGCAATTCATCAAAATCTTGGACTAGAAACAGAGTTGAATATTATTGTAATTTGTGTGCAGTTGAACCCTAGAATTTTTCAAAAATCCTGAATGTATGCCATTTGATTCCAGTGATTTTTTTCCTGGTATCCTACCATAAAAATGTTAAACATACACAAAAGTGATTTTACAGTAAACACTACATCCATCAACTAGATTCTATAATTGCTATCTTATTTTTTGATGCTTGTCAGAGTAAGTTAGAGACAACTTAGCTCCAAACACTTGAGCTCATAATATTAAGTAGTGTCCAGCATGTTTTTTTAGGTAAAATTCACATTATGTAGAATCATAAATGTACCATTCAATTAGTTATGATAAATGTACACAATTATGCCACCCAAGACCTCTGTCAAGATTCAGAAGTTCCTGAACATCAATCCAGAAAGTTCCCTCATGCCTTTTCTCAGAAACATTACTCCCACCTTCTGGAAGTAACCTCTGCTCTGATTTTTTTCATCATAGATTAGTTTTGCTTATCCTAGAACTTCATATAAACATATCATACAACATGTACTTTTTTTGTATAAAGCTTTTTTCACTCAGCATTATGTTTTTGAGATTTATCCATGTTGTTCCATGTAGTTTGTTCCTTTTTGTTGAAGAATAGAATCTCATTGTATGGTTATACAATAGTTTATGTTTCTTGGTTTCAGTGTTTTTTATTGTGACATAATTCAGATTACAGAAAAGTTGCAAGAATAGTACAAAGAATTCCTGGATATCCTTCATGGAACTTCTCCAAATGCCCATTTGTTTTATTCTTTCTCTTTCATTCTACATTTTTTTTCTGACTCATGTCAAGTTGCATACATGACACCCCATTGCTCCTGAATATTTCCATATATATTACCTAGAAATAATAAGAAATTCTTTCATATAACCAGAATATATTTAATTAAATTAGGAGCTGAGAGTGATACACTGCCATTTTATAATTTATAGACTTTGTTCAAATTTTGCCAATTGTCTTAATAATATCCTTGATAGCAAAAGAAAATCCAAGGAAACATAAAAATGTTTTGCCTTCAGTTGTCATATCTTTTTAGTGTTCTTTATTCTGGATGGTGTTCCTGAAAGTTTATTTATATGACATTGACATTTTTTTGAAGAATATAGGTAGGTTATTTTTAAATTACACTTTTATTTTGAGATAATTGTAGAGTTGCACGTAGTCATAAGGAATACTACAGAGAGATCCTATTACCCTTTGCCTAATTTGCCCCATTGGCACCATCTTGCAAAATTATAGCACAATATCGAAACCAAGATAGTGACATTGATACAGTCAAGGTACAGAACATTTCCATCACCAGAAGGACTAAATGTTGTCCATAATTTATAGCCAACCCATTTCTCTCCCACTCCTACTACCTCCTTAACCCTGGTAAGCCGTAATGTTATCCATTTCTATTGTCATTTAAAAAAAGTTACATAAATAGAACCATGTAGTATATAATCTTTTGGATTGGCTTTTTTCACTCAGCATAGTTCTCTGGAGATTTATCTAGGTTGTTGCATACATCAGTAGTTCCCTCTTGCTGAGTAGTGTTCCATGGAATGGATCTCCCAGTTTGTTTAACCATTCACCTGTTGAAAGACATCTGGGTTGTTTCCAGTTTTTCACTACCATGAATAAAGCTGCTATAAACAGTTGTGTACAGGTTTTTCTGTGAACATAAGCCTTTATTTCTCTGGGATAAATGCCCAGGAGTACAGCTCCTGGGTCGAGTGGTAGTTACATGTTTAGTGTTTGAAGAAACTGCCAGATTGTTTTCCAAAGTGACTATACCATTTTGTATTCCCAGCAGTAATGTATGAGTAATCCAGTTTCTCCAAATCCTCAGTAACACAGTAAAAATACACTGTGTGTATTTTTTATTTTGGGCAGTGGGAGTAGAGTAAGGTGGTATCTCATTGAGATTTTGTTTTGCATTTCCCTTGGCTGATGGCAGTGAATGTCTTATCATGTGTTTATTGGCCAGCAGTGTTTCTTCTGTGTTGAAATGTCTTTTGTCCATAGCTTGTTTGCTTTTGGATTGCTTCCTTTTTATAGTTGAGTTTGCTGTTGTTTCTTAGTATACAAAGAGCTGGCATTGTCTCTTTGGTCTGGCAGATGTCTTGGATGGTCCATTCAAGGAAGATCACTTAGTTCAACCTGAGGAAACCTATATCCTTTGCATACTGATGCAAACACTGGTGGCACTTACTGAGGCTTTATTTTCAAATTGGATTCTGCCAGTTTGAGCAGAGGCATCAAGAGTGAGGACCTTGGCTGGCTATTTGAGAATGGTTTCAGTAGAATAGTTGGCAATCCATCTTGCTTTCATGGGTGAGATAAGGCAAAAGGTTATTGTTGAGTTTTGAGAAGTTTTTATATATTCTAGAAATAGAATATTCTTTGTCAGATATGTGGTTTGCAAATATTTTCTTCCAGTCTGAAGCTTATCTTTTCATCCTCTTAAGAAGGTCTTTCACAGAGGAAAAGTTTTCATGTTGATGAAGTGAAATTTATCAGTTTATTTTTCTGCATATAATGCTTTTGTTTTCAAGGATAAAAACTCTTTGCCAAGTCCTACATTCTAAAGATTTTCTGCTATATTTTTTCCTAAAAGTTTCATAGTTTTACAATTTAGATTTAATCCATGTTGAGATCATTCTTTCATTCTTTTTTTTTCTCACAATAATAAAATCGTTTATTTCTAAATTCCTATTTTCTTGCGGTTTTTAAAAAATAACAGATAGGTGTTGAATTTTGTTTAATGTATTTTCAGCACCTATATCATAAATTTTCCCTTAGGTTTAATAATACAGTATATAATATTAATAGATTTCTTAATATTAAACCAACCTTTAAGTCCTATTTGGTGATGTATTATATTCTTTTTTTGAGAGGGCATCTCTCATATTTATTGATCAAATGGTTGTTAACAACAATAAAATTCTGTATAGGGGACTCAATGCACAATCATTAATCAACCCCAAGCCTAATTCTCAACAGTCTCCAATCTTCTGAAGCATAACAAACAAGTTCTTACATGGTGAACAAGTTCTTACATAGTGAATAAGTTCTTACATGGTGAAAAGTGCAAGGGCAGTCATATCACAGAAACTTTTGGTTTTGATCACACATCGTGAACTATAAACAATCAAGTCAGATATGATTATTCATTTGATTTTTATACTTGATTTATATGTGAATCCCACATTTCTCCCTTATTATTATTAAAAAAAATAAAATAAAATAAAATGCTGAAGTGGTAGGTAGATGCAAGATAAAGGTAGAAAACATAATTTAGTGCTGTAAGAGGGCAAATGTAGATGATCAGGTCTGTGCCTGTAGACTAAGTATTAATCCAAGCTAGATAAGGGCAACAAAACATCCACAGATGCAGAAGATTTCTCTCAAAACAGGGGGTGAGGTTCTAAGCCTCACCTCTGTTGATCCCCAATTTCTCACCTGATGGCCCCCCTGCGACTGTGCCTGTCTTAGGTTGTTCCTCCCTTGAGGAATCTTACCCATCTCTGGCTAACCAGTCCTTCCAGGGCCATACAGGGAAATGTAAAGTTGGTAAGTGAGAGAGAAGCAATATTCTTTGAAAAGGTTAGCTTTTTACTTCTTTGCAGATTTATGCCCTGTGGCTTCTATGCCCAGCATTTGTCTTGAGGTATCTTTACCACTTGGAAGAATTATGATACTCGGTAATTTTGATATGAGGCATGAATTCTACTAAAGGGTTGCAATTAGGAAGGAAGAAGAAAAGCTATAGAAGTAGCAGACAGAAGAAAACATGGGAAGATTGATTATTTCTTTGACACATCTTCTTGTAGAGTAACATAAGCATGTACAGGTTTTAAACTACTAATTAAATTGCATACACACATTAACATAATAGGAATACAGCTACATAACAAAAGCAGACCTACAATTACCAGCCATATCCAGTGAAACCAAGAAAACCTGTTAGGTACCCTAGGTATTTGTGAAAACTTATCAATGATATGATGGATATTGTCTAACTGAATTTGAATAGTTTGAGAAAAATCAGACAAATTAAAACAACACAATCCTGGGAACTGTTCACATCCCATATGTTCTTTTAACAGTAGATAGTCTATAGTCGCACGATTTTGGAGCACTGCAACTTGCACTTCTCCTAATTCTTGGTTGAGTTCTGACAGTATAGATCCAGGCAAATTTGTTGTTTTACTGTATGCACAGGCCAGCGTAGATACTCCTTCTTCATTCCAATGGCGAGTCCAGGAACCGGTGGGATGAATGCAGCTACAACTGCAACAGCACCAGGATCTTTGTTGAAGTTTTTTGATGGTCATCTTCTGGAATGACTCTTCCAAAGGATGTTGATGTTGGAAGTTCTTCTTCATATCGTATCTTAATTCGTTTTCTGGGTAGCCAAATTAGGCTTTGATCCTCTGTATAAACACAAACAAACCATTTGCACACACTTTGATATGACCTTTATACCATTGTGAAGAACCTATTGGAGATCACCACACAGGAACTGCATTTTTTTTTTTAAGAGAAAGGAATATTATCAGAAAAATGTACTTCCATAGCTGATCATCTGAAACCCTTTAAAAGATCAAAATTAAGGATATGTGAAACATGCATTAATCATTGATTTGCAGTTAGTTTTATCCTATCAGGGAGTAATCCCCCTTTTCTTTCTCTTTTTTTTTTATCATTAATCTACAATTACATGAAGAATATTATGTTTACTAGACTCTCCCCTATACCAAGTCCCCCCCACAAACCCCATTACAGTCACTGTCCATCAGCAGAGCAAAATGTTGTAGAATCACTACTTGTCTTCTCTGGGTTGCACAGCCCTCCCCTTTCTCCCACCCCCCACATTATGCATGCTAATCATAATACCCCCTTTCGTCTCCCCACCCCTTATTCCTCCCTACCCACCCATCCTCCCCAGTCCCTTTCCCTTTGGTACCTGTTAGTCCATCCTTGGGTTCTGTGATTCTGCTGCTGTTTTGTTCCTTCAGTTTTTGCTTTATTCTTTTTTTTTTTTTTTTTTTAATATTTTCCTTTGTTCTTATACTCCACAGATGAGTGAAATCATTTGGTATTTCTCTTTCTCCGCTTGGCTTATTTCACTGAGCATAATACCCTCTAGCTCCATCCATGTTGTTGCAAATGGTAGGATTTGTTTTCTTCTTATGGCTGAATAATATTCCATTGTGTATATGTACCACTTCTTCTTTATCCATTCATCTACTGATGGACACTTAGGTTGCTTCCAATTCTTGGCTATTGTAAATAGTGCTGCGATAAACATAGGGGTGCATCTGTCTTTTTCAAACTGGAGTGCTGCATTCTTAGGGTAAATTCCTAGAAGTGGAATTCCTGGGTCAAATGGTAAGTCTATTTTGAGCATTTTGAGGAACCTCCATACTGCCTTCCACAATGGTTGAACTAATTTACATTCTCACCAGCAGTGTAGGAGGGTTCCCCTTTCTCCACAACCTTGCCAACATTTATTGTTTTTGTTTTTTGGATGATAGCCATCCTTACTTGTGTGAGGTGATATCTCATTGTGGTTTTAATTTGCATTTCTCTGATAATTAGCGATGTGGAGCATCTTTTCATGTGTCTGTTGGCCATCTGAATTTCTTTTTTGGAGAACTGTCTGTTCAGTTCCTCTGCCCATTTTTTAATTGGATTATTTGTTTTTTGTTTGTTGAGGTGGGTGAGCTCTTTATATATTTTGGATGTCAAGCCTTTATTGGATCTGTCATTTGTAAATATATTCTCCCATATACTGTAGGGTACCTTTTTGTTCTATTGATGGTGTCTTTTGCTGTACAGAAGATTTCAGCTTAATATAGTCCCACTTGTGCATTTTTGCTTTTGTTTTCCTTGCCTGGGGAGATATGTTCAAGAAGAGGTCACTCATTTTTATGTCGAAGAGATTTTTGCCTATGGTTTTTTGTAAGAGTTTTATGGTTTCATGACTTACATTCAGGTCTTTGATCCATTTCGAATTTACTTTTGTGTATGGGGTTAGACAGGGATCCAGTTTCATTCTCTTACATGTAGCTGTCCAGTTTTGCCAGCACCATCTGTTGAAGAGACTGTCCTTTCCCCATTGTATGTCCATGGCTCCTTTATCATATATTAATTGACCATATATGTTTGGGTTAATGTCTGGAGTCTCTAATCTGTTCCACTGGTCTGTGGCTCTGTTCTTGTGCCAGTTCGCCAAATAGTCTTGATTACTATGGCTTTGTAGTAGAGCTTGAAGTTGGGGAGTGAGAGCCCCACCACTTTATTCTTCTTTCTCAGGATTGCTTTGGCTATTCGGGGTCTTTGGTGTTTCCATATGAATTTTTGAATTATTTGTTCCAGTTCATTGAAGAATGTTGTTGGTAATTTGATAGAGATTGCATTGAATCTGTATATTGCTTTGGGCAGGATGGCCATTTTGACGATATTAATTCTTCCTAGCCAAGAGCATGGGATGAGTTTCAATTTGTTAGTGTCCCCTTTAATTTCTCTTAATAGTGTCTTGTAGTTTTCAGGGTATAGGTCTTTCACTTTTTTGGTTAGGTTTATTCCTAGGTATTTTATTCTTTTTGATGCACTTGTGAATGGAGTTGTTTTCCTGATTTCTCTTTCTATTGGTTCATTATTAGTGTATAGGAAAGTCACAAATTTCTGTGTGTTAATTTTGTATCCTGCAACTTTGCTGTATTCTGATATCAGTTCTAGTAGTTTTGGAGTGGAGTCTTTAGGGTTTTTTATGTACAATATCACGTTATCTGCAAATAGTGACAGTTTAAATTCTTCTATACCAATCTGGATTCCTTGTATTTCTTTGTTTTGTCTAATTGCCGTGTCTAGGACCTCCAGTACTATGTTAAATAACAGTGGGGAGAGTGGGCATCCCTGTCTAGTTCCTGATCTCAGAGGGAAAGCTTTCAGCTTCTTGCTGTTCAGTATGATGTTGGCTGTGGGTTTATCATATATGGCCTTTATTATGTTGAGGTACTTGCCCTCTATACCCATTTTGTTGAGAGTTTTTATCATGAATGGATGTTGAATTTTGTCAAATGCTTTTTCAGCATCTATGGAGATGATCATGTGGTTTTTGTCCTTTTTGTTGATGTGATGGATGATGTTGATGGATTTTCAAATCTTCTACCATCCTTGCATTCCTGGGATGAATCGCACTTGGTCATGGTGTATGATCCTTTTGATATATTTTTGAATTCGGTTTGCTAATATTTTATTGAGTATTTTTGCATCTAAATTCATCAGGGATATTGGTCTGTAATTTTCTTTTTTGGTGGGGTCTTTGCCTGGTTTTGGTATTAGGGTGATGTTGGCTTCATAGAATGAGTTTGGGAGTATTCCCTCCTCTTCTATTTTTTGGAAATCTTTAAGGAGAATGGGTATTATGTCTTCTCTGTATGTCTGATAAAATTGCGTGGTAAATCCGTCTGGCCCGGGGATTTTGTTCTTGGGTATTTTTTTGATTACCGTTTCAATTTCTTTGCTCGTAATTGGTTTGTTTGACTTTTGTGTTTTGTCCTTGGTCAGTCTTGGAAGGTTGTATTTTTCTAGGAAGTTGTCCATTTCTTCTAGGTTTTCCAGCTTGTTAGCATATAGGTTTTCATAGTAGTCTTTAATAATTCTTTGTATTTCTGTGGAGTCTGTCGTGATTTTTCCATTCTCATTTCTGATTCTGTTGATGTGTGTTGATTCTCTTTTTCTCTTAATAAGTTTGGATAGAGGCTTATCTATTTTGTTTATTTTCTCAAAGAACCAGCTCTTGGTTTCATTGATTTTTTCTATTGTTTTATTCTTTTCAATTTTATTTATTTCTTCTCTGATCTTTATTATGTCCCTCCTTCTGCTGACTTTCGGCCTCATTTGTTGTTCTTTTCCAGTTTCAATAATTGTGATGTTAGACTATTCATTTGGGATTGTTCTTCCTTCTTTAAGTGTGCTTGGATTGCTATATACTTTCCTCTTTTTTTTTTTTTTTTATTGAAGGGTAGTTGACAACAGTATTACATTACATTAGTTTCAGGTGTACAACACAGTGATTCAACATTTATATACATGATAATTCTAGGTACCAGCTATCACCATACCAAGTTGTTACAATATTTTCACTATATTCCTTATGCTATACATTACATCCTGGTTACTTATTTATTTTACAATTGGAAGTGTGTTTATATCTATCTATCTATCTATTTATCTATCTATCTATCTATCTATCTATCTATATATATTTTGTGAGGGCATCTCTCATATTTATTGATCAAATAGTTGTTAACCACAATAAATTTCTGTATAGGGGGGTCAATACTCAATGCACAATCATTAATCCACCCCAAGCCTAATTTTCATCAGTCTCCAATCTTCTGATGCATAACGAACAAATTCTTACATGGAGTACAAATTCTTACATAGTGAATAAGTTACATGGTGAACAGTGCAAGGGCAGTCATCACAGAAGCTTTCGGTTTTGTTCATGCATTATGAACTATACACAGTTCAAATATGAATATTCATTTGATTTTTTAACTTGATTTATATGTGGATACCACATTTCTCTATTATTAT
Organism: Manis pentadactyla; assembly: GCF_030020395.1. Taxonomy (NCBI): domain Eukaryota; kingdom Metazoa; phylum Chordata; class Mammalia; order Pholidota; family Manidae; genus Manis; species Manis pentadactyla. The sequence goes on along the minus strand of NC_080029.1, from coordinate 90,556,870 downwards.
TATTTTTAATAAAATGCTGAAGTGGTAGGTAGATATGAGATAAAGGTAGAAAACAGAGTTTAGTGTTGTAAGAGAGCAAATGTAGATGATCAGGTGTGTGCCTGTAGACTATGTGTTAATCCAAGCTAGACAAGGGCAATAAATATCCATGTATGCAGAAGATTTCTCTCAGAACATGAGGGGGGAGGTTTTAAGCCTCACCTCTGCTGCTCCCCATTTTCTCACCAGATGGCCCCCTGCGACTGTTCCTGTCTTAGGTTGTTCCTCCCTTGAGGAATCTTACCCGTCTCTGGCTAACCAGTCATCTTCCGGGGCCATAGAGGGAAATGTTAAGTTGGTAAGTGAGAGAGAAGCCTTATTGTTTCAAAAGGTTAGCTTCTTACTTCTTTGCATATTTATGCCCTGTGGCTTCTATGCCCAGCATTTGTCTTGAGGTGTCTTTACCACTTGGAAGAATTATGATACTCGGTAAATTCGACATGTGGCACGAGTTCTATTTAAAGGTTGTGATTAGGTAGGAAGAAGAAAAGCTATAGAAGTAGCAGGCAGAAGAAAACCTGGGAAGATTGATTATTTCTTTGACATATCTTCTTGTAGAGTAACTTCAGCATGGATAGGTTTCAAACTACAAATTAAATTGTGCACACACATTAACATAATAGGAGTACAGTTACCTAACCAAAGCATACCTGTAATTACCAGCCATCTCCAGTGAAACTAAGAAAACCAGTTAGGCACCTTAGGCATTTGTGAAAACTTATCTATGATATGATGGATATTGTCCGACTGAACTTAAACAGTCTGAGAGTATTCAGATAAACTAGAACAACCCATTCCTGGGGACTGTTCATATCCCATATGTTCTTTTAACGATAAATAGTCTGTGGTTGTAAGATTTTGGAGTGCTACAATTTGCACATCTCCGAATTCTTGGTTGAGTTCCAACAGTATAGATAGATCCAGTCCAATTTTTTGTTTTACTGTATGCACAGGCCAGCTTAGATATCTCCTTCTTCATTCCCATGGCAAGTCCAGGAACTGGTGGGATGAGTGCATCTACACCTGTGGTAGTGCGTGGATCTTTGTTGGAGTTTTTTTTTTGCTGATCATCTTCTGTCATGAGTCTTCCCGAGAGTGCTGATGTTGGAAGTTCTTTTTCATATCGTATCTTAGTTCATTTTCGGGGTAGCCAAATTAGGCTTTGATCCTCTGTATAAACACAAACAGACCCTTTGCCTACACTTTTATATGCCCTTTATATCATTGTGTAGAACTCATTAGAGGTCACCACATAGGAACTGCTTTTTTTTTTTTTTAATCATTAATCTACACTTACATGATGAATACTTTGTTTACTAGGCTCTCCCCTATACCAGGTCCCCCCTATATACTCCTTTACAGTCACTGTCCATCAGCGTAGCAAACTGTTGTAGAATCACTACTTGTCTTCTCTGTGTTGTACAGCCCTCCCCTTTCTCCCACCCCGCTATGGATGCTAATCTTAATACCCCTCTTTTTCTGCCCCCCCTTATCCCTCCCTACTCACCCATCCTCCCCAGTCCCTTTCCCTTTGGTACCTGTTAGTCCATTCTTGAGTTCTGTGATTCTGTTGCTGTTTTGTTCCTTCAGTTTTTCCTTTGTTCTTATATTCCACAGATGAGTGAAATCATTTGGTATATCTCTTTCTCTGCTTGGCTTATTTCACTGAGCATAATACCCTCCAGCTCCATCCATGTTGCTGCAAATGGTTGGATTTGCCCTTTTCTTATGGCTGAGTAGTATTCCATTGTGTATATGTACCACATCTTCTTTATCCATTCATCTATCCATGGACATTTAGGTTGCTTCCAATTCTTGGCTATTGTAAATAGTGCTGCGATAAACATAGGGGTACATTGGTCTTTCTCATACTTGATTGCTGCATTCTTAGGGTAAATTCCTAGGAGTGGAATTCCTGGGTCAAATGGTATGTCTGTTTTGAGCATTTTGATGTACCTCCATACTGCTTTCCACAATGGTTGAACAAGTTTACATTCCCACCAGCAGTGTAGGAGGGTTCCCCTTTCTCCACAGCCTTGCCAACATTTGTTGTTGTTTGTCTTTTGGATGGCAGCCATCCTTACTGGTGTGAGGTGATACCTCATTGTAGTTTTAATTTGCATTTCTCTGATAATTAGCGATGTGGAGCATCTTTTCATGTGTCTGTTGGCCATCTGTATTTCTTTCTTGGAGAACCGTCTGTTCAGTTCCTTTGCCCATTTTTTAATTGGGTTATTTGTTTTTTGTTTGTTGAGGCGTGTGAGCTCTTTATATATTCTGGACGTCAAGCCTTTATCGGATGTGTCATTTTCAAATATATTCTCCCATACTGTAGGGTTCCTTTTTGTTCTATTGATGGTGTCTTTTGCTGTACAGAAGCTTTTCAGCTTAATATAGTCCCACTTGTTCATTTTTGCTGTTGTTTTCCTTGCCCGGGGAGATATGTTCAAGAAGAGGTCACTCATGTTTATGTTTAAGAGGTTTGTGCCTATGTTTTCTTCCAAGAGTTTAATGGTTTCGTGACGTACATTCAGGTCTTTGATCCATTTTGAGTTTACTTTTGTATATGGGGTTAGACAATGGTCCAGTTTCATTCTCCTACATGTAGCTGTCCAGTCTTGCCAGCACCATCTGTTGAAGAGACTGTCATTTCGCCATTGTATGTCCATGGCTCCTTTATCAAATATTAATTGACCATATTTGTCTGGGTTAATGTCTGGATTCTCTAGTTTGTTCCATTGGTCTGTGGCTCTGTTCTTGTGCCAGTACCAAATTGTCTTGATTACTATGGCTTTATAATAGAGCTTGAAGTTGGGGAGTGAGATCCCCCCTACTTTATTCTTCTTCCTCAGGATTGCTTTGGCTATTCGGGGTCTTTGGTGGTTCCATATGAATTTTTGAATTATTTGTTCCAGTTCATTGAAGAATGTTGCTGGTAGTTTCATAGGGATTGCATCAAATCTGTATATTGCTTTGGGCAGGATGGCCATTTTGACGATATTAATTCTTCCTAGCCATGAGCATGGGATGCGTTTCCATCTGTTAGTGTCCCCTTCAATTTCTCTTAAGAGTGACTTGTAGTTTTCAGAATATAAGTCTTTCACTTCTTTGGTTAGGTTTATTCCTAGGTATTTTATTTTTTTTAATGCAATTGTGAATGGAGTTGTTTTCCTGATTTCTCTTTCTGTTGGTTCATTGTTGGTATATAGGAAAGCCACAGATTTCTGTGTGTTGATTTTGTATCCTGCAACTTTGCTGTATTCCGATATCAGTTCTAGTAGTTCTGGGGTGGAGTCTTTAGGGTTTTTTATGTACAGTATCATGTCATCTGCAAATAGTGACAGTTTGACTTCTTCTTTGCCAATCTGGATTCCTTGTATTTTTTTGTTTTGTCTGATTGCCGTGGCTAGGACCTCCAGTACTATGTTAAATAACAGTGGGGAGAGTGGGCATCCCTGTCTCGTTCCCGATCTCAGCGGAAATGCTTTCAGCTTCTCGCTATTCAATATAATGTTGGCTGTGGGTTTTTCATAGATGGCCTTTATTATGTTGAGGTACTTGCCCTGTATTCCCATTTTGCTGAGAGTTTTTATCATGAATGGATGTTGAACTTTGTCAAATGCTTTTTCAGCATCTATGGAGATGATCATGTGGTTTTTGTCTTTCTTTTTGTTGATGTGGTGGATGATATTGATGGACTTTCGAATGTTGTGCCATCCTTGCATCCCTGGGATGAATCCCACTTGGTCATGGTGTACGATGGTTTTGATGTATTTTTGAATTCGGTTTGCTAAAATTTTGTTGAGTATTTTTGCGTCTACGTTCATCAGGGATATTGGTCTGTAGTTTTCTTTTTTGGTGGTGTCTTTGCCTGGTTTTGGTATTAGGGTGATGTTAGCTTCATAGAATGAGTTTGGGAGTATCCCCTCCTCTTCTATTTCTTGGAAAACTTTAAGGAGAATGGGTATTATGTCTTCCCTGTATGTCTGATAAAATTCCGAGGTAAATCCACCTGGCCCGGGGGTTTTGTTCTTTGGTAGTTTTTTGATTACCGCTTCAATTTCGTTGCTGGTAATTGGTCTGTTTAGATTTTCTGTTTCTTTTTGGGTCAGTCTTGGAAGGTTGTATTTTTCTAGGAAGTTGTCCATTTCTCCTAGGTTTTCCAGCTTGTTAGCATATAGGTTTTCATAGTAGTCTCTAATAATTCTTTGCATTTCCGTGGGGTCCGTCGTAATTTTTCCTTTCTCGTTTCTGATACTGTTGATTTGTGTTGACTCTCTTTTCTTCTTAATAAGTCTGGCTAGAGGCTTATCTATTTTGTTTATTTTCTTGAAGAACCAGCTCTTGGTTTCATTGATTTTTTTCTATTGTTTTATTCTTTTCAATTTTATTTATTTCTTCTCTGATCTTTATTATGTCCCTCCTTCTGCTGACTTTCGGCCTCATTTGTTGTTCTTTTCCAGTTTCAATAATTGTGATGTTAGACTATTCATTTGGGATTGTTCTTCCTTCTTTAAGTGTGCTTGGATTGCTATATACTTTCCTCTTAAGACTGCTTTCACTGTGTCCCACAGAAGCTGGGGCTTTGTGTTGTTGTTGTCATTTGTTTCCATATATTCCTTGATCTGTATTTTAATTTGGTCATTGATCCATTGATTATTTAGGAGCATGTTGTTAAGCCTCCATGTGTTTGTGAGCCTTTTTGTTTTCTTTGTAGAATTTATTTCTAGTTTTATACCTTTCTGGTCTGAAAAGTTGGTTGGTAGAATTTCAATCTTTTAGAATTTACTGAGGCTCTTTTTGTGGCCTAGTATGTGGTCTATTCTGGAGAATGTTCCATGTGCACTTGAGAAGAATGTATATGCTGTTGCTTTTGGATGTAGAGTTCTATAGATGTCTATTAGGTCCATCTGTTCTAGTGTGTTGTTCAGTGCCTCCGTGTCCTTCTGCCCTGTGGATCTATCCTTTGGGGTGAGCGGCGTGTTGAAGTCTCCTAGAATGAATGCATTGCATTCTATTTCCCCCTTTAGTTCTTTTAGTATTTGTTTCACATATGCTGGTACTCCTGTGTTGGGTGTATATATATTTAGTAGGGTTATGTCCTCTTGTTGAACTGAGCCCTTTTTCATTATGTATTGTCCTTCTTTATCTCTTGTTACTTTCTTTGTTTTGAAGTCTATTTTGTCTGATACTAGTACTGCAGCCCCTGCTTTCTTCTCTCTGCTGTTTGCCTGAAATTTGTTTTTCTATCCCTTGACTTTTAGTCTGTGCATGTCTTTGGGTTTGAGGTGAGTTTCTTGTAAGCAGCATATAGATGGGTCTTGCTTTTTTTATCCATTGTATTACTCTGTGTCTTTTGATTGGTGCTTTCAGTCCATTAACATTTAGGGTGACTATTGAAAGATATGTACTTATTGCCATTGCAGGCTTTAGATTCATGGTTACCAAAGGTTCTAGTTTAGCTTCTTTAGTATCTTACTGCCTAACTTAGCTCGCTTATTGAGCTGTTATATACACTGTCTGGAGATTCTTTTCTTCTCTCCCTTCTTATTCCTCCTCCTCCATTCTTTATATGTTGGTTGTTTTATTCTGTGTTCTTTCGTGTTTCCTTTAACTGCTTTTAGTGGGTAGTTGACTTTATTTTTTGCCTTTAGTTAGTATTTGGTTGGTCTGATTTCTTTGCTGTGTTTTATTTTCTCTGGTGACATCTGTTTAGTCTTAGGAGTGCTCCCATCTAGAACAGTCCCTCTAAAATACCCTGTAGAGGTGGTTTGTGGGAGGCAAATTCCCTCAACTTTTGTTTGTCTGGGAATTGTTTAATCCCTCCTTCATATTTAAATGATAATCATGGTGGATACAGTATCCTTGGTTCAAGGCCCTTCTGTTTCATTGCATTAAATATATTATGCCATTCTCTTGTGGCCTGTAAGGTTTCTGTTGAGAAGTCTGATGATAGACTGATGGGTTTCCCTTTATAGGTGACCTTTTTCTCTCTAGTTGCCTTTAAAACTCTTTCCTTGTCCTTGATCTTTGCCATTTTAATTATTATGTGTCTTGGTGTTGTCCTCCTTGGGTCCTTTCTGTTGGGAGTTCTGTGTATTTCCGTGGTCTGTTCGATTATTTTCTCCCCCAGTTTAGGGAAGTTTTCAGGAATTATTTCTTCAAAGACACTTTCTATCCCTTTTTCTCTCTCTTCTTCTTCTGGTACCCTTATAATACGGATTTTGTTCCTTTTGGATTGGTCACACAGTTCTCTTAATATTGTTTCATTCCTGGAGATCCTTTTATCTCTCTCTGCATCAGCTTCTATGCGTTCCTGTTCTCTGGTTTCTATTCCATCAATGGCCTCTTGCATCTTATCCATTCTGCTTATAAATTCTTCCAGAGTTTGTTTCACTTCTGTAATCTCCTTCCAGACGTCTGTAATCTCCCTCCTGCCATCTGTAATCTCCCTCTGGACTTCATCCAGTAGCTCTTGTATATTTCTCTGCATCTCCATCAGCATGTTTATGATTTTTATTTTGAATTCTTTTCCAGGAAGACAGACCCTTTAAGGTCTGTCTCCTTCTCAGGTGTTGTCTCTGTTATCTTGGTCTGCCTGAAATTTTGCCTTTTCATGGCGATAGAGATAGTTTGCAGAGCTGGCGATAGAGATGGTTTGCAGAGTGACAGCTGGAAGAACTTCCCTTCTTGTTGGTTTGTGGCCTTCCTCTCCTGGGAGAACAGCGACCTCTAGTGGCTTGTGGTGGGTAGCTGCATGCAGACAGGGCTTCTGATTCTTGCCGTGCTGCTATGGAGTTTATCTCTGCTGTTGCTGTGGGCGTGGCCTGCCTTGGGCTTCTGCTCTGATATGGTGGAGCCACGTTGGAGGGGGAACGGCCAGGAGGCTATTTATCTCCGTGAGGTGCCTCCGTGCTCCCTGCTGCCCAGGGGGTTAGAGTGCCCAGAGTTCCCCAGATTCCCTGCTGCAGGGCTAAGTGTCCCAGGATGCTTCCATCTGGCGGTGGGGTCCCTGTCCCTTTAAGACTTCCAGAAAGCACTCACTTTTCTTTGTCCCCGGGGCTCCGGCTGCAGAGACCCGGTCACAGGTCTTCCTGTCCTGTTTCCCTAGTATCCAGGACCCCATGCATGCACTGTGTCTGCGCTCTGGTGCGGATGACTAGGGCTGGCTATTTAGCAGTCCTGGGCTCCCTCTCCCTCCCCGCTCTGACTCCTCTCCTCCCGCCCAGAGATGGGATGTGGGGCGCTCTGGTTCCGCTGGGCCGGGGCTTGTATCTTACCCCCTTTGCGAGGTGCTGGGTTCTCGCAGGTGTGGATGTGGTCTGGATGTTGTCCTGTGTCTTCTGGTCTCTCTTTTAGGAAGAGTTGTCTTTGTTGTATTTTCAAAAATATATGTGGTTTTGGGAGGAGATTTCCACTGCTCTACTCATGCCGCCATCTTGGCTCCCGAGATCATTCTTTATGTGGTGTGAAACTTAGGTCAAGGTTCATTTTTCATCCTATGTGTGTTACTTCAGCACCATTTGTTGAAAAGGCTGCTTTTCTTCTATTGATTTGCTTTTGTAATTGAGTTGGTCTTTGTGACCTTGGATTAGGCAATGGTTGCCTACATATCACACCAAAAGCACAAGTAAAAAAAGAAAAAATATGTATTAATTGGACTTTATCAAAATGAAAGCCGTTTGTGCTTCACAGGACATAGTGCTAGATTATTATACCCAACAGCCAGCAATAATGAGGAGCCACTTTTAACATTCAAACATCAATGAAAACCAAATGAGGAGCCTGGATTTCTACCTCTACGTGCTGGTAACAAGTTGGCATCCCCCCTTCAGTGCAATGTCAGAGAAAGCCACCTAAAATAGGTTTAAATAAGAACCACAATTCTATTTAAAGACATAGTATGAAAATGTCCAGGTTTCAATGGAGAATCACCAAGAACCAAGATCTTGAAGTAAATGAAAAAAGATGACCTAAGTGTCCATTGGTAGATGAATAAATAAAGATGTGGTCCATATATACCATGGCATGTCACTCAGCCATAAAAAATAGTGAAATCTTGTCATTTGCAACAACATGGGTGGAACTAGAGGGTATTATGTTAAGTGAAATAAGTCAGAGAAAGACAAGTACCATATAATTTCATTTACATGTGAAATCTAAAAAATTAAAACAAATGAGGGGTTTGGGAAAACATGGTGGCATGAGAAGGGAGGCAGAAAACTCCCCCCAAAATCACATAAAACACAAAAATACAGCAAATACAACTAATTCTGAAAAAGCAACCTGAAGACAGCAGAACAGACTGCCTACATCTGGGGAAAAGACAAGACCTCATAGAAAAAGGTCAACTGAGATCAGGACCTACTCCTGGGACAGTGCCGAGGTGCTGCCAGTGGGGAAAATGTGTAATATGGAGGATGAGCAGGTAGTGTTGGACTGCAGCTGGCAGCTGGCCAGAGACCTCAAGAGACATCAAATCAAAGGAAGTGAGAAAATAATATGAGAAAGCAATTCAACACCAGGAATTATCTTCATTGCATTATCTCCAAATGTCACTATTAAGTGAAGACAAATTACTACTACCAGACCAAATTAACTTGAGGTAGAAAAACATCAGAAGAGTGATTTCCTGGGTCAGGGGACAGGAGGTGTTGAGGGGAGAAGGGCATGAAGATACTATCTGGACTGATGGAAATGTCCTTTACCTTGACTGGTATTGGCAACACAGATGTATAAATTTGTCAAAAACCTATTGAACTCCACTCTTAAAATCTGTATGTTTTATTGTTATGTAAATTATACTTAAATTTTAAAAAGTTATTTGTGGGGTAAAGCACATTTTTTTTGCCAGATAATATAGATGTCATTATAAAGAACAGTGGTAAATAAAAGTTATTATAAAATGGTGGCTACTTTCAAGTAGCAAGCTCAAGATTAGACAGTATTAATATGCTCGTACACAGGTTCTAGGCAGAACATCTTAACTCGTGAGGAAAAAAAATAGTTTAGTTTAATTTCTCTCTCCCTATTCTTTGTTTTCCCACTTGAAAGTGAGCCACTGTATAGGATGTTTGACAATTGCAAGGTCTGCCTTCTGAAAAAAGCCAAAAGTCACTGGATATGGCTTACCCTCTTACCCAACAGGAACTTTACATCTGAACATAATAATCCAATATCAGTACATACAGATAATTTGGTTTTAATTAATACCGTAATTACAGGCATCAGTAGTCCTTTAAACTTTGAGAAGTGTCAAGTCCAGTCCAAATCTATTTACAGTCTCTCTTAAAGCATCATGTCATGTTGCTGGACCTTCCCAGAGGCTTCTGTCTTGGCTCCTCTTCACTTGTGAGCCACAGGTTGACTCATTTAATAAGGTATTTCAAAGGACAAGACTACCTAAGTCTAGGCATATTTAGAAATGCAGTGCTTTCTGAAAGGATATGTGGTTAGCCAGCAGTACAGTGTCTGAATCCAAATTTAAGGAATTAGCCCTGACACAAGCTATTTGTCCCACCCCTAGAGCAAGGTTACCTCTAACAGTTACTAGGTATTAAACGATCTGCCTGGAATATGAAAACTGCTTGGGAAGACGGGCGTAAAGTCCCAGCTGTGCAGAGGGACAGCTTATTCCCCGCTGCTCTAAGAATTCCATTATCTTCTGTAGTGGATTTCATACCCACTGTCTTACTTAGTGTGTTTTGGCCAGTAGATTGGCTGTCCATCTTCAATATAGTAGCCACAAAACGGCTTTAGCAATACATCGTAAACACTTTGTCCAAGCAATTTACATAAGCACATTAGTCGGACAGTATAACCTGTTTATTCATGTTGCAGAATAGTTATTTATAAAAATTCTATAAAGAACCTCAGTAATTCCTGCTAGAACCAATTTCAGCCTATCCCTCAGACTGAACAAAAGTAACACTACCTCACCACATGCATACAAAAAAATTAAAACCATACAAAGGAAGGAAATATTTTCCCAAAGAAGCAACAAATCTGAAGAATTGTGATACTGATTAAAATAAACACTCAGCAAAATTTATATTGCCATCTGGATTCTTGGCTTTTCAGGCTAAAATATAAATGTATTTAACCCACAAGTAATGATTGTGCACTTACTGTACATTTGTTTAACTACGGGGCTTAGGAGAGCTGTCTAGGAGTACATTTTACCTGAGAAGTAAATTCTAGCATTCACATCCTCCATGGCTTGCAGCTTTCAAAAGGCAGTTGTTTTTGGTTTGGGGATTATTTTAGTTTGTTTTTTGTTTTTGTTGTTTTCTTCCTTTAGCTTCACTCCATTGATGTTGGGTAGAAATTAAAAAAAAAAATACGAAGACCACATTTTGAGTTAGTGTGCCCTATAAGAGAAAAATAAATAAATGAGATTCCCTTAGAGAAAAATAAATAAATAAAACAAACAAATGAACAAACAAAACAGAAAGAGACTCGAAAACACAGAGAACAGACATGGTTACCATTGGGAAGGTGGGTGAAGAACAAGGGAAATAGGTGAAATGGGTGAAGGGGAAAAAATTAGTGAAAGTTACATGAGTGTATACACATATCAAAATTAGTCGAGCTGCACACTAAGATTTGTGCATTTTATTGTATGGACCTCACTTTTTAAAAAAAGACAACATAAGCCAACACTACAGTTGGAGTTCCAGATTGACACATAATCTCCACTGATGCCATGGAGTACAGTCCTTGTTATCCCCAGAAGTGATGAAAGTCCTGGCTTCCTTCTTGGCTTCTCTGATGCCACCCTACCGCGGTATTGGGGCACCTTGTGATAGGCTGCAAAGGGTGAAAGTCTTGGCTCCCCATTCAGCTTTTACTGGTGTGGGTGTAAGCTGGGCCACAGTTTTTTCTGTGGTCATTTCCCCTGTAAATATTTCAGTATATAACTCTAACAAATACAGCCTTTAAAAATAACTACACCACTCTTTCATACAAAAAAAAAAAAGACACTTCCAAGTCATTCTGTGAGGCCAACTTTACCCTGAGATAAAAACCTGAAAAGGACATTACAAGAAAAGAAAAATACAGACTGATATTCCAAGCTCATCAGTGTGCCCATTCCTTGAGATACTAGCCTGATATTTTATCAGCAGCAATGTCAGTCTGAAATGTTCCTGTGATTATGTTTTTATGTGAGGATCCTAAGTCTGGGGCACTAAAAAGTCTTGAATTTCTTGATGGAGATATTGATGACGATCTCATGTTCATGCTCAGCCTTCATTTTCTAGGCCTAGGTGTCTTCCACATCAGCATCCTCCTTCTCCAACTCTCAGTGGTTCTCTTCTTAATTTCACCACATTTGTAATTCAACTGGTAAAGGCTCTATTTATTTATTTATTTATTTTTTTAGATAATTATTTTTTATTGAAGGGTAGTTGACACACAGTATTACATTACATTGGTTTCAGGTGTACAACATAGTGATTCAACATTTATATACATGACAATTCTAGGTACCAGCTATCACCATACCAAGCTGTTACAATATCTTGACTATATTCATTACATCCCGGTTACTTATTATTTTACCATTGAAAGTGTGTATTTTTTTTTGTTTGTTTTTTTTGTTTGTGAGGGCATCTCTCATATTTATTGATCAAATGGTTGTTAACAACAATAAAATTCTGTGTAGGGGAGTCAATGCTCAATGCACAATCATTAATCCACCCCAAGCCTAATTTTCGTCAGTCTCCAATCTTCTGAGGCATAACAAACAAGTTCTTACATGGAGAACAAATTCTTATATAGTGAATAAGTTCTTACATGGTGAACAGTACAAGGGCAGCCATCACAGAAACCTTCGGTTTTGCTCATGCATTATGAACTATAAACAGTCAGTTCAAATATGAATACTCATTTGATTTTTATACTTGATTTATATGTGGATACCACATTTCTCTCTTTATTATTATTTTTTTAAATAAAATGCTGAGGTGGTAGGTAGATACAAGATAAAGGTAGAAAACATAGTTTAGTGTTGTAAGAGAGTAAATGTAGATGATCAGGTGTGTGCCTGTAGACTATGTGCTAATCCAAGCTAGACAAGGGCAATAAAACATCCACGTATGCAGAAGATTTCTCTCAGAACGGGGGGGTGAGGTTCTAAGCCTCACCTCTGTTGATCCCCAATTTCTCACCTGATGACCCCCCTGCGACTGTGCCTGTCTTAGGTTGTTCCTCCCTTGAGGAATCTTACCCGTCTCTGGCTAACCAGTCATCTTCCGGGGCCATACAGGGAAATGTAAAGTTGGTAAGTGAGAGAGAAGCCTTATTGTTTGAAATGGTTAGCTTTTTATTTCTTTGCATATTTATGCCCTGTAGCTTCTATGCCCAGCATTTGTCTTGAGGTATCTTTACCACTTGGAAGAATTATGATACTCGGTAAATTTGATATGAGGCACGAATTCTATTTAAGGGTTGTAATTAGGAAGGAAGAAGAAAAGCTATAGAAGTAGCAGGCAGAAGAAAACATGGGAAGATTGATTATTTCTTTGACATATCTTCTTGTAGAGTAACTTCAGCATGTATAGGTTTTAAGCTACTACTTAAATTGCGCACACACATTAACATAATAGGAGTATAGTTACATAACCAAAGCATACTTGTAATTACCAGCCATCTCCAGTGAATCCAAGAAAACCAGTTAGGCACCTTAGGCATTTGTGAAAACTTATCTATGATATGGTGGATATTGTCCAACTGAACTTGAACAGTCTGAGAGAAATCAGACAAATTAAAACAACCCATTCCTGGGGAATGTTCACATCCCTTATGTTCTTTTAACAGTAAATAGTCTGTAGTTGTAAGATTTTGGAGCGCTACAATTTGCACTTCTCCTAAATCTTGATTGAGTTCCAACAGTATAGATCCAGTCAAATTTGTTGTTTTACTGTATGCACAGGCCAGCTTAGATATCTCCTTCCTCATTCCCATGGCAAGTCCAGGAACTGGTGGGATGAGTGCATCTCCAGCTGTAGCAGTGCGTGGATCTTTGTTGGGGTTTTTTGGTGATCATCTTCTGGCATGCTTCCAGAGAGTGCTAAAGGCCCTATTTAAACTACCTCTCTGATGACTTTGATGTCAAGGTAATTCTTTCCATTTCCGTTTGTTTCTTGGGTAGTACGCCTATGGCAAAAAAGACTCCTTGTCTTTCATGAATTGGCTCAAATCTCTCTCTTCAGAAACGTCTTCTCTGCGTCTGTTGGCAGTTACCAATGTCTCCTTTCCAAAGTACTTTGTACATACATCTTTTGTTGCACTTGTTATATTATACTGTGATTATTTAATCTGATGTCTCTCTCAACAGGCTAAATAGTGGTTAGCACACTGCTTGGCATTAGCTCAGTATATGTTTGCTGAATGAAAGAGTGAAAGATAAAAATACAAAGCTAGAATTACTTTTGATCACTTAAGCCAAGAATGCGCCTCTGTAGAAAAACAAAATGTCTTCCCGTAACTTCACACTTGTCAAACCAGGAAGCTTCAAAGGCCCTTAAAAAAGGATAGGTGTATTTTATGATTTCATTTTTAAGTATAGTAGACCCCTTTTATTCATGGAGGATATGTCCCAAGACCCCCAGTGGATGACTGAAACCATGAATAGTACCGAACTCTCTATATAGTTTTTTCCTAAACATGCATACCTATGATAAAATTTAATTTATAAATTAGATACAGTAAGAGATTGACAATAAAAATGAACAATAAAGTAGGACAATTATAACAATATACCATAATAAAAGTTAGGTAAGTGCGGTTTCTCTCTCTCAAAATATCTTACTGTACTGGACTCACCCTTCATCTTGTGAAGGTGTGACATGATAAAATGCCTACATGATGAGATGAAGTGAGATGAATGATGTATGCACTGTAGCCTAGTATTGGGCTACTATTTACCTTCTGAGGATATGTCAGAAGGAGGATCATCTGCTTCCAGACTGCAGTTGACCTCAGGTAAATTAAACAACTGATATGGGGGGACTACTATATAATCTTTTTTCAAATTATAGAGAGTAATAATAGATACTTGTAAAAAGAACTCAAGCAAATCAGATACATTAAAGTAAGAAATAAAAGTTCTCTAAAAAGATGCTGCCAATTTAGACTTCTTCATTAGTGTATAGCGGTGTCTATATTTCCTCAGATTTGCCTGTACTGAGTTTAATCTTTGCCAATTTGGTAAGTGAAAAATAGTATTCCAATTTTTTTAAAAATTGTATTTATTTGATTATAAGTGAAGTTGAGAATCTTTTCATGTGTTTATTAACCTTTGGCATTTTCCTTTTTTTTTTTTCAGAGCCACATCTCCAGTGCCGAGAACCATGCCTTACATACATAGAGCAGTCAGTAAATACTTATTGAACAAATGAAAACAAATTGTTTTCTCTTCTATAGTGCTTACATCTGTTTCTCCCAGAGACAGGAAATCATACTGCTGTTAATTTTAAAATGTGATATGTAAAATATGTAACTTCTTTGTATATTAAAGAAGTTGGTTTTTTTAATGTGATTTTTGGTGATTTTTGGGTTGGGTTGTATTGTTTGTTATATTTAGCAGCTTTTTCCTTTATGAGTTCTGGAGTTTATAGCAGACTTAGAAGGGATCCTTCACTCCAAGGTGAAAAAAAAAATCTATGCTTTCTTCTAGTGCTTTTGTGGGTTTGTTTTTCCATTTGACACACTTTTATTGTTTTGGCTACCCAGAGGAGCACCCCACCTTTTTCAGAAATCTCTTCTTCCCCTTTTCAAGCCCACGGTACGGGCAGTGACTGTCTATCAGAACCCACTGGTCCAGTTAAGACCCTTGGGGCTGAAGCAACTTTTACATACATAGGAAACTTACTACAGCATACTGTATATCTTATTGCTGATGATGTTTACCTTGATCACTTGGTTAAGATGGTTTCTGCTTAGTTTCACCATTATGTTACTGTCTTTCCCATTGTGCTACAATGTATCTTGGGTGAAACTGTTGAAATTATACAAATTCTGTTTCTCAAAATTTTACCCACTAATTTAGCATCCATCAGTGGATCTTGTCTGGACGTTATTATTGTGTTTTTTCCCTGATGATTTTTGTTACCCCTCTTTCTATATTTATTGAAATTATAAGAGCTGTCCCTTCCCCTATTCACTTAAATAACCAATTATTTACTTATATCAGTAAAAATGCATGAATATAAAACTAAATATCTGTGGGCCTATGGATCATAATGCTATACTATTAATATTTTGTTGCTTTGGCCACTAGGAACTCCTTCTGGTTGGCTCCTGTGTTCTTGTGACATTCTTTTTTGAGCATTGTTTTCTGGCAGTGCAAGATATTCCAGGCTCATCTTTGTATTTTCCCTGCCTCAGCCCAGGAATCAATTATTTCTCCAAGGTTCTCCTTGGAGAATTGTGTTTTAGAAATCAAGTTCTAGGTACTAGGTATTCTCTACTGACTCACACTTTTCAGCAGATAGAGCTAAGAATATGTATGTATCAATCCACACATACAATCTGTATTTCTGTAACTAATATACATACATTAAAAGTCATTAAGTTTATATTGATACTTCAGAATCCAATCCAACACCACAGGCTTCGTTTTAGCTTTCCCTCTTTCCTTAATAATTTTTTCTCTAACAATGAGAAACCCAGCTGGTGAACTGCAATATATTTGTTTAATTCTAGCAGATACATAGTACTGTCAAATTTTCAAATTGCTATCCCCACCCCCCACCACCCACTCAGCCCCACCATTCAGAAACATAGTATATAGATCACAGCATTTATGTAAATTCAACTGGTTTTATTTTTAGGTATCCAGTCAATATACTGTTTCCCTCAGTTACTTAGGTGAGTCTGTTTCTTCCCCTCCCACTGCACAGTGGCTATGTTACTCATTTGTAATATAGGTAAGTTCATTTCTTAGTGTTTATATTCATTTTTGGGCCCCCTCCCCCTTCACAACATGGTTTTTTTGTTTATTGCTTTATTATTGGAAATAAAATATATATCCTAAGTTGATCAGTTATATCAAAATGATCATTAAGTAATATTTTGTGTATTGTATTTCCTAATGTATTTTAAACATTACCCTAATAAAATGCTACATATTTAATGAGTGTGAACAATATTTAAAGAAAGCCGAAGAGACTTCTCCTTTTGGATAAACAGAACCAAGAACACAAGACTTTATTAGAGATTGGAAAAAACTGGACTCTAGTGTGAAAGAGATGAAAGATGTAGTTATAACATACATCAGAAGTTTTAGGACAGATGGGGGAAGCAGAATAATGCTCTCCTTCCAAGGATGTACACAGACCTGTGAATATGTTAGGTCACATGGCAAAGGGGAATTAAGTTGCAGGTGGATTTAAGGTGGCTAATCAGTTGATTTTAAAATAGAGATTATCCTAGATTATCTGGGTGAGCCCGATGTAATCAAAAGGATTATTTTCAAAAACAGTAAGAATTGGTCAGATATGATGTGAGAAGGACCCAACCTACCACTAGTAGCTTTGAAGATGGAGGCCAGCAGCCAGGAGCCAAAGAATGCAAGCCATCTCTGGAAGCTGGAAAAGGAAATTAATTCTTCCCTATGGTCTCCAAAAAGTAAGGCAGCCCTGCCAACACCTTGATTTTAGCCCAGTTTGAGACTTGTGTCAAACTTCAGACCTACAGAACTGTAAAATAATGTGTTACTTTAAACCAGTATGTTTGTGATCATTTCTATGAGTACGACAATTTACATTTGAACTTTAAAGGACTCTACAACTTAGTCCTCTCTAGCTTATTGACTTTTCTCCCTTTATTGTTCCTTTTGGTCTATGCTCCAGTCAGCTCAGTGTTACTCAAATATTATCTTTTGTTGGTTTTAGTTATTTATTTTTGGGGGTATGTGAAATACTACTATGGTTCTAAGAGTCAGTCCTATACAAAAATATTTGCCTCTTCCTTGCCAATCCTGCTTATTCACATTCCGTCCCTTTCTTCCCACCTTTCTCATATAAGACATAAATCACTTAAATTTCTGGTTTATCCTTTCTATTTTTCCCACAAATGAGCAGATACTTGTATCTTCATAAGTCCCCTTTTTTCATACACAGAGTCATATACTTTTGCCTTTAAGCAAAATTAACTTTTTAGAGTCCAGTGAATTTTGCACAAGGCTAATGATTTTAAGTAAATGTTGTTGTGTTGAAATGTCAAGGGCCAGCTTGAAATGAATTAAAGCTTGAGACGTGAGGAATTGAAATAGCATATTTAACTTTCAGGAAGTTCTAATTCTTATTTGTAGTTAGGTTCTAAACTGGGTACTTCTCATGACAGACCCTGGTCACTGAGCTGCATTAGCTTTAGGAAACGTTGAGTAGCAGAGGCTCAAACTACGGAGTTGGCACAGACATACCAATTATTTCCTTTTCTGAGGCTCACTGGGTGGTTGTGACAACAGGGAGACATTTCCGATGACAGATATGCGTGTTCCCAAGTCCTTCAATCCTAAAGCCTCTACTTAGGCATCTTGTCTTACTATGCTACAGCATCGCGGTCTTGGTCCTTGAGTCTAAAGGGGAGCCCCAAACAGCGGTACGAGTGGCTCCACACAGCAGGCACTTCCCCCACGATGTACACACCCGCCCAAAGGGGCCAGAAACAAGATAAAATATCACATTCGAGCCAATCTTGACCTCACCAGTGTTCGGTAGCCCCTAACAAACTAATCACAAACACCCGCGCATCTGCGGCCCGCCGAAACCAATATTCCCAGGATCCTGGGCGGTTTCGATTGACGTTACTTCCGGGAAAAGTAACGGAATTTTTTTTATTTCGGCGGTTGCGGCCTGGTAAGGTCTCGCGACATTTGCTCCCGCGAGATCTGCTTGCTCACTCTAGCGATGACATCCTTATCCTCCTCCCCGCCGCCTTTCGGCAATCTTCGCCAGTCCCAGCCCCGACCAATCTGCACTCAGATGGCATGGATCAGGGTCTACCCCCCGAACCCCGGTCTGCGTTGGGTGTCAGGCAGCAGCGGCGGGGTGCGAGCTGCACGAGGCAGACGGCAGCTGCACTGCGGGCGACCACAGACTGGCAACGAGCTGTGAACGTGGGCGGGGCGGGGGTAAGCCTGCTGTGTAGCGGCTCGATTGTTCTGGCCTGGCTATGGCGCCTCTCCTCCCCCCCGCCATGGCTCCCCGTGTCCCTGCTCCGCTCCTCTCAGTGAGTGAAAGTGGCCGCCGCCGCCGCCGGCCCAGCGCCCGCAGCCGCCTCAGCGCCGCCGCCATCTTGGGGTCCCAGGAGCCGCCGAGGGAGCGAGCTAGGAGCGTCCACGCCCAACGCAGTCACTGTCCCACGGTCTCAGAGAGCGAACCGCGGCTCCACGGTCGGCGGGGCGACCTCCCCCTCCGGACCCCGCCCGCACCCCGCCCCCCCCTCCGCCGCCGCCGCGGCGGCGGGGCCCGGCGGCCCGAGGTGAGGCAACTAGACGTAGGCGGGTGAACGGAGGTGGGGAAGGTGTAGGCCCCGTAGCGCTCCTTTCAGCGGGCGACTACTGGGCCGCGTCTTAAAGGGGACGTCGCCCCCGGCCCTTGGATTTGTTGGGGTTAGTAGGGAGGATGGGTGTGGACACTCTACACGGTTGGGACTTACGAGACCTGGGCCTCATCCTTCCCCTCTCATGCCTCGGGGTCATCCGGTGACCTCAGCCAGCTGAGGAAGCCCGTGGGGCGCCCACACGTGGGGAGTGTGTTAGACCAGGTGCACGTGGGACCCGGTGGGGCGGTGTCGGTCTAACACGTGTGTGGGTTTGGGGGTGGAATGGGGCAGGGCGGGGGCTGTTTG
Source organism: Manis pentadactyla (assembly GCF_030020395.1). Taxonomy (NCBI): domain Eukaryota; kingdom Metazoa; phylum Chordata; class Mammalia; order Pholidota; family Manidae; genus Manis; species Manis pentadactyla. The sequence goes on along the minus strand of NC_080029.1, from coordinate 90,537,973 downwards.
GGCTCGAGTGGGAACCCAATGAGGGCTTTATCTGTCCTTTTAAACAAATGAGATCTAAGGGCTTGATAGTGTGTCAATTTATGGGGAGCAAGTTGGTGTATGGATGACTGGTGCTTGCTGCTTGTTGGTGTTGAGTGGGGGCAGCCTAACACGTGCATAGACTTAGGATTCTGTAGGTGACATCTCTAATGGTCTTTTAGGGAGTCTAGGTGTCATCCTATTTTGACATTCCTTCTTGAGCTCGCTAATGAAAACTACTACTTCCGTGATCACCAAGGGTGGAAGCCCCCTACAGTTTAGGAGTGACAGAACCTAAGAAGGCACTTACTGTTTAAGTTAACTGTTCCCGAATTTTTCCTTGAGTCATACACTGTCTAGTTTTCATGTTTTGTACTTGTTGGTAGGAATAGGAGAGGGAATTAGGAGGTTGACCTCGTCCAATCAGTGACTTTCATGATTCCTTTCCAAAGGAAGATTCATTGTGATTTACTAGTGGCAGTTTTTTATTTATAAGTAACAGCTTTGTTGAGATATAATTCACATACCAAAAAACTCCTAAAGTGTACCGTTTTGATTTTTAACATACTCAGAGTTGTACAGTTCACCCCAAAAAAATCTCTTCCCACAGCCTCTAGCAGCCATTAACCTGTTTTCAATTTTTGTAGATTTGCCTATTCTGGACATTTCATATAAGCGGGATCATACAATATGTGTCCTTTTGTGACTGTTGTCTTTCACTTAACATGTTTTCAAAGTTTATCCATGTTGTTAGCATATATTAGGACTGTTCCTTTTTATTGCTAAATAACATTCAATGCTGCTGGTGGTTTATGCTTGAAATTCTCAAGCTCTTGCTATAAAATGGTAATTTGAGGTTAGGTTATTTATGGTAAAAGTTGCATACCTATTGATTCTAAAATATATCTGTGTTTTTAAGAATTAAATTCCATTTTAATTTACTATGTCTTTTTCCTCCACATTTTGTTTGAAAGAATTCAAACCAATTTTTATAGGTCTGTCAATTTTTATAGGAAATAACTGTAAAGAGCACAAATATTAGAAAAGTTTATGACTAATAAAAACATTTTTGAATACATTAAGGTGGAAATGTGATTAAGTCTAAGCATCAGACCATGAACTGTGGTGTTACAATTTCACTTAATGAAAGTTTGTCATAGTGTTACCAAGGAAAGGTATCATATAACAACTTTTGACTTGCTGTTTCCTTGTGTAGACATAGGACTAGGGAAGGAATAATGGGACACCTCTCCTACCCACAGAAGATTAAAACTGACTTGGGGATTTAACATGTGAACACACAAGTTAATACAAAATAAAAGGCTGGGATGCAGTGGATTTTAGAGTGGTCAGAGTGGGACAGGATTGTAGCAAACTCTTGAGTTTGTGTAGGAAAATTAAGTGAAGTTGATGACAAGTATTAAAGTAGATTGCTAAGCATAATAATTTTATGTGATAGGCTGTAGCATGCAGAGGATGAGAAGAGCATAGTTGGCAATACATACTGAACACCTTTTATGGGCACTAAGCCTAATCAGGAGGGCTCTGGTTCAACGTAATACATCCCCCATTATTTTTGGGTGAGGATTTCAACATATGAATGGCGGGCGGCAGGGCACAAATACTCGGACCATGGTTGTATATATATATATATATATATATATATATGTATGTATTTTTATTAAGGTATCATCAATATACAATCGTATGGAGGTTTCACATGAGCAACATTGTGGCTTCAACATTCACCCATATTATCAAGTCCCTCCCGCCCATTGCAATCACTGTCCATCAGAGTAGTAAGATGCTATAGAGTCACTCCTTCTCTTTGTGCTTTACTGCCTTCCCCGTGACCTGCCTATATTATGTGTGCTAATTATAATGCATGGCTGTATATTAAGTTAGAAATTCAGTTGCAGAAGCATTGGATTGACTTGCTAATAAGGTTTGATTAGGGTTGAAAAGTTGATCACAAAGAAACTTAATACCTGGGCTTAATAAATTCATAATAGAGGTTTCCATTGTTAGGTTAGAAGTAAGAGATCAGTAAAGGAAAATGTAGTTGACAAATAAAAAAAAAATCCAACGGGACTAAATGCTATCCATAATTTTAACAGACTAGAGGATTATGAGTAAATTGTGTGACATGCCTTTATATACCTTAACTACCAAGGATTGACAGATAACCTGAGGGTCTCCGGAGCAGGGTTCTTAGTATTTTTTACACATCTGGACCCCTTTGTAGTCTAAAGAAGCCTGTGAACCCCTTCTTTTTTTTGAACCCTTTCTTAGAATATGATTTTTAAATGTTTAAAAGTGTCTAAAAATGTCACATATTAAAAAAATTTAAATGTAGGAAATTTCCTTCTTATTATTGAATTAAATAATAACCAGGGATAGTCTTGCTAATACTGCTGTGGTGTGGTGTTTACATTCAGAATTGAAGGAAATGCTAATTAATTTAATTATAGGTTGGTGAAAATAAGAATACATTTTTTCCAGTCCAAGTTCATGGATCCTAGTTTAATGGATCCTCTGCCCTAGGGAGTCCTGGACACATAGCTAAGTTATTTATATGTGGCAAACCAGTGGTTTCCATAACAAGAAGTAGGATTATTGATATTTAAATTCATGCTCACAAGAACGCAAACATGACTTCTTACGGGAAAAGCTATGGTATAATGGAAAGATACTGTTTTTGACTTAAAAAAAATTTTTGAGTTTGAGTCCCACTTTTTTGAGTTTCAGTTCTTATCTGTAAAAGGGATAATAATTTTCACTTCTGAGATTGACATATTAACTGACAGCATACTGATCAATGTTATTTTTGTCTTTGAAGAAATAAACATACCAGAGATTATGAGGTACATTTAATTCTGATTTGAAAGAGGGGAAACTATTTTTTATGTAGTAGGAAGGACCAGCATGTATGGCATATAGGGTTTTCTCAAGGTCTTCAAGTATAGAGTTCACCTTTTGGTAATATTAGACCTATTCTTGTTTCTTCTAAAATAACAAATAAGGTTGCCTCTTTTGTATGTGACAGCTAGTTTTTCTGTGTAAGAAGGTAGTAGCTAAGTAGGATAAACTGTGGATAAATATTTTGTGTCTGTACACGAACACAAAAACAGCTAATGAACATCAGTACAATAAAAAGAATGCTAAGCCAAGTGGTCAGTTTATCCCTGAGAATGTTGCCTTTATGGCCAACAAAATGTTAGTCATTCCTGAGGGAGGTATGAAAAATAAAGTTTAAAAATGAACTGCATTATCTTAGTACAAAACATACATCTGCTCATAAGACGTTAAATGTATTCCAACTGTTGCACCTCAAGGAAGAATAAATTAAGCAGGAGGAAGATTTCCAGAAAATGACAGTATAAGTGGTGAGGCTTTCTTAAGAAGATGAAAGAAATTTGACTCTGCAATGGATTGCTGAAGACTGAGATGGACAACGATGTTTAAGGTGTATTGAATTAGGAAAATCATGAATAATAATCCTGGAACGTTAGAGCTAGCTTCAAAGATGAATATTGTTTGATGGGTGTATAATGAGTGATTTGTTTATGAAACTTACTAGCGTGGAAGGTGGTTAAAGCTCAAGAACAGACCAGACAGTTTAAGGGTTACAAAGCCAGAGACTTTTGTGATACAGCCCTAGTGCACTCCAGGTCAACAAACCATTTAATGATATTTGTACCTAATGGTTTATGAAATTAACTTTTTCTGTTCATTTATTCACTCAGTAAATATTTATTGAATACCTAGTGAAGCTTTTTGATCCTCATTTCTTGGCTTACGGGACTGTGGTAGACTCTAGGGTGTACAAGCGAATTAATCCAATTGTATGTGTATGTATGCCGAGTACAGAAGAGCTCTGCAAAGATGAACACAATTATGCAAACTCTACCATTGAGAATATAAACCTAAATGTTTCTTTTGAGGTGGTACGATACTAGTAGTTAGATTTTGTTTTTTTAGAAAAATAAATGTAGACATTTTATTCATTTGTTTAAAGACCTTAATTTGCCTTAATAGAAGGATTGTAATCTAGTAGCAGTGTAGCATAGCTGAAACCCTTTTAGATCCTAGAGCCAGATGACCTGAGTTCAAATTTTAGCTCTCCCACTTATTAACTGTGTGGCCTCTGGGAAGCTCGTTAAGCCTCAGTTTCTTTATCTGTTAAATTAGGATAATAATAGTACCTATTTCATAGAGGATAACTGTGAGAAATGTGTGAGTACCTAGAAATGCTTAGAATGGTACCTGCACATAGTACTTTCAATATGTGTTGGTTATTATTGTAAGTACCATTTTACTTTGACAGTTTAATCAGTTTAATCTAGAGTTTTAGTTTATTAAGTATTGATATCAGAAACCTTATTACAAGTAGAAAATATCTCAGATCTCTTTTTTGATAAAGCAGGGTAAAATACATCAATAAAGAAAATAATTACAATGCATTAACCTTTGTGTTATTACATAATGAATACCAGATGTTAATAGAAATATCTTTCTATTTAAGACTATAACTCAAAGAGATGGTATTTTACAACATTAAACGTTTTAGTTCAGACTCTAAAATATATCTGTCCAAGATGTTATTCTATTGCCTTTTTTAGAGTCACTCATAGAATATAGTAGTAAGCTAGGCTCTAGAATAGGACTTAATGAAAGTTTTTCTGTAAAGGTTCAAATAAATCAAGCTTTGCTGGTCCTGTTTCCTTTGTTGCAAGTGCTCAACTCTGCTGTTATAATGTGAAAGCAGACATAGTCAATATGTAAATACATGAGTGAGGCTATGTTACAATAAAACTTTATTTATGGGCACAGTTTTAATTTCATATAATTTTCATCTGTCATGAAAGAGTGATTTTTTTCCCTCCAATTATTTAAACATGTTAAAACCCATTCTTACCTGTAAGAATTTACAAAAATGGGCAATGGCTGCATTTAACATGCAGACCATGTTGTCCCAATTCATGCTCTAGATTCTTGTCTCTACAACTCTGGCTAGGTCTTGTGCAAGTTAATAATATTAAGTCCTAGTTACATCTTTTAAATAGGGATGATACTAGTATCTACTTTATATGGAGAGTTGTTAGAAATAAATGAGAATCCACTTGAAGTGCTTAGCACCATCCCTGGCATAGTTAAGTGAATAATAAATGCTGTATATTATTATATATGTATTTTTTATCAATCAAGAATTATTGAGCAAGGCATTGGAATGCAGAGATAAAATAAAGATGGCAGAGTGAACTCAAGTTGAAATTTTCCATCCTATTCCAGGCATATAAAAATGCTGGATCATATACAATAAATGCTATATATTATCATCATCTAATTGAACCCCCTCATTTTACAATGAGGCTGTTGGGTTCTTGAGAGGATAGCTGGTAGTCCTAAAGTCTATCTGTGCCTTGTCAGCATTAAACTCACAGCTTTTTTTTTTTTTTATTGATATACACTCTTAGGGAGGTTTCACATGAAAAATAATGTGGTTACTGCATTCAGCCATATTATCGAGTCCCCCCATACCCCATTTAAGTCACTGTCTGTCAGCATAGTAAGATGCCACAGAGTCACTATTTGCCTTCTCTGTGCTCCCTGTGACGCCCTACACACCACGTGTGCCAATCATAATACCCCTCAATCTCCTTCTCCCTCCCCACCCACCAGTCCTCCCCCACCCTTCCCCTTTGGTAACCACTAGTCCCTTCTTGGAGTCTGTGTAAAGTCACAGCTTTTAACTTCAGTTCCTCCTATCTAACCATACTGCTTCCATAGAGAATTGTAGTGCCATTTAATTCAGTTAAAATAACTGCTGGATAAAAGTATTTTATTGGATACCGAAATGGTGGATACAGGACATAATATGATGCATTTGTCAAAATCCATAGGGCTTTGTAGCACAAAGAGTAAACTTCTTAACGGAGGTTGAGGGCTCCCAGGAAGGAATGTAGATGGTGACAAGATAATCTAATTATATTACAAATGTGTGAAACAACCGTACTAAGAAGGGGAGGGGATTGCTGACCTCATTAACCTTGGAAATGAGTAGAATCTAAGATAAAAGGAACTGCACATAAGCACTGTAGTCTAATTGATAAAGTTGTGTCCCAGGGGGTACAGGTTAATTCTGATACTGATATATATGTGTACTGAAGTTGAACAATTAAGTAAATGGATGGTGGGAGACAGGCTTCTCTCACTGGAGTCTAGAATGATCCATGTACTAATGGATTACATTTGGAGACAGTATGAACTCACGTTTAGTTTAATACACGTACAGCTAGATACATACTTAATTATTTATAGATATGAGTACATACTTGGGTTTATATACACACATATATTTCTGTGCTCTGTCAGCTGAGAAGGTTTAAAGAATCCCAGGAGCATACCTAGTACCCATATTATTGGATTCTAATATCATTATAGAGTAACATGAACTAGAGCTCCTTGGCAAATCGGCTGATTATAGGACTGGGGGCAGGAAGTATACACGGTGAGCCTAGAGCATCTTTTCATGCCAGAAAGTAAGAAGGTGCTCTAACAGCTACCACCACAACACTGTAACCCACATTGATGAGGATATATTAAGGAGCACAGGAGGCAACTGAAAGCTCCCAATGGCCAAAACTGCAATGATTTGAGAAGCAAAATAAAGCAGAAATTGGAGTACACACAAAAGGTCATACTTATGAGCCTATATTCATCTAAATAAATGATTGAATCCATGAATATACTGCTTACAATACTCCATTAGTATGGTTTTGTGCTCTGGGAGCCTCTGGTTTGCTGGAGATCCTTCAGACATTATTGGGATAGTTAAGTATGTAGGACTTTGGAGTTAGAATTGTTGGATTCCAGTCCTGGCTCTTCCATTTCTGGCTACATGACGTTGGGTCGATTAGTTAAGCTCTTTTATCTATAAAATGGAGGTTTTAGTCGTATATCTGTGTCATAAAAGGATTAAATGAGTTAATGCATATATAAAGTGTGTATGCATGTAAAATGCATGGCACATAGCTCTCAATAGAATGTCTGTGTATAGCCTACTTTAATACAGTAGCATTTGATACAGTAAAATCAAAAAATTTGAATCTCTACTTGGAAATTTTTGTAATGGAGTCTGCTTCCTTACCCCCAAACTTCTTAGAGGTAAAAGTCTAACAAGTGTTTACTGAGCACCTATTTTAGTATAAACATATCTGCCCTGTTCAGATTGACTGTGTAGACTGTATAGTGAAAAGAAAAAGTAATTATACATTTGGTGTTAATAAAATCACACATCCAAGGGACTGAAGTATCTCATGATTAAAAGCAAGATCCATTTAGTATATGATTCAACTCATGCTTATTTTCAGATGGTTTGTGCCTAGGATGAATTACCTGAACTTTGATTTCTCAGGGCTTCCTTTGGAGAACACAGTTGTAGTACACAGCTTCTGTTACCACCCACACCAGTAAGTGTGTTCACTCCCAAAATGAAAACTGACTTTAGAATGGGAAAACTAAAGGCAAATGTGAGTTTTGGAATATTGGCTGTTAATGGAATGTGTCTTACTTTTTATTCCCAATAATAACCTCTCACCATCATTCACGTAATAATGTAGGATGGAGCTGATCATTAAATTTTCCCAGCTCTCTCTGTGTGTGGGATCTCTGTTTTTCACAAGTAACTATAAAATAAGCTAATTCTTCTTCCGTTTGCTGAGCAATGAACTGAGTTGTTGCTCAAGATTTTTTGGGCTGTGAACTTAGTTCTTTATCTCTTCTAGAGGAGCATCTTTTTCGCAGCTCTCATTCCCTGAAAAGGGTGCGCCTTTTCATGGATCTAGCTTTGAAAGTTACTGGTTCTTTGGTAAGAGGGATCTTTAACTTTGTTTACAAATTTTAATTTGATAAATTGTTATTATTTCAGATTGGTGTTTTTCACAAAAGGCTTATGCAGTATAGCCTAGGGACCTCTAACATAGCCCTAATTTGAAAAAATTTTATTTTAAACTACCATGTGAAAGGTCCACCAGCTACCTCAGGAAACATTTCGTCCCTTTTGGGTTTTTTTAATTTAGTATTATTTAGACCCTAAATGCTTAATAAACAGGGACTAAACTTGTTTGATCAAATCTATGGTGTGTATTATAGAACTTCCCAGAGGCAGTTGTGCTAGTGAGGCTATTTCTTTTATTATTTTGATGTTTTTATTCCCTATCTTGGTGAAGATAATCCTCTAGGAAGTTTAAATGGTATTTTCCTAGAAAAAGCAAATGCACTGTAATTGTGGGGTTTATTATTATTATTTTTTTGATCCTTGGTAACATCTTCATTATGTTATGATATTTCAGTTTTATTAAGGAAGAAAATTAGGGAACGGAAAATGTGGATAGGCATTTTTTTTTTTCTTTCTCACAATATTCCTGTGAGATAGGCCAAAATATTTTCTCTTTGCTGTTCAGAAATTTATGAAAGGGCCATCCTTTTTTAGCCAGGAGTTCTTCATTCCATTTAAAATGCAGGTGTCATTTTTCTCTGAAACTTTGTGCTTTGAGCAAACTCTGGGTTTGTTAAATTGCTGGGCTGTTCCCATGCTATAGTAGGGATCCCTTTAGTTGAGCAGTTTGAGGGCAACATCTTTTCCTTCTCATGTTTAGTTCAGTGTCTGTTATGTGTTTAGTAGCCCCTTAGTGAATATTAGATGGTCTGGATGGGAAGTTTTGGTTCAACTAGAATCTTTATAGAGCACTTTGTGATTTATTTACCTCTTATTTGCTATGTATAGGTTGGCCAAAAATTTATTGTATAAATGTGGATACTTCTGAAAGTGAAAGAAGGACTATTAGTAATTATGCTGGGAACAGCAGGCATAACTTGGAACTGTCTTGGGCAAACCGGCTAGGAAGTACGGTCACCTTAGTCATGAGGCTTCTTGCTTTTTGTTATATCATAGCAGTGTCAGCTGGTAAATAATTGGGGCTTTGGAGTCACTGATGGTAGATCTGAGTTCTAGTTCTAGCTTGGAGAGGTTATTTAATTTAGCTAAAATAAGATGAATTACTGTGGGGATTAAATGAGCTAGTAATTATTAAAGCTCTTAGAACACACAAGTGCCTTACACTTGAGCTAGGGTTTTTACTTCTATCTGAGGCTGGCTTTGAAAAAATTTTTTTTATGGTTAGGATTAACTGAAACATTTCAGTGAATGAAGAAAAAATTTTCAGCAGTGCCATTGAGCTAATTTGTTTTGGATGTTATATGGTTATTGTGGGCAGGAAAGGAATGCCCTATGAAACCTAATATTCTTACTCTTTTTTAAAATACTCATGAAAAACTTTTTTCCCCAATTACTTTTTGCAGAATTATTAACAGATATTTTAGTAGCTTAGATTTAGCAAAATATAGAAGTTACCAGTAACTTTTATTTCAACTGAGTGGATTATACAAATAAATTTCAATGGTTAGGAAAAAAATGATTTAAATGAGAATTTCATGAAGTCTCTAATCAGTATTTATATTTTGTAGAATTGTGTATTTGTTATTGGAATTATTTTTCCCTCTGTATTTTTGATGTTTTGCCAGCTTAATTTTGATTATTTGTGAATTTTAGGAAAAGGAATCAAAGAAAAACAGTTTTCATATACTTTGTGCATTAGTACAAACATCCACATTGTGAACCAGAGGGAAGTATGTGGTACTAAAACTTCCAATTGTGGTATTGCATATAGTTTCTTATTAAACAGCTTAACAACATATAATAAGGTAATATAGAAAGACTTAGGGTAAAGAGAAATTATAATGATATATATCCAACTAAGAGAACTAAGAGAAATGGGGATTCTTTAGTTTGTCTATTTAAGTATACAATAAATTGTTGCTTCCTGTAAAATATTGGACAGTTAGGGAAGACACCCTTGTTTATTTTATTAGTAAGAGATGCTAGTTAAGCACAGCATATAGTATGGGAGCTTTTAGCATCTACCTTATACTGGTATTGGAGGAGCACAAAAAATAGTTTTAAGGCCATGGCTGGAAATTGACTCCTAATCTGAACTGTGAAAGAGGAATTATACAGGGATCTTCTAGAGTAAGCCTGGGTGGCCTTGGAACCCATCCTACTTCTGTGAGAATCCCAGTAACATTATGACATTTGTGTACGGGGGAATGTGCACCTTTGGTGTGGAGTTGCAAAGAGGACCACGTAGCCTAATGGCTTATTATTTGTCAATGCCCTGTGCAGACTGATTTTAAATCTCTTTGCAAACTGATAGAGTGAAACCAAGCAAAAAATATTTTAAAAATTGTTTATGTTTAATGTAGGAGGGTCACAGGGAAGGCAGTACAGACTAGACAAGTAGTGATTCTATAGCGTCTTACTACCCTGATGGATAGTGACTGCAATGGGGTGTTGGGGGGGACTTGATAATATGGGTAAATGTAGTAACCACAACGTTGCTCATGTGAGACCTTCATGAGATTGTATATCAAGGATACCTTAAAAAATTGTTTATGTAGGAATTTTAAATTTTGGTGAAGTTAGTTTACCAATATTTTCTTTCATGGTTAGTACTTTCTGCATCCTGAGAAATTTTTACCTACTCCAAGGTCACGAAGATATGTTCTTTTGTTTTCTTTCAAAAACTTTATCATTTTAGGTTACATTTAAGTCTGTGATTCTTCTCTCACTTCATTTTTGTATATGGTGTGAGGTTGGGGTTTGAGGTTCACTCCCACTCCTCCACCACCTCATATAGATCTCTGATTGTTCCAGCACCTTTTGATGAAAAACTTTTCTTTCCCTGTTGGACTGTTTTAGTGCCTTTGTCAAGAATCAGTATAGTGATGTAAGTGTGGGACTCATTCTGCACTCTTTTCTGTACCATTGGCTTATTTGGCTGTTCTTATGTCATTGCAGTACTATCTGGATTACTATAACTTTTAGTAAGCCCTGAAATCAGATAGTGTAAACTTCAGCTTTGTTCATCTTTTTCAAACTTGTTTGGACTATTCTAGGTCCTTTGCATTTCCATATAATTTCAGCCTGAGTGTGTAAGTTTCTTCAAAAACCTTTTTGGAATTTGATTGGGAATCTATAGATAAAGTAGGGGAGAATTGATGTCTTAATAATAATGAATATCCAGTCTGTGAACATGTAGTAGTAGTAGTAGTAGTAGTAGTAGCAGTAGTAGCAGTAGTAGTAGTGTAGTAGTAATAATACGTCTTTATCTGACAAAGGAATTATATCTATTATATATAAAGGATTCCTATAACTCAATAATAAAAAGACCACAATTTTTTCAAATGTGGTTAAAAACCTTCGACATTTCACGAAGGAAGTTACACAAATGGCCAATAAGCATGTGTAAAGGTACTCAACTTCATCAGACATTAGGGATATACAAATTAAAACCACAATGAGATACCATTATAATACTAAGTTTTGGCAAAATTGGGAAGCAACTAGGATTCTTATTCATTGTTGGTGTTAGTGTAAAATAGTAAAACAATTTGGAAAATTGTTTTGTTGTTTCTTACAAGGCTTAATATATTCCTCACTATAACCTAGCAGTTCCATTCCCAGGAATTTACCCAAAGAGAAATGAAAACCCAAATATCCATCGATAGGTGAATAAATAGACAAATTGTGGATATATTCATTCTTATAATGAAATGCAATTCAGTAACAAAAAGGAGTGAACTACTGATACATGGACTAGCATGGATGAATCTCAAAAACATGCTAAAAAAAAAAAAAGAATCCAGACAAGAAAATGTACATGAAGTATGATTCTCTTTCTGTAAATATCTAGAGCATACAAAATTATTCTCTGTGATAGAAATCAGAACAGTGATTACGTCTAGGGCAAGAAGTGGAAGGAATTGACTGGGAAGAAGCACAATCCAAAGAGAACTTTCTGGGGTGTAATGAGCTATTCTTGATATATCTTGATTGGAATGTGAATTTTAAAGGTATATGCGTATGTCAAAACTCATCAAACTATATATTTAATACCTGTGCATTTTAATACATATTCATTTAATACATGTTATTTGCATTTGAAAAATAACATGGTAACATAACATCCATGGTAAGAATTTTGAAAAATACTGAAATAAAAAAATAGAAAGAAGAGGTCTCTCTTAGTCTGATTCCCAGAAATAAACACCTTCAGTTGTTTGAGATGTAACTTCCCAGACATTTTCTAGGCTTACAGTGTGGCAGATAAAGGTCAATCCTCAGGGGTCAGATTATCTGGATTCAAATCCACATTCCCTATTAAACTATATGACTTGAGCAATTTACTTAATTTATGAGCCTTTGGGTTCCTTACCTGTTAGTGGGATAATAGTAACAGTCTCTTTAAACAGAAAATTAGACCAATAGACCAATGGAACAGACTAGAGAGCCCACATATAAACCCAAGCATATTTGGTAAATTAATATACAATAAAGGAGCCATGGATATACAGTGGAGAAATGACAGCCTCTTCAAGAGCTGGTGTTGGCAAAACTGGACAGCTACATGCAAGAGAATGAAACTGGATTATTGTCTAACCCCATACACAAAAAGAAACTCAAAATGGATCATCAAAGACCTGAATGTAAGTCATGAAACCATAAAACTCTTAGAAGAAAACATAGGCAAAAATCTCTTAAATATAAACATGAGCGACTTCTTCCTGAATACATCTCCGTGGACAAGGGAAACAAAATAAAAAATGAGCAAATGCTACTACATCATGCTAAAAAAGCTTCTGTACAGCAAACGACACCATCAGCAGAACAAAAAGGCATACTACAGTAATCTGACAAGGGGTTAACATCTAAAATACATAAAGAACTCACATGCCTCAACACCCAAAAAGCAAATAACCCTATTAAAAAATGGGCAGAGGGTATGAACAGACACTTCTCCAAAGAAATTCAGATGGCCAACAGGCACATGAAAAGATGCTCCACATCACTAATTATCAGGAAAATGCAAATTAAAACCACAGTGAGATAACACCTCACACCAGTTAGGATGGCCAACATAGAAAAGACTAGGCACAACAAATGCTGGTGAGGATGCAGAGAAAGGAGAACCCTCCTCCACTGCTGGTGGGAATGTAAACTAGTTCAACCATTGTGGAAAGCAGTATGGAGGTTCCTCAAAAAACTAAAAATAGAAATTCCATTTGACCCAGGAATTCCACTCCTAGGAATTTACCCTAAGAATTCAGGATCCCAGTTTGAAAAAGACATATGCACCCCTATGTTTATAGCAGAACTATTTACAATAGCCAAGACAAGGAAGCAACCTAAGTGTCCATCAGTAGATGAATGGATAAAGAAGATGTGGTACATAAACACAATGGAATATTATTCATCAGTAAGAAAGAAACAAATCCTACCATTTGCAGCAACATGAATGGAGCTAGAGGGTATTATGCTCAATGAAATAAGTCAGGCAGAGAAAGACAAGTACCAAATGATTGCCCTCATTTGTGGAGCATAAGAACAAAACAAAAACTAAAGATAGCAGCAGACTCACAGAACCCAAGAACGGACTAACAGTTGCCAAAAGGAAAGGGACTGGGCAGGGTGGGAAGGGAGGGAGAAGGGGAAAAGGGGCATTACGATTAACACACATAACATGGGGGGGGGGCACGAGGTAGGCAGTATAGCACAGAGAAGACAAGTAGTTACCTTAGTTACTCTATAGCATCTTACTATGCTGATGGACAGTGACTAATGGGATATGTGGTGGGGAATTGATAATGGGAATCTAGTAACCACAATGTTGCTCATGTGATTGTATATTAATGATACTAAAATAAAATAAAGAAAGTTATTGGGGGTTTCTGTGTACTAGAGGTATTACACTACTGCTAGAATTTTATAAGAACTCTATATGAAATTTAAGTGTAAAGTGTTACAAATATTTTTCACAATTTATCATTTTTTAACTTTTTCTGTGTGTGCAGAAATGTTACGTTTTTAACATGTTTATTGAAATGTAATTCTCAGTCTATAAAATGACCCATTTAAAGTATATTTGGTTTTTCTATATTCTTTGGTTTAAGTGTACTTACAAAGTTGCATAATCACCAGTCTAAATTTAGAATATTTTCATCAACCCAAAAAGAAACCCTTGCCCATTAGTGGTCACTCCCCATTTTCCTCCCCGCTCTCAATCCCCACTACTGTGCAACCATTAAACTATTTTCTGTTTCTGTGGAGTTGCCTTTTCTGAATATTTCATATAAATGGAATTATACAATATGGGGCTTTTGTTGACCGGATTGTTTACTGAGCATCATGTTTTCAAGGTTCATCCTTGCTGTAGCATCTATCAGTATTCCATTCCTTTCTATTGCAAAATAATGCTCCATTGTATGGATATACCTCATTTTATTTATCCATTCATCAGTTGATGGACTTCTGAGTTGTTCCTACCTTTTGGCTATTGTGAACACTGCTATGAAGATTGATGTCTAAGTTTTTTCGTGGACCTGTGTTTTCAGTCTCTTGGGTATAACTAGAAGTGGCCTTGTTGGGTCATTTGGTAACTTTGTGTTTAACCATTTGAGGAACTACCAGACTTTTCTAGAATGGTGGCACTATTTTACAATCCCACCAGCAGTATATGGGGATTCCAATTTCTCCCTGCCCTTGTCAGCACTTACTATCTTTTTTTTATTATTATTGTAATCCTGTTATTAGCATCCTAGTGGGTGCTAAGTAGTACCTCATTGTGGTTTTGATTTGCATGTCCCTGATGACAAATGATGATAAAGCATCTTTTCATATGCTTATTATCCATTGGTATATCTTTTGTGGAGAAATGTCTGTTCATATCCTTTGTGCATTTAAAAATTTGGTGACTTTTTATTACTGAGTTTTTTAAAGTTTTAGAAAACATATTCTGTATATCAGTCACTTATCAGGTATATGATTTGCAAATATTTTCTCCCATTTGTGGGTTTTCAGTTTCTTGATAATACTATTTACAACATTAAAGTTAATTTTGATGACGTTCAATTTATTCATTTTTCCTTTTGTTTCTTTTGCTATTGGTATAATACCTAAGAAACCATTGCATTATCCAAGGTTTTAAAGACTTAACCTATTTTCTCATAGTTTTATAGTTTTAGCTCTTAAATTTAGATCTGTGATCTCTTCTGAGTTAAATTTTGTGTGTAATATAAGGAAGAGGTCCAACTTCATTCTTACAGTATATGACTGGCCGGTTGTCACAGCACCATTTGCTGAAAAGGCTGTTAATTTCCCCATTGAATTTTCTTGACACCCTTGTTGAAAGTCATTTGACTCTAAATATAAGGGTTTATTTCTGGACTTCTGGTCCTTTTCTTTTGATCTGTATGTTTAGCCTTATGTCAGTACCACACATGTTAACTACCGAAGCTATATATAGTAGGTTTTGAAATCGGAAGTAGGAGTCCTTCAACTTTGTTCTTCCTTTTCAGGATTGTTTTGGCTATCCTAGGTACCTTGCATTTCCATATGAATTTTAGGGTCAGTTCTTCTGTTACTGCAAAAAAGCCAGCTAGGTATTACATTTTAATTTTAAGATGCAGTCTGAAATTTAGAATCTTAAAAATCATTTGATGAACCATGGGATGTCTTTTCATTTAATTCTTTAATTTCTTTCAACAATATCTTGTTGTTTTCAATATGTAAGTCTTGCAGTTCTTTGTTTAGATTTATTCCTTAGCATTTTGTTCTTCTTGATGTGCTTGTAGATGAAGTCATTTTCTTGATTTCATTTTCAGGTTATTCATTTCTAGTGTGTAAAGATATAATTGATTTTTGTATATTGATTTTGTACCCAACAAGATTATTGAGCTTGTTTATTCTAATAATATTTTAGTGCATTTTTTAGGATTATCTATCTATATATAAAAGGGTGTTGCCTATAAATAGAGATGGTTTTACTTTTTTTCCAGTCTGGATGCCTTTGTTTCCCCTCACTCCTAATTGCCCTGGCTAGCACTTTCAGTACAGTCTTGCATAGAAGTTGTGAAAGTGGACAGCCTTGTTTTATTCCTGATCTTAAGGGGGATAGCATTTTGTCTTTCACCATTAAGTATGGTATTAGCTGTGAGTTTTTTGTAGGTAACTTTTATCAGGTTGAGGGCGTTCTATTCCTAGTTCATTGACAGTTTTTACTTTGAAATGGTTTGTCACATTTTTCTGTGTCTTTTGAGATGATTGAGAGGGTGCTATCTTTTCTTCTATTAATGTGGTGTATAGTACATCCATTGATTTGCCAATGTTACACAACCCTTGCATTCCTAGGATACATGCTACTGGTAATGGTGTATAATCCTTTTTATGTTACTAGATTCAGTTATTAATATTTTACTTAGGGTTTTGTTTTTGTATTATAAGGGACATTTAATCTAGTTTTCTTGTGAAGTCTTTCCTTGGTTTTGTAATTTATAATGCCTGCCTCATAGAGTGAGATGACAAGTGTTCTTTTTATATTTGGGAGAGTTTGTGAAGGATTAATATTAATTCTACTTTGAATGTGTGATGAGTTTCACCAGTGGAGCCATTTGGCTGGGATTTTCTTTGTAGGATGTTGGAAGCATTTAATTTTATATGATCACATTCATCAGATTTTCATTTTCTATTCTTTTGGTCATAACATACATAGAGGATCTTCCGTATCCTAAACTGCTGTTTCCTCATCAAAGATACAGGTATCTGTAAATAATGTGTCAGTAGGAGTTACAAATTTCTTATATAACATTTAACATGATCTAGCATCCATAAGTAATCATTCGTTCTTGAACTCCTAGGGCACTTTGGCTGTACATCTCTTTAGTGACTTCCCATGTTTGCTTTTTATTGTAGTTACTCATGTTCAAGTCTTAACCTCTATTAAACTGAATTCTCTGAAGGAAATACCTTTTTCTACACTGAAATGTTACTCTAGTGTTTGTGTAAAAATAACATCTTACTTCTTTTTGGTCTTTTTATTCATTTATAAAGTACTGTGGAGTTCATTTATTTGGCTGGATCTGATCCTGCTATTTGTTCCATAACCCTGAAAATTATCAGTGTAACCTGTGGATCCAATTCAGTAGATTACACTCAGTCATAATTGGTTTGGGCTACAGAATGACTGAGTTACATGGGAGCAGAAGTGGGAAATTCAGTTATTTTGTTCCCTTAATGGTTGGCCTTTTGTATAAGCCACAGCCTATATCCTGCTACAGACTGTCTTTACTCCTTTAAATGTTTTAAAGCTATGTAGTTCTGGTAAGAGCTGTATCTTTATTCAACCTTCTGTACTGGTCTTGTTAAATTTAGGAATAATTCCTAAAGGCAGATATGATTGAACTCCTTTTAGATTATCTGACTAAATCAGGGATTCCCAGTCTGATCTTCTCAGAGATATTTTGATAGGTATTTTGCCAAACAATGGTCGAATAAGTTTGGGATTCCTCTTGGAGAAAGACTAAGAGCACATAGCATATTGAAGATTTAAAAATCTTAAGTCTTATTTTAATGCCTTAATATTTTTTTATATTAACGGACATTTGTTAGTATCTTGAACTGGTATTCAGAGAAGCAAACTTTTGGAAATGCTCCTCTAAATGGTTGGTCTGAAACCAATTTTGGGCAGAAATCGGCAGTGAAAATAAAGTATACAGTCTAAATGTGTACATCTTAGGGCAAATACTTATTGGCCACCATTATAATTGCAGTATTTTATGAGGTGGTCTATATGTATCATACTCATAGCTGTTGGAAAATAAGAATCAGATCCTCCCTGTCCCCCTTAAAATTTTTTTTAAACCATATCCCCTTAGACCAGACTACCATTTTAACAATGCCTCTTATCTCATTTCCATACAGAGATAGGGTGGCTTTCTCTCCAAGTAGGTGTCATTGTTAGGCTTTTCATTTGGAGGAAGATAAAAATCCTATCCTTTGTTAGAATTAGCAATTGGTGCATGTGTCCTTCAGGTTCTTCTCTAGAATTAATACTTTGATCTCTTACCTCCCAATATTTATCTAAAGCTTGTCTGAGAGACAATTTTTATGGAAGGTTGCTTGAAAAATAATCACTTCATGCTTTCTCCTGTCCTTGTTCAGCAAGGGTGGATTATGAATGATTGGACCTATTCTCCCTAAGTTTCTGTTACCTGACTTTTGTATCTTTTGATTTATTTAAACTTGTTCCCAAGTCATGTGTCCAGGATGGGAGTCAGCCGTATGGTCATTGACTACAGATGGTCTTTATATAGAATGTAACATTAAAACTAGAATTTTGTAGCCTTGACATTTAAGACTACATCAAAAGCAAATTAATGTGATCATTTATAAATATCAGAAGCAAAAAGATGAGTTAGGGACTCTGCTCAAATAGTTTATAGTTTAGTGAGGAGATAAAGTATGCATGTGTATAAGATCATGTTAGTCCATGGTTTCTGTGAATAACCATTTAGAAGTTCAGAGAAGAGAATAGTTTTAGTGAGGAATAATCTAAAAGTATTTCCTGGGACAGTATATTTCATTTTGTCTTTGAAGGATTTTATTTCAACTTGGAAATACTTTTTCCTACAGGACGTTTTTCATAGGACAGAGGCAAGGCAGTACCCGTAACAGTATAGTATAACTAGAGAGTGCAAAGCAGTCAGTCCAGGATTACACATGGACAGGGCTAGGGAGGTCTGATCTAAGTGAGTATGATTTGGAAGCAAACACATTACCATGGATATCAAGCTGTAGTTAGGGGAGCTGAAGTGTATGATGAGAGTCCAATTGCAGGATAACCAGGTTAAAGAGCCAGAGTTAAAGATATAGACCAGGCCAATCAATAGTGAAGTGCTCTGACAACATATATGTAATAGTTCTAACATCCTTTGAAATGGCAATATGAGCTTGTGGTCAGATGAATTTTAAAAATTTATATTTTAAAAACTTGAATTGGGTGTGGGTCTGACAGGGAGTTAAAAGACATTTTCAGGGTATTCTTAATTTGGATTGTAGGATAGTAAAAGACTAAATTGGAAAGGTGTCTTGAAGCCAGGTGATAAAGGTCTTTGAATTTCAGGCTGAGGAATTTAGGCTTTATCAAGTTGAGGGGTAACAACATAATCAGAGTGATGCTTTGGGAATACGAATCTGGCAGTAGCTACAAGGATGAATAAGAGTGAGAAAAACCTGGACGTGGAAAGCCAATTAAGGAAACAAAATTTATTCTAGGTTAAGATGATAAGAAAAAGAACATACATGAGAACGTTAGTAATAGGACAGAAAGGACAGATTCTAGATATTGTCCCCTAAAATCATCATCTAGATGTTGAGACTGGCTATGAAGAAAGTAGAGGGGAATGTAAAAAATGATTCACAGACTTTGAGTCTGAATAACTGTTGTGTATATAGGAAAGACAGATAAACTAGCTAGTATAGCAGCAGATGAGAAGTTACGAGTTTGTGGGGCCTAGTGGTGTATCAAGGGTGGAATATCCGAAAAGCATGTAGAATGTGGATTGTAGACTTTGTAAAGTGGAGGCCAGAAATTCAGCCATATTGCAGTGTTAAATTGAAGTCCTGGTAGTGGATGATATTTTCTAAGGGGTAAGTAAGGATGGATGACAGAACTTTGGTGGACTTCACATTTAGAACAAAGAAATTTCAGTCAAGAAGGTAAAGAGGAAATAGTTTGAGAAGTTGTCAGAGTTATCGAGAGTATCCAGAAGCAAGAGTTGGTCAGCAATATTAATATTGTGGTCTGTTTATCCACTCTGATTAACAGTGATTTATTAGAGAGTGTAGTTCTCTTCAGCCTTTCAGACACCACTCTGCCTTTTTATTAAAAAATATTTTAATATCCCCTTTTCTTTCCTGAAATGAAATTTATAGGTAATATTTTATATATTTATGTATATATAAAAATGTAAAAAGCAATATGATAGACCTAATTGTAATATATTGGGAAAACATCTTTAAAATGACTTATAATAATATAATATGCACTTTAAAGTGTGAATGGGTATGACCCGAGGTAGATAATGAAGTGGTCATACCTTTGCACCAGAATGCAGAATCTCCTTGACTGAAGAGTTACAAATGTACAGATAAAGGCTACTTGTATTTGTGACTCAAATACCACAAAGCATAAGGGAAAAACAGCTAAGGAGCAGTAAAAAAGAATGAAATGATTTGCTCCTTCCCAAGCCCTCCGACATGAGGGGGAATGAGTTCAGAATTTTGAGGAATAGGGAAAATGTTTGAAATAGCCCTTGTAGAGAATGAGAAACAATTGATAAGAGATGGGTTAAAAGTTGTTGAGAAACGTCATGTGTTGTGTTGAAGATGGATAACAGCTGGTAGGTCAGGTTAGCATGGCCCTGCAATTTTCTTGTAGAGAATGAGAGAAAGACAAGTGCAGGTGATGAAAGTGTAGGTGTATTTGAGTAGTAGCTTTTTACAGACTAGCCAAGGCATCAGTGTTGAATAGAGAGGCCATCAGTCTTAAAGGTGATTACAGAAGTAATTGAGGATGGATGGTTGGCACAACAGTATAAATGTACTTAATGCCACTGAACTGTACACTTAAAGGTGAATAAAAATAGTAAATTTTATGTTATGTATATTTTACCTCAATAAAACAAATTTAATTAAATACTTCAAAAATACTCCTTGACTTTCAAGATACCATCGTAAGACTTCTTGCAGAGACATGCCAGGAACTTCGTGCTTGTAGCACCTCCTCCTTTTAGCCTTAAGGGAGTGCATCATGGTTGTCATTTCAGCTGATATGCTACAAAGATGATTCTGGGAGAATCAGACTAATCATGTAGTATTACTGTGTAGTCATACCTTCATACTTCCTCAATTAGGACCATTTTCATTTTTTTCATTATCAGCCAAAATAAATAGAGCATGAAATCAATTATTTGAAATAAAACTTTAGAAGGGAGCCAACAACAATTTTTTACACTCTATTTTATATGTGTGTGTGTGTGTGTGTATAATTCAGTGATTTTTTTTAAAGCAAATTTAGAGAATTGTGCAACCACCACCACAATGTGGGTTTAGAGCATTTCCAGCACCCCTAAAAATCTCTTGTATCTGTTGATAATCAATCCCTCTTTGCACCCCCAGTATATCACTAATTTACTATTTGTCTCTATAGATTTCCTTTTCTAGATATTTTCTATAAATGGACATGCATATGTCTTTTGTGTCTGGCTTCTTTTACTTAGCATAATGTTTTTGAGGTCCATTCATGTTGCTGCATGTGTCAATTGTTCATTTCTTTTTATTGCTGGATAGTATTCCATTGTATGGAATACATTTTGTTTACGCATTCACCAGTTGATCGACATTTGGATGGTTTTACTTTTTGGTTGTTGTTATGAACAGCACTGCTGTCACATAAAGAGCTTTCGGTGGACATGTGGCATTTTTTCTGAGTAGACTAGGAGTGGGAAGTGCTAGGCCATATGGTTACTTTATATTCAGATTTTTGAATAACTGCCAGACTGTTTTCTATAGTGGCTATAATATTTTACATTTTCACCAGCAATGTTAAGGATTTCACTTTCTCCACATCTTCCCCAGCAATTGTTATTATGCATTATCACAGCCATTCTAGTGGGTGTTAAGTGGTATCTTGCTGTAGTTCTATTTGCATTTTTGGTGTTGAGCATCTTCATGTGTCTATTAGCCATTTATTTGTGTATCTTCTTTGTTGAAATGTCTGTTCAAAGTCTTTTGCCCATTTTTTAAATCACTTGTCTTCTTACTGAGTTGTAAGAGTTCTTTATGTATTGTGAATACAAGTCCGTTATCAGATAGGTGACTTGCAGATATTTTCTCCTAGTCTGTGACTTGTCTTCATTTTTTTAGTGGTATCTTTTGAAGTGCAGAACTTTAAATTTTGACAGTCTAGTCTGATTTATCAGACTTTTAAATAGATTTTGCTTTTGATATCAAATCTGAAGACCTTTTGCTTAACCAAGGTCATGAAGATTTTCTCTTATGTTGAGTCCCATAGAAGTTTAACAGTTTGGGGTTTTACGCTGAGGTCTTTGACCTATTTTTAGTTAAATTTTTGTGCAGGGTGAGAGATAAGGGTTTAAATTTATCTTTTTGTATGTGGATATCCAATTTGTCAGCACAGTTTGTTGAAAAGACCGTTCTTTCCTCCATTGAAGGTTCCTTGACACATTTGTTGAAAACTGACTATAAATGTAAGGGTTTATTTCTGGATCCTCAGGTCTGTTCTGTTAGTCTGTGGTCATTCTTACACCAGTACCACACTGTCCTGATAGTAATAGCTTTATAATGTTTTAAAATCAGTAGCTTTATAATGTTTTAAAAGTCAGGGTGTGTAAGTCATTCAACTCTGTTCTTTTACGAAATCATTTTGGCTACTCTGTTTCTTTGTGTTTCCATGTAGATTTAAGAATCAGCTTGTCAGCTTCTGAAAAAAATCAACAGTTTGCTGGGATTTTGATAGGGATTGTGTTGAATCTATATTGGGGAAGAATTTTTTAACATTCCCCTGAATAGAAAGATTTTATTAGGAAACTTTAAAAAACTACAATAAAAAGAGGACAACTCAAGATAAAGATGTTATGGGTGTCTTTTAAAGCTTATACCTTATTTTGTTAGATAATATGAGTTTTTAAAAAAATTACCACTTATTGAGTACTCACTGTATGTTAGATTGTGGGCTAATTGCTGTGTTTTCTCATTATTTAATCCTGACTTAATTCCTTAACTTTTTAAAGATAAGGTATAAGGCAGAAGATGTTACATAAAAGATGGAAAATTGTTATACTAATGTTTTTCTAGTAAAGACATTCTGATTTTAATGTCTTTAACAACATGAGGTAGCAAAGAGAATGCTTAGGTTATACCTATATTTCTCACCCTCATTTTTATTCTTTTTGCCCCAATTTTCTAAATAATTTCTAAATTTATACTTTATGGCATGTTTACAAGGGGTTGTAAAATACTCTGCCAATGTATCTGTTCCCTTGTTACTGGAATACCTCACACATAGGTACAAATGTAAATACAAAATGAAAAAGAGAGGAGCTGTTTGAAGGTGATGCTGAGAACAAGTGCTCCTCTGTGAGGTATACAACAGTGAGCTTGTGGAAAGTATGTCATCTTTGACTATTTATCTCCATTTTGCAGCTGTGCAGTCAGAGACCCTTGTGCATGACGACAGATTTGTTCTATGGCCTCAGAGTTGGGTGCCGGGGACGATGGCGGCTGCACTGAGCTGGCAAAGCCCCTCTATCTTCAGTACCTGGAGAGGGCCCTCCGGTTGGACCACTTCCTGCGACAAACGTCAGCTGTCTTCAACAGGAATATTTCTAGGTATGCTGTTCTGTCTTCCCAATATAATGTCTAACCACATTTCTGATTCTCATTATCCCTGTAGATTTTAGAGTTAAAAGTATTTTACGGTTTTTGGTACGTCTGATTTTTTTTTTCTTCTTTCAAAACTTTCAAATATAACACACTCAGCTTACTCAAAGGATCGATTTCTGTGTAGTTCAGTCTACTAACCATAAATTGTAATGTTTTGCTGGGTCAGCTGTGATTGTAGATTCACCATTCTTCAATTTATAGTGATGAAAGTGAAGATGGACTGGATGACAGTAATCCTTTATTGCCCCAGTCTGGGGATCCCTTAATACAAGTTAAACAAGAAACTCCAAATTCATTGCTTGGTGAAACTTCCGGAGCAAGTAATTCTGGAATGTTGAACACATACTCGCTAAATGGAATCCTACAGTCAGGTCAGTGATGTTGGAGATCCCTTTTCGGACTGTCAGTTCTCTTAGAGCAGTTGTCCTTTCATTTTTTTTTTTTTTTTAATTCTTTGTTTCTTTGCACAGAATCAAAGTGTGACAAAGGGAATTTATACAACTTCTCTAAGTTGAAGAAAAGCAGAAGGTGGTTGAAGGTAAGGCAGAATGTTTACAGTTCAAATAGCCTACTAAATTTACAAAATAGGGAAGTTACTGACTCATCCTGGCACATTGGTGTATATTTCTAGACCTGAATCTTTTATTCGAGGTATGGTTTTTAGAAGAGATTATAGACGAGAATCTAGAGGACCCAATGGAGCATTTTAAATGTAAAGCACTGTGCAGAGTGAGGGAGTATAAAAATGTATCAGATAAGGTCCTTGTTCTCACTGGCTCACATTGTACTGAGGATTATTATGCTTTTCATCAGTTACTGATTCGTTCATTCATTCAATAAATGTTATTGCATCTTATATGCTAGGTATTGACTGCATCCTATATGCTAGATATTGTACATAGACAGGATTCCTATTCTGTGTAGCTGACATTCTAATGGAGGGAGGTAGTGATTAAGCCTGTAAACAAACACACACACCATAAATAAATACGGTTTCTTTAAAGAGATAGCATTTCAACTGATTTCTGAATGACCAGAGAAGACCATGTGAAGGTTCAGGATAAAGTTCTGAAAAGGAAGTAACTCAGTATATTGTGGGGAGAAAGAAGGCTGGTATGGCTGTAGCTTAGTGAATAAGGGCATGGTAGAAGATGAGGTTAGATAGCCTGATCACATAGGGCCTGTACACCATGTTAAGGAGTTTGTATTTTATTCTAGTTACAGTGGTAAGTCACAGAAGCCTTTATAAGTAAGGGAGTGGTATAATCTCATTTACGTTCTTACAGCATTACTGTCATTGGCCAAACTGAGTTAAGGATAACATTTCTTCTATTGAAACTAATTATTTCTCTATTTCATACTTACCTTTTGAAGAGCTCAAAGTGATTTCATTATAATCAGTAGGCCCTTTAAAAGGCTCATGTGTAAAAGGCCTGATTTGCTTAATGTCAAAGGCTTTAAGCTATTGGGAATGCAGAAATCTTTATGTTTATCCATCACATTTTTAAAGAACTGAGATATAATACACATGCCAGAAAATATACCCTTATAAAGTGTACACTGTAGTAATTTTTAATATGTTCATGAAGTTTCATGTTGCCATCCTGTCTAATACCAGAACATTTTCATCACTCCAAAAAGAAATTGTAGTCATTAGCAGTCACTGCCCATTCCCTGCTTTACCTAGCCACTAGTCTATTTTCTCTCCATATGGATTTGCCTATTCTGGACATTTCATATAAAAGGAATCATATAATATGTGGCTTCTTTCACTTAGCATAAAGTTTTTCAAAGTTGATTCATGTTGTAGCACATAACAATACTTCATTCCTTTTTTATGGCTGAGTAATACTTAATTGTCTGGATCGTTTTTGTATTACATTTTTTTTCCATTCATCCATTAATAGATTTTTGAGTTGTTTCTCCTTTCTTAGCCATCACAACTTTCTTTCTATATTCCTTTATACCCTGTAGGTAGTTTTTTTTTGTCTTGGTATTTGACATTTAGTTAAAATATCTTCTGTATATAGCATGTAAGTATGTGGTGAAATCTAGCCTTGTTGGTATTTATAGCCTTTCCCATGTTTTAGTTAATTCATGCCCATTAGGTTTAATTGGTATCCTTTTGGTTTTCAGTTGAATTGGTAAAGAATAGTATAAAGGAAACTGGAAAGACTGTCCTCCAGCTGTTTTTGTCATTGTTTACGATTGCATTATGAAAGGAATTGCTTCATAGCAGAGGTTCCATTTGCATTTCCTCCCTCTTTTTTCAGAGCATTCTGCTAAGTGATGAGTCCAGTGAGGCAGATTCTCAGAGTGAAGACAATGAAGAAGAAGAAGGAGAAGAAGAAGAAGAAGAAGACGACGAAGAAGTAGAAGCAGAAGAAGAAGAAGAAGGAGGAGGAGGAGGAGGAGGAGGAGAAGAACTCAATCTCAGCAGAGAAGAACTTCATAACATGTTGCGGCTACACAAATATAAGAAACTTCACCAGAATAAGTATAGTAAAGACAAAGAGGTAAGAGTTTAAAGAGAAATCTCAGAACTTCACACTGGGTATTTACCTTCTGGTTTATATTCATTGAAGATATATCATTTTAATTTTATATTTAGATGGTTATAGTGGTTGTTTTAATAATAGCTTTATTGAACTACATTTCACATACCAAAAAAGTTCAGCCTTTTAAAGTGGATGGTCAGTGTTTTTAGTATATTCATGGAGTTGTATAACTGTCATCACTATCTAATTCCAGAACACTTTCTCATCCCAAAAAGAATTCCCATTCCCCTTAGCTGTTGCCCTCATTCCCTCCATTCCCCTCAGCCTCATGCAGCTAGCCACTAGACCACCATTTGTCTCTTTAAATGTGCCTGTGTTAGATAGTTCACACAAATGGAACAACATGTTGTCTTCTGTGTCTGGCTTCTCTCACTTAGTATGTTTTCATTCATGACAGCATGTATCAATACTGTTCCTTTTTATTGCCAAATGATAGTCCATTGTGTAGATATACTGCATTTTATTTATCCATGCATAAGTTGATGAACTAGATGGATTGTTTCTACTTTTTTTTTTTTTTTTATGAATAATGCTGCCATGAAGATGTGTGTACGTGTGTACAAGTTTTTGGTGCAGAGTAAAGTTTTCATTTCTCTTGGGTATATACCTAGAATAGGAATCGTTGGGTCATTTGGTAGCACCATGCTTACCCTTTTGAGAAACTGCCAGGTTGTTTTCTAGAATAGCTGTACCATTCTAAATCCCGTTGGTTGCTTTTCAGTACAGTTGCCCCTTCAAGTGTTCCTATATTGGGAAAACACCCTTTCTCCACATACTAACATTAGATTAATGATAGTTTTAAGTGGCTATTTGAATGCTGTTACCAAAGACTTCTATTTATGGTACTTTGTACATAATGAGCAATAGCATATTTGAAGACCTAAAACCTCAGCAATTAAAGTCCAAAGTTAGTTCAGAAAGCTTTGAATACTATGCTAAAGGATATAAACCTGCAGAAGTGATGAATAGTAAGATATCTGACTGTTGTAATGTAGGCAAAGCGTTCTTTTAAGTACAGTGCTAAGGCTCTTGGTGCTCTAAATATTTAGTGTTTTGTTAATTGAAGTAAAATATACCCAAGAGAATATCCACAGATTTTAAGTATACAGCTCAATGAGTGCTCATTTAATTCTGACCTTACCCAGAGGATCTTGTATAGTTCTCCATGTCACTCTTCTATCCTAGTTTCAGTTTTTGGACAACTCACCTGGCTATAATCTAGGAAAAAGATTCAACAGGGACTGTCTAATTTTAATTTATATTCATATTTATCCATTAGTAATAAGTGAGACAAATTAATGTGAGTTTTGTGGGTCAATTTAAATGAAGTATTTGAAAGGATTAACTATTCCATGGACAGAAAAAAGTTAATCATTCATGTAGAATCTGGCAACATAGGCACTATCCATAATATTGTCAGACTCTTTCAATGGGAGATGAGAGAAAAGACTTGGATTGGAGAATTGGGATGGCTGGTGACTATTTGAATCAAATGTAAGACCAAAAGCCAGAATAGCAGGCAGCAGAAACTTAGTAAATCTGAGGACTTACTGGTAATAGAAATATG
This sequence comes from Manis pentadactyla, assembly GCF_030020395.1. NCBI lineage: Eukaryota > Metazoa > Chordata > Mammalia > Pholidota > Manidae > Manis > Manis pentadactyla. Next base: position 90,510,411 of record NC_080029.1, on the reverse strand, counting down.
GCTTATTTCTTATTAATTCCAAGAGGAGACTTCTCTGCAATGAACTGCATCTCTCAAATATATATCAGGGCTAAATACACATGTTCCTTTCTTAAGTTTTTTCCAGCAACTTGTTATGTGCATAGCCTATGAACCTATTTTGTTTTGAAGTTAAAGAAATAATTCATTTTGATGTACTAAATCATTATTGGTCTGTTTGTGGGAAGAGTACTGTATTTAGGAACTATGGTTTTTTTCTGGCTCAGCTTTCTGTAGTAAAGATGATTTGAAGGCAGTGCTATAGAACACAGAGACAGACCCTTCTAAGCATGACTGTCTGCCTGCTTCAGTTGCAGCAATACCAGTACTACAGTGCAGGCCTGCTCTCTACATATGACCCTTTCTATGAGCAACAGCGGCACCTACTTGGACCCAAAAAAAAGAAATTCAAGGAGGAAAAAAAACTTAAAGGTGAGCATGTTGAGCTGCCTTCCACATTTACTCATTCTTAGTTTCCAGATTGTATGTGGCCTGCTGGTACATTTGGACTTTAAACATAATCCCTCTAATAGAAATCTGCTTTATCTGAAAAATCCCAGTCTCCCTATCTAATTTATAGTAATTATTAACTTTATTTTGTATTGGTTTATGATCATTTTTAGAATTACAAAAACATAACAAATTCCTAGCCAAATGTTTAAGCCAATTAGTTTATTCCTTTTTTTTCTACACTCTCTGCAAATGTTGAAAATATTCTGGGAGATGAAGAAGTTGGTTATGCACAGGGAAGTATGAAGAATAACCTGAAGTGTTTGGAATAAGTTATAATTGTTGGTATATGTGGTAATTTAAAATAGATCACCTCCTGATGGTCTTGTGTAATGTTTGTTTGCATGTTTGCCAGGAAATGTTCTTTCCTCTCTTACTGAGCTCTAAGCAGCTGAAAATCAGGAAGGAAATAGGAAGGGAAAGTTTTAAATTATCTGTACAAGGCAGATTTTATTACCCTGAAGGAATGAACTTTATTTGGAAAGACTCCTTTCAGCCTTCTTCCTTTCTTTTTCCTACATCCTCTTTGTTTATCTCTGTATTTTCTCTTTTCTCCATACCCTCCCCCTCAAAGGGTTTTTGTTCCTTGTACAGTTTTTCTCTTTACAGGTCTCATTGTCATATCAGTTAATGCATTTTTTCTTTCTCTTTTACTTCTCTTTGTTCTCCTTACATTGCCACCAATTAGAAATGTTTTTTTCCTTTTGATAATTACTTGAGCCAGTGATAATTCATAAGCCTTCTTTCCAATTGTTGAGTTCAAAAGAAATTCAGTTCATAGGTTTTAATCTGTATTTCTCTCTAATGTAAACAGAGAGTATCCAGTGTTTCCCCACACACACCCAGTGTTCTTTTCCAAAGTAGTAAGATCTTCCTCTTGGAATATTCATGGGCCTGAATAGATAAAGGGATAAACATTGCCAGCCCCAGGTGGAATGAGGACAGAACCTTAAGTTTTCTTAAAGTGATGAGGTGGCTTTGTTACTGTCTTTTGGAAGGGAAGAAATGCAACTTTCTGAGAGTCTGTGCCCTTTGCAGCCAAGTTGAAAAAGGTAAAGAAAAAACGGCGAAGGGATGAAGAACTTTCCTCTGAAGAATCTCCTCATTGTCACCACCACCAGACCAAAGTCTTTGCCAAGTTCTCTCATGATGCACCCCCTCCTGGCACCAAGAAGAAGCACTTATCCATAGAGCAACTTAATGCTCGTCGTAGGAAAGTATGGCTCAGCATCGTGAAAAAGGAACTACCAAAGGTAAGTGAGTGCCTTCAGTAAACAACGAGGAGGGAATATTTTCTCCTGCTTACTACAGAGGACTTGCGAGAGCAAGATATCTTCACAGAGTTCAGAAGGGAAATTAATCTATTGGAATTAAGAGAATGCTGAATAGTTCTCTCTTCAGTTAACTGATTTTCTAGAATTTGATCAAAATTCACAAGACAGTTAGCTGTTATGTGGTGCTCTTTGGCCAAAATAAAAATGGAGGGAAACCTCTTTGAGGAAGGAACACAGTTTTCTTACACATAGCAGTAGAAATTTCACGGCAAAAACTGATAGAGAAAATTAAAATAAAATGGTGGAGATACCTTTCTTAAGAGAATTTTTAAACATTTGGATGTTAGTGAATAATTACAGGCATTAGAAGAAAATGTGAATGATTAAAAAGAAACAATGTATAAGCATTATTTTGGCTCTTTTAATTCGGTTTTGATAACTTAAAAGTTACAGGAATAGTGCATGGAATGTCCATGTACCTTTTACTCAGATTCACCAGTTGCTTGCATTTTACCTTGCTAAGCTACATTATAAATTGAGTGTCGTCCTAATAAGAATATAATTTAGAAAAGTTGATACTATAGAAAAATTGATACTAAATTCAGTATGAAAAAAGTCAGTATGCAAGAATGCTAGGGGAACACTGAAAAAGCCCCACCAAACATTAAAACATACAGTAAAACCTCTATAGTTAAAAGTGTGCTGCTCGCTCATGAATTGGCAAATAGACCAGTGGATAGAGTAGACTGGTGGACTTTTTAATAAGTGGTGCTGGGACAGCTAGGTAGCCATTTTGAAAAAGGTAAAATTAGATCTGTATCTCACATCTGTGCCAAATGGTTTAGGGATCTCAATGTAAAAAATAAACCTTACAAATACTAGAGGAAAATGACTGCATTCCTATTTAACCTTTGTGTAGGAAAAGAGTTTCTGACTATGGCTCAATATCCAGATGCAATAAAAGAAAACAGTAATATATTTGACTACATAAAAAAATAAATTTTTGCATGACAACTGACAAACATGCTGTATACCACAGTCAAAAGGCCATTCCTTTAGAACTCTTAAATACTGAGAGACAAAGGACCATAGATTCAGTAGACAAATGGGAAAATGATATGAACAGATCATTCACGAAGATTTAAAAATGGCCCTCAAACATTAGAAAGATTCTAAGTCTCAACACCTAGACACTATTTGTCACCTATAAGAATCGCAAAAATTAAATATGACAACACATTCTGTTAAGGTGGCTGTGGGGATATGGGCCTGTCATACATTGCTGGTGGGAAGCTCTTCTGGAGGGAAAGTTGGCAATACACGGTAATCTACATGCAGTTACCTTTCAAAGTATCACTTGTATTTTATGAATCTACCCTAAAGCTAAACCTCCAATAATACAAAAATATCAACAAGATTATTCACTGCAGCATTATTTGTAATTACAAAATAATGGGAACAACCTAAATATCCATATTGGGACTTGAATTAAAACTATGGTAGATCTACACACTGTATTGTTATGCTGCCATTAGAGAGTGAGGAAGATCTCTCAGGATCTTCCCAAAAAGCTGTACATAATTGCCATGATTGATACTGTAAAAAGTGTTTCTCAGAGGAATGGGTTAGCAATTTTGAAACTTTATGTGTATACTAGGGTTGAACAAATAAGTAAATAACTACACTGTAGATGATAGCCATTTCTTACTGTTGGACAAGAAGTTATAAGGAAAAGGGGACAGCTAAAATGAAGCCTGTGAAGTTTGATGGAATTAGACATATCACTATAAATTCATGGTTTTTATACACACACACACACACACACAGATGGATACAGAAATATAGTTGGGTGTGTATAGATGGATTAGTGTGTATGTATGTGTATTTTTTTCTAGCTCTGTTCTCTGAGAGGGCCTAGAAGCAGTGGCACCCCAGTAACAATGAGAATACCTAGTGTCCTGATCTTGAATTCTGAATACTTTTTATTCTCTAATAAAAGGGACCAGGGCTCCTTGGAGAAGTAGTTTATTCCAGAACTCAGCTGGGAAGATACAAGATGAGCCTTAAAAATCTTGTACTAGAAAATAAGGAAGTGCTTGAAAGAAGATTGGGAGTGTTGTGTGTGTGGGGTGCTTACCAAAGGAACATAGGAGCCAACCTAAAGGAGCTCCTCATGACAGAAGTTAGAATAATTTGAATAACAACATATAATACTGGATTTTAACCCAGAGAATAAAAGCATTTATAAATCAATACTGTTATAAGTAATTAATTAAATAGGTGAGGTAGAAGGAACAACTCTTCCTTACATAATTCTAATATAATAAGTGTAGGAATAAAGAAGGAAATAGAGAATCCTCATTACTCAAACACAGTAATTGTTGCAGACTGGCTCTGTTGGTGAATGCTAAAATTAGAAGGCAAAAGTTAGAGGAGAACAGAATTTTTATAGACTCGATCTATGCCAGTGTACATATTAGCACAAAGGGAAAGATAGTAACTATCGTAGTGAAAACTGGCAGAAGGCACCTTAACCAAATTGTCAAAGTAAGCATCACTGATAATATAAATTCTGACATCATGAACTTGATGTGAAGAAAGTAAGGAGAAAGGCAACTGAATACAAGGCAGAATTCTATATAGGATTCTGGAACAGTAAAAGATATTAGTGGAAAGATTATTAGTGGAAAAATTGTTGACATACACATAAGATCCTGTATTTTAGTTAATGATATTTTACCAGTGTTAATACCCTCTTTTAATAATTGTACTCATTATATAAGATGTTAAAATTAGGCAAAGCAGCGGGAGAGATGTAAGGGAACTACTATTTTTTGTAACTTTTCGGTAAGTCTAAAATTAGTTCAAAACAAAAAGTTGTAGAAACTACATGACAAATAATGCAATGAACTGCCTTGTATCCTTTACTTACATTTAGCAATTGTTTGCCTTGTTTGGTTTTGTTACTACATAAATGAGTACTTTTTCCTCACCCATTTTGAGGGTTAGTTTGAGAATGTGCTGAACTTACTCCTAATCATTCAGTGGGTATTTCCTAAGAAAAAGAATATCCTCTCATGTATAATCACAGTTACAAAAATTATTATCTGATTGACAGACCATATTCAGATTTTATCAGTTGTCACAAAAATGTCCTTTGTAGCACTCTTTTTCCCCTGATTCAGTCCAGGATCCAATCTAAGACTATATGTTGGATTCAGTTGTCACATCTCTTAAATTCCTTTAATCTGAAACAGTTCTTAAGCATCATCTTTCATGACATTGTTGTTTTTAAGGAGTATAGGCCTGTTATTCTGTAGAATTTTTCTGAATTTGGGTTTGTATGATGCTTCCTTATGATTAGATTTAGGTGATACAGTTTTGAGAGCATTACCAGAGGGGTGGCATGTCCTTCTCAGTATATCAGTCAGGAGGCACATGACATATCTGTCCCAATATTGGTGATAATTAGCTTTGATCTGTTGGTGTGGTGGTGCTTATCTATTGTACAATTACCAGTTTTCTCCCATAGCAATTAAGTATTTCTGGAGAGTGTTTATGTATGAATGTTCTTAAGGGGAGAAGTTATGGGGAAACCTGCTTTGTACCCAGTTAAGAGGCTTCAGATAAGGAATTCTGATTCTTTCTGATAAGGAATTCCTTCTGATAAGGAATTCAGTGGGAATATTTGAGATTCTTGTCTGTAAAGTCAATTGCTGCTTTAGAATTAGGAAGAGAAAGTTTTTGATAAAAGGCCTAAAAATTCCCTTAAACAGAGAGTCTGAGGTGGAACTATTATTGAAATGGATTTCAGGTCCTCTGTGTAACTTTGAGCCCATTATTTCTTCAGAAACAGTGGGAGAGCTTTTTATTAGAGAGCCACTCACCTCTGCCTTTTCTCCTCCTCTGTTCTTCTTAATTGTCAAATTGGCCATCACAGGAAATCAGGCTTCTTTATTGAGTTTTTTTTTTTTTTTTCTTTTTAAGTGAAGTAATAATACCTAATAAGCAGATTGAGACTAGGTCGTGGGCTGCTGAGTCATCTTGTGTTAGGTCTGCCTTGAAATTTTTTGTTGGAGAAGATGAGGCTTAAGTGGTAGCAGAATTGAGTAATAATGGAGGCAGGTTTGCCCTGACTGGAGGTAGGGCTAGAATCACAAACCTGGGGGCTAGTTTACCTTTCTCCTAATGATTTCTGGTATCTGAGTGCTCTGCTATCTCAGCTTTGCACATCGGCTCTGGAAAGTAGTGTTTCAGCCAGGGAAGTGCTAAGATTGGGGTATGTTGCATTTTCCTAGTCTGCTTCAAGCTTTAAATATATCTTAAATTCTTCCCAGAAGTATACAGAAGACTCTAAGGCAGCCACAGCACTAGCTTATTCTTAATGCTAATAGCCTTATGGGTGGTTCTGAGTCAGTACATTTGGATAACTTTTCAAAGTAATGTATTTTGAATATGCTTTGCTTGGCATTTTACTTTTTTGACCTCTAAGGAGTTGAATAAAAGATATTGTTTAGTCTACACAATCTTATTTCAAAAAAGGAATCCTAAATGAAATACTGTTTTTAAATATTTTAGGCCAACAAGCAGAAAGCTTCCGCTCGTAACCTGTTTCTCACCAATAGCCGAAAGGTAAAATGGTCATTTTATAGTTCCCATTTTTATGTTTTACTGGAATATGTTCTTATTCTTTGGATCCATGCTTGCTGTACTTGTCTCCTGTGACCTGTTGATAATGAATCCAGTAGTGCCCAAGAGAGTTTCTAACTGTTCTCAATCTATTTTGTAAGTAAAATTGCTCTTCCTCATATTTCTGGTATTAGGACCTTTTTGGATAATCCAATAGCCTGCTCTAATTCCTTGGGCAGATCACTGAATATACCTGCACTCAGTCTCTTTATCTAAGAAATGATTATATTGATACCTTCCCTTACAGGGAAGTAACACAGCTTCATTGGAGAGTTGTGAGGATCAGACGAGGTAATGTTACTAGTTGTCTTTCCCTGGACTAGTTAGTCATTCATCCTTGGTTTTTCCATCTATAAAATGAGAAAGGTGATGGTACCAACTTCATAGGGTCTTTGTGAAGAATAAATTAATTTAATGTATGTTAAGCTTAGAATGATGCCTAACATGTAATAAGCATTAATAGCTATTATTATTAGTGTGTGTGATAACACTCTGTAACTTCTCAGTACATCTCAGGTCATTATACTCTTTTATTTTCGTCTTCTATGACAATATGTAGATAGATTCCTCATCCCTGATATTATCTCAAGTATACAACTGGGTCGCCATACTGTACAGAGACATTAGTCAGATCAGGTGAGAAAGAGGTCAGGGCCATGGAAGGACTGAGTGCACTGAAAAGATTGGGGAGTTCTGTGGTTTACAGCTCAGGGAGAAATGGCCCTTGTCTTGGGTCCTCCTCCATTGTGATCATGTTGTCTGCAGCTCGCCCACCAGTGCATGAAGGAGGTGCGTCGAGCTGCCTTGCAGGCCCAAAAGAACTGTAAGGAGACCTTGCCTCGTGCCCGCCGCCTCACCAAGGAGATGCTTCTGTACTGGAAGAAGTATGAGAAAGTGGAGAAGGAACATCGCAAGCGTGCAGAGAAGGAAGCCTTGGAGCAGCGGAAGTTGGACGAGGAAATGCGGGAGGTGGGCAATAATGTAAAAGTATGAAAATCCTAATTGCTGGAGACATAGGAAGAGATTGGTTTGCACTTCATAAATTATAAGTCTAACCAATATGATTTTAGTCCAATAAACAATTCTGTTTTTATTCTTTTAGTAAGGTCTTCTCCCTGGCTTTCACCTCCATTCTTCTATGCTAATTTCCTCTATTTTTTGTAGCCTTATTAACCTCTGTATATTTCTAGAAACCCCCCAAAAAAGGAAAAGAATAAACGAAAGAGAAAAAAAAAACAGTTTACAGCTTAGCTTGGCTTGGTTCCAGGTGCTGGCCGTGGTTTCAGTTTGTTGGAAGAGCAGGGCTGGTTACCAAATTTAGGATAGGAATAATGGACAACGAGCCCAGTTTTCTGAGACCTATCCTCCAGCCCTGCTTTCCTGTTATAACTTGCAGCCTGTACTCTTCTAGGCCTGATGTTGGTGATGTAGGCTGACTATATTGTTCAGGGAAGTAAGAGGACAGAATAAGAGGACAAAGGTATTGCATTGCCATTAGTAAATGAAATTAGTGGAAGGAAAGTTGAGGTCTGGAGAAAGCAGGGAATTCAAGAATTGGATGATGTTTTCATTCAGGTATATGTAGTACTCCTGCCATAGTGGAGCTGTGGATACTCTTTTGAGTTCTTGGTCTTTCTCCTTTATCATGCCTTTGAGGATGAATATGGATTTTGCCCAGGTCTCTTCAGTACCCTGGGTAACTTGAAACTTTGCATGCAATATAAACATATTATTGAGTTAGTAAACATTTGATGCTATCAGGAATACTTAACTGAGTTTTAGAGGCATTTGAGAATCACAGATCTTGAAGTTTTGCAAGTAGCTTGGCTTATGATCAAGATTTCTTAGATTTTGGATTATATTGATAACTAACTGATGAAAATTCCATCTGTGGCTATATTGATTTATGTGTCTTTTGCTCTGAACTTTAGAAATAAAACTATTTTTGATGGATCTTTTTTGTTCCTTTAGTTTACCTTGTTCATTTAGACATGTAGTAGGTTTGGGTTTTTTTTAAACTTCTTTAAGGTGAAAGGAGTTGTTACTTTTTTTTTCTTTTAATTTGGAAAGGTTTTCTTGACAGTACAATAGCTTTGGAATATGAATAAGCATTATGAAAAATAATTCAGTTTTTTCTCAAACTCTCAGATTTTCTTCTAATTTGAATCTAGTGAAAGTGCTATAAAAATCTTAAGGAGAAAGTACAGTTTTATATAGCATACTTTGGCACTTATGCCCTTCCTTTGTCATGTCCCTTCCTTATTTTATTGATCTTCTTTTGGGGAAGTGGATCAAGGATAAGTCAAGTATTTTTGGTATTTGTTGTATGTTCTATATTCATGTAATTTGTCGTTTAGATGCTTCAGAGTATGATGGGGGTTATTTACTTTATTGTTTATCTTGAAGAATTATTTATTAACAGTAATTATTTTCCTTATGAGGTTATTTCAGAGGCATCTTGAATTTAGCTTTCTCATTTAAAAAATTTCTCTGTGTGTATGTGGTCTATATTCATGTTTTGTAGCTATTATTATCACAAGTGAACTATAGGTTGTTTTTGGTGAGCAGTTTCCTCCTTTGATTGGCTTCTTATTCTCAGATACTGCTTCCATTGACTTTCAGAATAATTTATAGTTTCTAATCACTTTGACTTTGGTGATTAAAAAAGAGCTTGACACATTTATATTTTCAAAAATAAAAAGACTATACACATGTGTATACTGCCCAGGTTATGAATAAAATGTGTTATTTGAATTTGGTTGGTGTAACAGTGCCACTGTAGAAAAGTAATATGGTAAAGAAATAAGCTTTTTAGACAAAAGCCTAAAAAACAAAGATTTTATATTGTAAAGGAGAGCAAAACATAGGTCAGTATCAGACTATATATGAAGGTTATTCCTTTTAGTACCACTGACTTGGTTATAATAAAATTGTTCATTAGCAATTTTTGTCTTTCTAAAGGTAAAGAATTTGTAAAGGAATTATATGTAAACTATATATAGGTTTAATGAATTCTGTTGACTCCCCCTTGTATGTGATTGATGATATGGCTCTGTTTTCACTTTCAACCTCTTTCCCATTTAGGCCAAGAGGCAGCAGCGAAAACTGAACTTCTTAATTACCCAGACAGAGTTGTATGCCCATTTCATGAGTCGCAAGCGAGATATGGGTCATGATGGGATCCAAGAAGAAATCTTAAGGAAACTGGAAGATAGTTCTACCCAGAGACAAATTGACATTGGTGGCGGGGTGGTAGTTAACATCACACAGGAGGATTATGGTGAGTCTTGAATCAGGAGTTAGACGAAGTGGGCACTCTCCATTTTTTCATATCTGGGGTTATATGCATTATTCTTGCAAGGTTTGTCCTGATTAATAGGTAATGTTAATCACTAAATGGTTATTGAGCAGGGAAAGTGTGACTGTTTCTATAAAACAAGCATATAAAGTAACTTTTATAAAAGAATTTTAAGAGGAAAGGGTGTGGTTATATGATTTTGCAAGATTGGGAATATTTTATATGGTTTGATTTTTTTATTAGAAATAGAAGGTACTGAATCAGAAGAATTCAGTGAACATGTCTCAGCAGAGAAACTCATCTCTCACATAACAAGATTCTTGGTGATGCAAGTCAAGCATGAGAAAGAGATTGTTCAGTTTCGGTATTTTTTGTGACCATGAGGGAGGAAGGAACTTGGGTGAAGTTTGAGAAGAATTGCACACAGGATAGTGGTGAAGATCATGTTGAGCTAAGAAAAAAGAGTGAGAGTGCTTCAGAGTATTTGGGGGATTACACATGTCTTTTTTTCTTTTTTTCTTTTTAAATAGTTTCACCCTGCATAAATGTATCACAATTTGGAATCCTTATTGCCTTGCTTTTCCTGGCTTTGATGTTGCTTCATGCAGGAAACCCAGGATTAGTAGACTGGAGCTTAGTTTCCTGGTGGTTTTAGTGAGCTGGCTTTGGCTCCTGGAGACCATGGTAGCCCTCTGCCTTCAGTGCCACTTTCAGGTCCTTACCTCTGTTAAGTAATTTGAACCTTTCTGCTCCTTCACCTTCGAATCCTAGGGATAAATTGAAAGGGAGAGTCAGGGATCTACATATGTTAGTGTGAATTGCATCTTTGAAGATAATTTAATGAGATGTGATAATCTACAAGTTTTCCTTTTCAGATAGTAACCATTTCAAAGTCCAGGCTCTGAAGAATGCTGAAAATGCTTACCATATTCATCAAGCTCGGGTGAGTTTTAAAAATGAAAAGATAAATTATAATGAGTCCTGGAAATACCCTCCAACCTTTGTATGTGAATGTGACTGCAGTTTGGTGGTGGCTTTGTCTCTATTTATGTTAGAACAGTAGGAATACTTGAAGTAGGGTGGAAAACAAGCATTTACTTGATTAAGCTTTAGAAGGGTATTGATTGAATCTCAGACAGTTTGCTTTTTTATTTTGGTCCTCTTGAGTAATTATGGGTAATACAGTATGGAATGCATCATGGTTGTACAGCGAGAAAGACTACACACTTGCTTGTTAAGTAAGAGAGTTTAAGAAAACTGCTAAGTTAGTACCTTCTTTCACTTTAGTAATAACTTGCTTATTCATCATAGAATGATATTTAATGAAATCAGAAACTGCAGTTAGATTGAATTAAAGAAAACAGTTTAACATACTGCAAAGGAGCCTCTGTAACTTTGATAGGGTTCAAGTCAAAAAAAGACACAGGCTTGACCTTCTTCCCACCAACTCCAATTAGTCAACAAATTTTATATCGAATTTTTAATAAATTCATTGATGAAGTGATCATGTAATATGGCTTAGTATCTATCTATCAAAAGCATAGTCTTGATGTAGTATTAGTAATATACTTTAGTATATTCTGCTTTATGTATGATATATATATATATTTTATTACATTATAATCTTTTTCTTCTAATACATTTTTATTTTCTAGACAAGGTCATTTGATGAAGATGCAAAGGAGAGCCGAGCAGCTGCCCTACGGGCAGCAAATAAGTCAGGCACTGGGTTTGGGGAGAGTTACAGCCTAGCAAACCCATCTATCCGGGCTGGTGAAGATATTCCACAGCCCACTATTTTTAATGGCAAATTAAAAGGTTATCAACTGAAAGGCATGAATTGGTTGGCAAATCTCTATGAACAGGTGAATTTTGGAAATATGTCATACCCACTCTGTTTGTTATCTGATGTTTTCCTGAAGTCATTTGGTTCAATGCATTATGAAATAAACAGTGGCTTAGATTGTATCCCTTTTAAAAAAACTTTTATCTTTTGAAGAGTCAGAAAGATGTCTCTATTTTTAACCTGAGATTTTATTGGAAAGAACATTTATATCATTTATATATATACTTTGTATTAGATGGTCTTAGTTTGCTTTGGTGCTGGATTAGATTAGCTGAGAAACTGGCTTTGGCCTGATTGTCTTCATATATTATAATTCACAACTGTAGCTGTGGTGCTGGCAAAAGGAATCGTTACTGCAATGGGTAATAGTGCTTATTAAGATGGGTATTTCTAGTCACCTTTGTTTGAACAAGTTTGACATTTTGGTTATTAGTTGTTTGGGACAGTAGGTTGAACACTGTGATAGAAAGCGAGAGGTTTTGACCATGTATGTATCTTTTTTCCAGGGTATTAATGGCATTCTTGCAGATGAAATGGGCCTTGGTAAAACAGTCCAGAGCATTGCCCTCCTGGCCCATCTGGCTGAGGTGGGTAGTTGCAGTCTTTCCATATTCCTCTCTAGATCCTAGGGTCATTTTCTATTGAGAATTAGCCATTATCAAGTAATCTGCTGGGCTCTGTGGCATACCAAGACAGTAGAGCAGGACTTGCTCCTTGCCTTCAAGGCCTTTAGAGAATGACAGTGTGGTAAAATGTGATTGGGAGATTAGGACAATTTTTGAGCTTGAGCGGTTTGAGCCCCGCTCCCTCCACACACTCCGCACTTCTGTGGAGAGCCACCAGCACAGTGACAAACGCACTATATGTATTTAGTTAGATCCAAAAATCTGGGTTCACATTTCAACTTCATGCTTCCTAGCAATGTAAACTTCAGCAACTCACTTAACCTCTGTTGACCTGACTTCACTTTAACTCTCTGAGGTTTAGTATCCACTTCTGCAAAGTGGGGAGAACATCTACCTTACAGGGATTTTTGTGAGAATTAAATGAGAAAATACGTTTAAAAGCATTTTGAGAAAAACAAAAGCTCTATACCAATTATATAGTAAAATTATGCTCATCTGGTAAAGGAGAAAGCAACATATACAAGTCAGTATGTCATAACTACTGTGTAAAGGATATAAAGTAGGACTTGTAAGAGGTAGGGAAAGGGAGTAATTGCTTAGTTTTTTTTTCTCAAGGTGTGTGTGAGCAGTTCCTTGCCTGTGTTATTATTAGCTTAGAATATTATTATTGCGTGTGCAGATATGGAAAATAGACACTATTTCTCCTGTTATAATGGATTTCCTGTTCTTAAACTTCTTTGTCATACTTCTGAATGAAATATCTTCAGTTTTCTTGCAGTTGGCTGACCCAGTTTTTTTGTTTCAGAGAGAGAACATTTGGGGACCATTCTTAATAATTTCACCTGCTTCTACGCTTAACAATTGGCACCAGGAGTTTACTAGATTTGTTCCTAAATTTAAGGTAAAAATTAATCCAATATAAAGTTCTGTTGTTCTTTAAAATAAACTTTCTGACTTCTCTTTTGCTGCTATCCTTATTTAATTGCTCGTAACAGTTTTTAATTTCTTGATTTTTCCCCAAAATACCTTGCATACATACCCTATAAGTTACAAATAGGAGCAATAAGAGAGCATATTATATCCTTAATTTCAGAAGTGAGAAGGTCAAAGTCCAGTTTGATTTGCTGCGTCAGCCACGAGAATTGACACTTTTGGTCAAACTGCCATAATAGAAAACACCTACCTTTATGGTTTAATGTAGATCTTGGCAAATCATTTCAACGGGATACATATCCTGTCTTTTATGGAATGGTTGTGCCATTCCTCCCTTCCCCTCCCCTGCCGCCCCAATATATTCACAAAATATCCATTTTCTTGATACTCTAAAGCCAGATCTTTAGTGTTGGTCCAAATTATAATGTCTGAGGTAAGAAGTGATCATCAGGGAAATAGGTTGCATCAAGTTGGTAAGACATGGACAAGGTTAAACAGAGGTTTAATTAGGAAAGTTATCAGAGTAAAAAAGAGTAAGTAGAATTTATTATATTGTTTGCAGGTAAAAGGGGGTATAATGATAATGAAGTTGCATGGTGAGGAGGCTTTTATGGAGATTATGTATCAAGAGTTATGAACATGAACTCTGTGATTTTGGGATCTCTATAATCATGTGTTCCCATGCACTTTAGCAAAGGATAGGATGGAGGTAGGAGGCAGGTGTTTTTCTGGCTTATGCTTTGTAAGGAATAGAGACGTGTCTGGGGTACTCCCCTTTGGGCATGTTTGTGGCTGAAATAATGTAGATAGAGAAACTGTTTACAAGGCACATTAGGTGTATAGCTTTTAACTTGGCTGACTCACTTTTAACTTTCTATGGAAAAGATAAGATAGGTCTAAGGCAATTTGTTGAAAATTTTATCTGGAGTTGTTTGCTATATGGAATATGGATCTCCCAATCTTTTTTTCTGCTTTTGTTGTTGTTTTCAGTACATGTTAAATTGTACTGTCTTAAAGTTGAAGACAGAAAGTTGAAAAATTGTCTTAAAATTTTCCACCAAACTACTAAGTTTTCAGTATTTCCTTCACTGGCCTGTAGATGGCAATGTAGCACTACTGATGTCATTAGCCTCGCTTCTTAAACTTTATACCTACACCTGAAACTGAGCTTTTGTTTGCATGTTGAGCTTCCTTTGGATTCTCTAGTTTAGGGGTCAGTAAAATATGACCTGTGGACCAATTCCATTTGCTACTTGTTTGCCCAATTAAAAAAAATTGTGATAAAATACACATAACAAAATGCACCAATTTAAAGTGTACACTACAGTGGCATTAAATAGGCTTACAGTGTGGTACAACTATAATTGCTGTCTGGTTGCAGAATTATTTCATCATCCTAAATAGAAACCTCCCCATTTAAGCAGTCACTCCCTATTCCCCTTTCCGTCCAGCCTTTGGCTACCATAAAACTGCTTTCTGTCTTTATGTATTTGCTTATTTGGGATATTTCATACAACTGGAATCATACAGTACATGGCCTTCTATGTCTGACTTTTTTTCACTTCGCATTAAATATTTTCAGGGTTCATCCATGTTGTAGCACGTATCAACACTTCATTCCCTTCTATGACAGTTATTTCATTATCTGAATATACCATACTTTGTTAACCCATTCAACTGGGTTATTTCTGCCTTTTGTCTATTGTTAGTAATACTGCTGTGAGCATTCATATACAAGTTTTTGTTTGAAAACCTGTCCTGTTTTCAGTTCTTTTTTGGATATATCTAGGATTGGCATCGATAAGACATTCCGTATTTAACTTTCTGAGGCATCTACAACCTGTTTTTTTGTACATCTTGTGAGCTAAGGATGGTTTTTACATTTTTAAATTGTTGATTAAAAGGAATAATATTTCATAACATGAAATTTAAAATACATATATTAGAGTGCAGCATGTTCTTTTGTGCATGTATTATTTATGGCTCCATTCCCATTACAACAGCAGAGTTGAGATTTTGTGTCAGAGACTGCATGGCCTGCAAACCTGAAAATATTTACTATCTGGCTACTTACAAAAAAGGTTTAATGACCTCTGCTTTACCAATTCATTGTTTCTATTGCCATTATTCCTTTAAATGTCAGCAGTGTGCTCACTTCCCTACAGCACACAGTTAGATGTAGAGTGCCCAAGTCTACAGTTAGATTATACTCAAAAGATACTTACATCTATGATAGTAATAACTGAAAGTTCATTGGGCAGGTTTCAGAGTTAACAGTCATTTTATGGTTCTAGTATGATCAGTGCCTCTGACTTCCTCCTTTTTCCTATAAAATCTAATTTATATTTTTTGTATAGTCAACATACTGCTTTTCATTCCTGAAACAGGCTATTCTGTTATATTTTCTATTTCATTTATTTTTGCTTTTCAAAATTATTCTTGCCTACTTTTTAAATGAACTTTCTCTAGTATATTGAGGTGGAGCTTAGATTGATTTTCAGTTTTTTCTAGTAAGTGTGTTTTTTTTTTTCTTTGGTATCATTAATCTACAATTACATGAAAAACATTATGTTTACTAGGTAGTAAGTGTGTTTTAAGAGTATAACTGCTTTCTAAGCATGACTGTAGCCATCCAAACGTTCAATGTGTCACATTTTCATTATCTTTCAATTCAAAATAATTTCTAGCTTCTACTGCAAGTTCTTATATTATCCATGGGTTATTAAAGGTGTGGTTCTTAGTTTTCAAACAAAGAATGACTTTCTAAGTATCTTTTTGTTACTAATTTATAGTTTAAATCTACTATGAAAGGAAAAGATGCTTTTTATTATTTTAAATCCTTTGAAATTTGTTGAACATTCCTTTTATGACCCAGCATATGGTCTGTTTTTATAAATGTTCTCAATATGTTTGAAAATAATAGGTATTCTGCAGTTGGTGAGTGCAGTGTTTTGGTTAGGTCAAGTTTGTTAACTTGTTCAGTCCCTCTCTATCTTTACTGATTTTTTGTCTGTCTTATCCTATTACTAATTGAAAGAAATGTGTTAAAATTTACTACATTTACAGATTTATCTATTTCTGTTTTCTTCTGTCCATCTTTGCTTTATGTATTTTGAAACTGTGAGATGATACAAATTTATAAGTATTGTATCTTCATGGCAAATTGAACCTTTTATTGTTATGAAATTCTCCTCTTTAAGACTTCTTAAAATCTGTTTTCTACCGTATTGAATAGATTGGTGTTCTTTTGGTTAGATTTTACATGGATCTTTTTATTCCTTTTACATTTAACATTTAAGGTGTATTTCTTGCCTTTCATTTGAAGTATTTATGCTTACTCTTAATTAATTATTAATATATGGAGTTTAAATCTGCTGTCTGCTGTTTGCTTTCTATTTCTTTTCTTCTGTTCAACTTTCTTTTTCTCTCCTTTCTTGTGACCTGTTGGATTGATTAGCTCTTATTACTCTTCCCGCCCCACCCTTAGCTTGCTAATTACATATTCATTTTATTCTTTAGTAGATACCCAGGAGACTACAACATGTATCCTTGGCTTTTTAAAAAGTAAAATAAATTAATGCTGTTACTCCTTTCCAGACACTATAAGGGCCTTAGTATACTTTAACTATATTCCCTTCTCTAGATTTAACATGTTGTTTTGTATGTATTTTATCTTTTAAATCCCATAACACATATTATTATTATTCACGCATTTTAAATTTAGATTTCTTCATATTACTCACATGTTCACTGTTTTCATTGATCTTCATTCCTTCCTACATATCTGTACTAACATATGGCTGAGATTTTCCAAAACAACGAAAGATATTAAGCTGTGGATTCAAAAGGCACTGTGAGTCCAGCCCATAAGGATAAAAGGAAAGAAAACCACATCTAGAAGACATTACAGAAAAAGTGCCTAATTTTGGGTTTTGTTTCTCTAACAGATATTTCTTTGGGTCAGTCATCTAATTCACTATTTTTCTTTTCTTCTGTATCTAGTCTGTCATTAAACCCATCACTGAATTCTTAATTTTAGTTACTGATTATATTTTTCAGTTGTAAAATTCCCTTTGGTTCTTTAATTATTTCTGGTATACCACTGAAATTCTCTATATTGTCTTTTAATTCCATGAACAAGTTAGGGTTTTTAAAAAAGTTTGTTTCTGATATTTTCATTATCTGGATCTCCTATGGGTTTGTTTATGTTGTTCATGTTGGTTTTCAGTCATGTGGTCTGGTCTTTCCATATGTCAGGATTCTTTTTTTTTTTTTTTTTTTTTTTTTTAATTGTGTGCCAGAAAAATTCTAGAGATAACTGTGGCTCTGGATATTGTTTTCTTCTTCCAGGCAGAGGATTTGTATGTGTTTTGGGTTTTGTTTTTTTTGTTTTTGCCACTAGCAGTTTCTTTTTTCCTGGGACACTAATAATCCAAAGTCTCCTTAAGCTAGTCAGGAACTAAAGTGATTGAAAGCTGAGGTTCAGTACCTGTTGAGGCAGGACTATATACTTTTACTGTATATTTTAACTTTACAACCAGTGTGTATATGTCCTTTGATTCCCAGCTTAAGGCCAGGGAGGTGTGTAGTTGTTAGGATCCCTTCTCCTTGAACTATGGTTTTCTTTCTGTGGGCACTGCATCTTTTTCAGACATTGAGCAGTGTTTTGTTGTTGTTGTTTTCTAAGGAGATGCAGTACCCTCTCAACTAGAACATTTGGGAAGGGTCAGCATCTTCAGGGAAATCATGTAACAGGTGTCAGGGTTTCCTTTCTGGGCTTCCTTTCTTTCTGATTCTTGATTAAATAATTCTCAACTGGCTCAGTAGCTCTCATGCCTCCAAACAAATGTTTGGTATTTGTGTTTTAATTTGGACAGCAGGAGGAGTGCTAGTCCAGCACCTAATCTGGCAATGAATGATAGAAGAGGAACTCCTCTATTTGTTCTATTAGGTTCTTGTAAAATCATTTTTAATAACATATTTGTGATGATACTTTTAAGATTATCCATAGGAGATAATCTCTGTGTTGGTTCTCTTTTGCAGGTGCTACCATACTGGGGAAATCCTCATGATAGAAAAGTCATCAGGAGGTTCTGGAGTCAGGTGACTTTTAGCTTACTATACATATATATATATATATATATATATATATATATATACATACACACATGCACGCACACAAAAATATGCACTCATTTTCATTCTCCTCCAGTTGATTTGAATTATTTCTGATGTATAAAATCTTACCATATTTCTGGACTAGGCAAGTGCACTTTTTTTTTTCCTTTAGAGTGCTTTTCCTATTATAGACAAAGAGCTGGACTTGAGGTCCAGGTCTAAGTAAAACTTTTTTCTTTAATAAGCTGAAGACAGAAAATGATTCCATTCACAATTGCATAAAAAAAAAAAAAATACCTGGGAATAAACCTAACCAAGGAAGTGAAAGACCTATACCCTGAAAACTACAAGACACTCTTAAGAGAAATTAAAGAGGACACTAACAAATGGAAACTCATCCCATGCTCTTGCCTAGGAAGAATTAATATCGTCAAAATGGCCATCCTGCCCAAAGCAATATACAGATCTGATGCAATCCCTATCAAATTACCAACAACATTCTTCAACAAACTGGAACAAACAGTTCAAAAATTCATATGGAAACACCAAAGACCCCAAATAGCCAAAGCAATCCTGAGAAAGAAGAATAAAGTCGGGGGGACCTCACTCCCCAACTTCAAGATCTACTACAAAACCATAGTAATCAAGACAATTTGGTATTGGGACAAGAACAGAGCCACAGACCAGTGGAACAGATTAGAGACTCTAGACATTAACCCAAACATATACAGTCAATTAATATATGATAAAGCAGCCATGGACATACAATGGGGATATGACAGCCTCTTCAACCACTGGTGTTGGCAAAACTGGACAGCTACATGTAAGAGAATGAAACTGGAACATTGTCTAACCCCATACACAAAAGTAAATTCGAAATGGATCAAAGACCTGAATGTAAGTCATGAAACCATAAAACTCTTAGAAAAAAACATAGGCAAAAATCTCCTGGACATAAACATGAGCGACTTCTTCATGAACATATCTCCCCAGGCAAGGGAAACAAAAGCAAAAATGAACAAGTGGGACTATATTAAGGTGAAAAGCTTCTGTACAGCAAAGGACACCATCAATAGAACAAAAAGGCATCCTACAGTATGGGAGAATATATTCATAAATGACATATCCGCTAAGGACTTGACATCCAAAATATATAAAGAGCTCAGACACCTCAACAAACAAAAAGCAAATAATCCAATTAAAATTTAAAAATGGGCAGAGGAGCTGAACAGACGGTTCTCCAAAGAAATTCAGATGGCCAACAGACACATGAAAAGATGCTCCACATCGCTAGTTATCAGACAAATGCAAATTAAAACCACAATGAGATATCACCTCACACCAGTAAGGATGGCTACCATCCAAAAGACAAACAACAACAAATGTTGGCAAGGTTGTGGAGAAAGGGGAACCCTCCTACACTGCTGGTGGGAATGTAAATTAGTTCAACCATTGTGGAAAGCAGTATGGAGGTTCCTCAAAATGCTCAAAATAGACTTATCATTTGACCCAGGAATTCACTTCTAGGAATTTACCCTAAGAATGCACCAGTCTAGTGTGAGAAAGACAGATGCACCCCTATGTTTATCGCAGCACTATTTACAATAGCCAAGAAATGGAAGCAACCTAAGTGTCCATCAGTAGATGAATGGATAAAGAAGATATGGTACATATACACAATGGAATATTATTCAGCCATAAGAAGAAAACAAATCCTACCATTTGCAACAACATGGATGGAGCTAGAGGGTATTATGCTCAGTGAAATAAGCCAGGCAGAGAAAGACAAATACCAAATGATTTCACTCATCTGTGGAGTATAAGAACGAAGGAAAAACTGAAGGAACAAAACAGCAGCAGAATAACAGAACCCAAGAATGGACTAACAGTTACCAAAGGGAAAGAGACTGGGGAGGACGGGAGGGTAGGGAGGGATAAGGGCAGGGAAGAAGAAAGGGGGTATTATGATTAGCATGTATAATGTGGGAGGGGAGGAACGGGGAGGGCTGTGCAACACAGAGAAGACAAGTAGTGATTCTACAACATCTTACTATGCTGATGGACAGTGACTGTAATGGAGTTTGTTGGGGGGACTTGGTGATGGGGAGAGTCTAGTAAACATAATGTTCCTCATGTAATTGTAGATTAATTATACCAGAAATAAATAAATAAGCCGAAGACTAGTTTTTAATTTGTAAATCCATTTTTTTAAAAAATTAAGGTATCATTGATATATAAACTTATAAAGGTTTCACATGAGCAACATTGTGGTTTCAACATTCACCCATATTATTAAGTCCTTCCCACCCCACTGCAATCACTGAAGACTAGTTTTTAACATAGTTTTCTATTAAGGCAACTACTTTAAAAACAGCTATGGTTGGGTACATACCTCAACATATAAAGGCCATATATGACAAACCCATAGCCAACATTGTACTTAACAGCTAAAGGCTGAAAGCTTTTCCTCTGAGATCAGGAACAAGGCAAGGATGCCCACTCTAACCACTTTTATTCAACATGGTACTGGAGACTTAGCCACAGCAATCAGACAACAAAAAGAGGTAAAAGGCATCCAAATTGGTAAGGAAGAAGTTAAGCAGTCACTATTTGCAGATGACATGATATTATACATAGAAAACCCTAAAGAATCCACCAAAAAACTACTAGAACTAATAACTGAATTCAGTGAAATTGCAGGGTACAAAATTAATAAACAAATCCCATCACATTCATATATACTAACAATGAACTAGCAGAAAGAGAAATCAGGAAAACAACTCCATTTACAATTGCGTCAAAAAGAATAAAATACCTAGGAATAAACCACCTAGGAATAAAGCTAACCAAGGAGGTGAAAGACGTATACTCTGAAAACTACAAGAACCATGAGAGAAAGAAAGAAGACACCAATAAATGGAAATCTATCCCATGCTCATGGATAGAAAGAATTCATACTGTCAAAATGGTCATCCTGCCCAGAGCAATTTTCAGATTCAGTGCAGTCCCTATCAAAATACTAACAGCACTCTTCAATGAACTAGAACAAATAGTTCTAAAATTCATGTGGAACCACAGAAGTCCCCAAATAGCCAAAGCAGTCCTGAGAAAGAACAAAGCTGGGGGTATTATACTCCCTGACTTAAAGCTCTATTACAAAGCCACAGTAATCAAAACAATTTGGTACTGGTGCAAGAACAGATATATAGGGATCAATGGAATAGAATAGAGAGCCCAGATATAAACCCATGCATCTATGGTCAATTAATATAAAGGAGCCATGAATATACAATGGAGAAAAGACAGCGTCTTCAATAACTGGAGTTAGCAAAGTTGGACAGGTACATGCAAGAGAATGAAACTGGATTGTCTAACTCCATACACAAAAGTAAACTCAAAATGGATCAAAGACCTGAATGTAAATCATGAAACCATAAGACTCTTAGAAGAAAATATAGGTAAAATATCTTGAATATAAGAACATGAGCAACTTTTTTCCTGGACACATCTCTTTAGGCAAGGGAAACAACATAAAAAATGAACAAGTGATGTATTTGAAAACATCATAAGATTGTATATCAATGATACTTTGATTAAAAAAAAAATGAACCATGAGAGTACATCAAACTAAAAAGCTTCTGTACAGCAAAGGACACCATCAGCAGAACAAAAAGGCATCCTACAGTGCAGGATAGTATATTCATAAATGACTCATCTGATAAGGGGTTAACATCCAGATACTTGAAGAACTCGTATGCCTCAACACCCAAAAAACAAATAACCAATTATGAAATGGGCAGAGGACCTGAACAGATAGTTCTCCAAAGAAGAAATACAAAAGGCCAACAGGCACATGAAAAGATGCTCCACATCACTAATCATCAGGGAAATGCAAATTAAAACCACCATGAGACATCACCTCATATCAGAGTGGCCACTATCCAAAAGACAAGAAACAACAAATGCTGACAAGGATGGGAGAAATAGGACCTCTCCTACCTGTTGGTGGACATGTAAATCGGTGTAACTGCTCTGGAAAGCAGTATGGAGGTTCCGTAGAAAGCTAAAAATAGAAATACCATTTGACCCCGTAATCTACTTATAGGAATTTACCAGAAGAAAACAAAATCTGATTCAAAAAGATAAATGCACCTCTATGTTTATCACCACACTATTTGCCGTAGGCAAGATATGGAAGCAACCTAAGTGTCCATCAATACATGAATGGATAAAGAAGATGTGGTACATATACACAATGGAATATTATTCAGCCATGAAAAGAAAATCATGCCATGTGTAACAAGAATGGAGCTAGATACTCAGTGAAATAAGCCAGGAGGAGAAAGACAAATTCTATATGATTTCACTTATTTGTGGAATATGTGAAAATAAAGCAAAATAGAAGGAACAAAATGGCAGTAAACTCTTAAACACTGAGAAGTGAGTAGTAGTTACCAAAGGGGGGGAGGGGTTACAATGGATGCAGTGGGGAGGGAAGGGGGATAAAGCACAATGATTTGCAGTCATAGTGTAAGTTGATCACAGGGACTGTTGAACCACTGTGGTGTACATTTGAAACCAACATAAAATTGTATATTAATGACACTGATTTTAAAAAAAAAAGCCAGCTGTGGTTTAATTTACTACATACTACCTTATGGGAGAAGCATATCTTTAGAGTATCTTAAATTCTTTTGGCCTTAGAAAATACAGTCCTTTATTCATTATCTTATTATGGGTTATTGGTTATCTTTTTTTTTTTCACCCTTCTCTCTCATATTTACAGAAGACCCTCTATACTCAGGATGCCCCTTTCCATGTGGTTATCACCAGCTACCAATTGGTGGTGCAGGATGTAAAGTATTTCCAGCGTGTGAAATGGCAGTACATGGTATTGGACGAGGCTCAGGCACTCAAGAGTAGTTCCAGGTAACATTTATGTAGAAACCAAACTCAGTTCTGAGGATGTATCGCTAAATGGTATTTACACATATGTGTGAAAAAAGATCAGAGAGGTTTCAGAACATGACATGGTAATGAGCTCTGCATGCGTTATGTATCTGATCAGAAGGTAAAATTTTCCTTTGCATTTTTCATGGAACACAAGTATTAATATGTAGATATAAGGTTTTTTCTCTACTTCTCTCTCTGCTCAAGCATTATGACATTTTGATGGATCTTTGTTCTTCAAGGAAATTTTTTGTGGAGGAAGGAGTGTCTGCCCTTCTTGAGGAATTATTTTAAACAGAAGGGCTTAGTAGGAACTAGAGTTAGATCATGTGGACTGTGGGTTCTGTCTCTTTCGTGCAGGTTTTCCTAGTCCCTGGATGATTATTAAACTGCCAAGAATGCTTTTATTAGAAGTTACATGTTACATGTTTAAAATGTTCTAATACTTGTAAGGTCCCAAACTGAATAGTAAATTTGCATTTGGCTGTAAAATGTTGCTCAGTGATATTAAACTTGGGTTTGATGCATTTTTATTAACTCTTGGTTGAGGCCATAGGACTTTCTCTGAGGTCCATGTTAACTGGCAGGATGGTATTTTCTTTGGAATTTCCCATACTCTGAAGAGCATTACTTCATTTTGCACTCTTTTGGAGGAGTAGTTTGTGGCAAATGCACTTCTTCTCACACCCTTCCCTTGTCTCCATTGCTCCCTCCAAACTCACACTGGAAGGACACAGATTAGTATCTTTTAAGTTTTCTCCTGTAGAGAGAAGTACCTTATAATTAAATGGTTTGTGTCAACAAAACTGACCAAAGACAGTAGAGGAGTTTATCAAGCCAGAAAGAATCCTACTATGCCTGTTTGAGGGCTATTTTTCCTAAACCCTAATACCATGTTTTCAGTGTAGAGGAGCCAATTCCTCTGAAGTTTCCTGTCCTCAGTTTTTAGAATAATATTTTTCAACTGTGTACATGTACTTGATTTTGAGTATTTATATTTTTGGAAAGCCATTTTTAGAAATATGGGGTCTCAATAGTGTGAAGAAAGATTTATCACTAACTTTGAATTTGTAATTCATCTTATTGGACAGCGTTCGTTGGAAGATCCTCTTGCAGTTCCAGTGTCGGAACCGGCTTTTGTTAACTGGAACACCCATTCAGAACACCATGGCCGAGGTAAGGGCACTAGTGAAGGCCTCAGTTTTGTGTCTGTATTAAACACAGTGGTTGGTTTTAACACAGAATTGAATTCTTTACCCATGCCCACCTGTGGGCTGGTACTGCTCTGTACAAATTATAATCCCCACGTGAAGTAAAAACATGACCATCGCTTTTGCCCAAAGTGGTGTTTGTTGTCTCTGTTCTTTGTTTTTGCCATCATTCCTACTAATGTACTTAGGCAAACTAAGTACTTTATTCCTTCATATTTATGTTATAAATAGGTGACCATATTAATGGTACCCATCTGATGTTTTTATGCTGGCATGAAAAGAAAATACTGTTTAACACTGAGAGAAGGTAAAGATGAGGTGCTAACACTGAGATGATCAGTTATCTTTATGAAAGAACTGGGGCAGAATACTTTCTGTAAAGAGCCAAATAGTAATTATTTTAGATTTTACAAGCTATACTTGCAGTCACAACTACTCAGCCTTGCCATTGTAATGTGAAAGCTGCCATAAGTGATACATAAATGAATAGATGTGTCTATGTGCGAATAAATTTCATTTATAAAAACAGATGGTAGACCAGACTTGGTCCTACAGGCCATAATTTGCTGACCCCTGATCTAGAGTTGTTATTAGCAAGTTATGATACCTTAGAATGTATTCAATTGTTAAATGGATTTTTCATTGTATATATAAGATCTTTAAAACTATTCCACTGCAAAATCTGAGCAGGGTTTGCTCTTTCAGACTTTCAATCTGAAATTAATTGAAAAAGAATCACAGTTTGCTACAGCACCTTATAAAATTAGTGTTGGCTGACTAGGCATATGCTTACACAGTCACCCCATCTCTCCTGCTGGCTCGTA
Source organism: Manis pentadactyla (assembly GCF_030020395.1). Lineage (NCBI taxonomy): Eukaryota > Metazoa > Chordata > Mammalia > Pholidota > Manidae > Manis > Manis pentadactyla. Next base: position 90,485,114 of record NC_080029.1, on the reverse strand, counting down.
AAGTAAATACACATGCACCTGGACATAGACACACACACCCCTGAAACTTTTACTCTATCTTCAAACTCTTTTGGAGTTTGGAGTTATATCCTCACACACTGTAATTTTATTGCCCTATAGCTATTTCACTTTTCTTTTGTTTCCAGCTCTGGGCTCTGCTGCATTTTATTATGCCAACATTATTTGATTCACATGAGGAATTTAATGAATGGTTTTCCAAGGACATTGAGAGCCACGCCGAAAACAAATCTGCCATTGATGAGAGTGAGTACTTTTATTTTCTTCTTCCTACCTATCAGTGTAAGCACATACATAATTGTATATTTTCTTATATGTGAAAAATTTTTCTTCTGGTACATATATGTATGTTTCTTATATATAAGGAGGACCTGGGGAGGTTTTTTCTCATAAAACAAATAATGTGCTTTGTTTATGTTTAAAAGAGTTGGAAGAGGACTGACTAGTTGAGATGCTGCTGTTGTGTTGACTATTTAATTAAGGCAGAATAGGCAGAGTTCATAAAGTACCACATTTTGGTTTACAAAATCTTCATTTTACATGTAGATCCTGAAAAATTCATATCAGAATTATATTCTTTCTGAAATAGGATAAGGCTTTTCTCCTGTGACAAAAACAGAAAACTTGAGAGGGGTGGTTTTTGTTATTTTCTATCTATATTAGGATTTGTTTGTTTGAACATTTTAAACTTTGTTCATCAGTACTTTGAACCTTGTTGAATGATACGTTTTAAGAAAGGAGGTTTTTATAGACATGAAGTGACTTCTACTAACTGTTAGAAAAGGTCTTAAGTAATTTCTTATGCTACAAGTTGTTAATTGCCGACATATTTTGACAAAATGATTTTTTGGTAACACTAGGCATCCCAGATAGCTTTCATTAAATGTATTTGAAAATCTTACTATTGAAAAAATGATTGTAAAACACGTTATAGGTGAATTCTAATAAAAATAAAGTGGTTATGTTGAACTGAGTAAATGAGAGAGAACAAAGCACATTTGCCCAGTTGACTACAGTAAGATGCTATGGAAAATTCAGACTCGTTGGTTTCCTACATGGGAAAAAGATTATGTTTAGTCTTTTCCAAGAGAATCATTAAGCCAATAGGTGAACAGTTAAGAGATAATCGTAATTCTTTTGTTTGTATTAAATTAATTATTTGTTGGGGGTCGTCTTGGAATTTCAGATCAACTCTCTCGCTTACACATGATCTTGAAGCCATTTATGCTTAGGAGAATCAAGAAAGATGTGGAAAATGAATTGTCTGACAAGGTAAGGAAAGAAGACCTCGTGAGTTTAAGCCTTAATAGGGACCAATGTAAGGTTTCAGGATTAAAAAAAAAGTTCCTTAGTAAATGTTTAGTTGAAGGTAGGTAGCTTGATTGAGAGAAGACCTTTAAACTTGAGTGGAAGAAAGAAGACTATATATAAGTGAGATAATCAAGGCATGTAATATTTTTTCTTCTTTTTGTTTTATTCTTATTATGGAGAATTTGAAACATTACCAAAGTAGAAAGAATAGTATAATGAACCTTCTTGTAACCACCTTACAGTTTCACTGATAATTTATGGCTATATCCCCACCCTTCTAGATTATTGCAAAACAAATCCCAGATGTCTTTTATTTCATTTATGAATATTTTCATACATATCTCTAAAAGGTTTGATCCTTTTTACAATATGTAACCACATCATCACCCCTACTAAAAAGAAACGTTATTCCATTCTAGTAGCATATATCCAGTCTGCGCTCAGATGTTCCCTGTTATCTTTGTGTATCTTTCTCTCTCTCTCTCTCTCTCTCTCTCTCTCTCTCTGTTAAGGAGTTAGATTTTTAAAAATTAGAATCCAGACAATGTACATATATAGCATGTGGGTGATATTTCTCTTAAGTATTTTTTAATCCCTCCCTTCTTTTTCCTTTGTGGTTCTTAATGAAAAAACTGACTTATTAGTCTTGTAGACTTTTCCACATACTAGATTTTGCTAATTCCATTATTGTAGTGTTTTTAAACATGTTCCTCTATCTACCATATTTCTGCAGACTGAGAGTTAGATTTAAAAGTTTAATGTGCTTTGGGTTGTAATGTTTTTCTCATACAAAACCACTAATCTTGGTTTATAAACATCTTTTTGGATCCTTACCAGTCTTCTGTAATTTTCTGTTACCTTCTGAAATTCTTCCCCATATTTTCCCTTCTTCTTTTTTCCCCCTGTGGAGTTTTATCCCATCTTCCATGAATTACAGCTATTTCCCACAATTCTGCTCTCTGCCTAAAAGGCATCTTTCCAGGTTCTTGATAATGTCAGGTTGTCTCTATCACAGCCAGAAGTCTGGATCATTTTGAAATTAGAACTCTTGAAGACTGTGGTGAGAATGTGCACCTTCAAAGAGAGGAATAGAAGCATACCTTTGTTTTATTCCTTTTTTAAAAATCCTAATGGCTGATTTTAACTAAATAGCATTGTCACACAGATATACCTGTAAAATACTCTATAAAAAATGGATCCTTGATGTTTATATATATATATATAAATGGCTTGAAAACAATAACAGTTTTATAATTTCTGTTAGCGGTCAAAAGGGAGGTAATCAGAAGATGTAGTATGACTCTTAATCACTGTGATGGTATAACTTTCTTAAACATCAGTAATTTTTTTTATTATTAAAGTATTGATACACAATCTTTTTTGTAAAATTTTTTATTAAGGTATGATTGATATACACTCCTATGAAGGTTTAACATGAAAAAACAATGTGGTTACTACATTCACCCATATTGTCAAGTCCCCACCCATACCCCAAAGCAGTCACTGTCCGTTAGTGCAGCAAGTTGCCAGAGATCCACTATGTCCCTTCTCTGTGATAACCTGTTTTCCCTGTGATCCCCCACACCATGTGTACTAAACATAATACCCCTCAATCCCCTTCTCCCTCCTTCCCCACCCACCCTCCCACACCCCTCCCCTTTGGTAACCACTAGTTCATTCTTGGAGTCTCTGAGTCTGCTGCCATTTTGTTCCTTCAGTTTTGCCTCATTGTTATACTCCACAAATGAGGGAAATCTTTTGGCATTTGTCTTTCTCCTCCTGGCTTATTTCACTGAGCATAATGTCCTCCAGCTCCATCCATGTTGTTACAAATGGTAGGATTTGTTTCTTTCTTATGGCTGAATAGTATTCCATTGTATATATGTACCACATCTTCTTTATCCCTTCATCTACAGATGGACACTTAGGTTGCTTCCATATCTTGGCTATTGTAAAAAGTGCTGCGATGAACATAGGGGTGCATAAGTCTTTTTGAATCTGAGAAGTTGTATTCTTTGGGTAAATTCCAAGGAGTGGGATTCCGGGGTCAAATGGTATTTTTATTTTTAGTTTTTTGAGGAACCTCCATATTGCTTTCCACAATAGTTGAACTAGCTTACATTCCCACCAGCAGTGTAGGAGGGTTCCCCTTTCTCCGCATCCTCACCAACATTTGTTGTTCTTAGTCTTTTCGATCCTGGCCATCATTACTGGTGTGAGGTGATATCACATTGTGGTTTTAATTTGCATTTCCCTGATGTTTAGTTATGTGGAGCATCTTTTCATGTGTCAGTTGGCTGTCTGAATTTCTTCTTTGGAGAACTGTCTCTTCATATCCTCTGCCCCTTTGTTAATTGGGTTATTTGCTTTTTGGGTGCTGAGGTGTGTAAGTTCTTTATATATTTTGGATGTTAACCCCTTGTCGGATATGTCATTTACAAATATATTCTCCCATACTGTAGGATGCCTTTTTGTTTTGTTGATGATGTCCTTTGCCATTGATACAAAATCTTAAGAAGGTTTCACGTGAGCAACATTGTGGTTTCAGCATTCACCCATATTATCAAGTCCCTCCACCATTCCATTGCAGTCACTGTCCATCAGCATAGTAAGATGCTATAGAGTCATTACTTGTCTTCTCCATGCTGTCATCAGTAATGTTTTTAATCTGTTATTAAATATATTTGTTTATTAGCTCTTATTGCTTGCCAGCCACTGGTACATAAAGATGCAGTCTCCAGGTTCCATTCAGCTTTCCAAGAGAGATGAATACATGAATAACTGAACTGTAATACTGTGTCATAAGAGGTACAGTGATTGTGTAGAGTATATTGGGAACATAAATGAGGCCGTAGTTCTGTTAGGGAAGGTTAGAGAAAGCTTCAAAGCAGAGATGACATGTGAGCTAGGTCTGTAATGAGTTTGCATTTACTAGGAAAATATGATGGGAAGTGGGTACTGGGCAATTAGCAGTGTGAACGAAGGTAGAGCAACATTGAAATATGCAACATGTTTAACAAACCCTAGTCAGACCATTGTTGCTGAGGTATACAGAAGGATATGTGAGGAGGAGACAGGGCAGTCGATTGGGTTAGATTATGGGAGGCCTTCTCTGCTTGTGGGAGAATTTTTAATATTTTATGATAGGCAGTAATATATAGTAATAAGAAGGTTTTTCAGAAGTTGAATTACCTTATAAGAGTTGTATGGAAAGTTAGTTAGAACCAGGAGAGCCACGAGGCAGGAAGACCCCGAAATAATAGCAGTTTAGATTAGATATGATGAGATCTGCAGTAAGGCAGTGGGAATAGTTAGAAGAGGTGGTTAGAGGTGATTCCAGGGTGAATTGAGAGACGTAGGTGTAAAATAAATTCTAACCAAAATAAGCAGACAACGAGAAGCAACAAAGGGCCAGGCAGTTTGTTTGAGCACAATCCCGGGCGAGGTTCACCAGTCTGCACCAGGACAGGCTGGAGAAGTCACGTTCAGCAGGGCAGGCAGCAAGTTTTTAAAGAAGGTAGGGGGAGGCAGAGCTTAGATTTACAGCGAGCGGCATGAGAATTGGCTAGCCTAAGGCACAATTTTCAGGTTGGGAAGGGGCAACAGCCAGGGACTTCGGCATGTCATCAGTGTCCAACGTGCTCACCCCTCCCTTCAGTGCCTCCAACCTTACATTCCAGCCTTTTGGTTATAATGGGCGCCAACTCGATCTGACTACTTCCGGCTGAGGAGGGGTAGCATGGGTAGCGTTGAGGCTGGTGGGAGGCCAGAGGCGGCTTGGAGGGAAGGGGCGAGTACTGATGTACCCACATGGTCTTGTGCACATCTACTGTCCGACCTCTCTACTGGTGGCCAGAGGTTCTAGCAGATATGTTGTCTTTGTCTCCCAGGACAGATATGTCTAGCATGATCACTCAGGCTTTGCCCCGTCTAGTACTGTAGTCTGAATGATGACAGACAGACTGAGGCTTGTTCGTAGCAGGCAGCCTGGATGAAAGAATGGAAAGATGAGCATTGGGACAAGGGGGTATCTTTCTTAGGAGTGAGAAGTAAGGTAGGTAGGAGAGGTGTCCAGGGGAACTTGAGATAAGAGAGTATAAGGGTTAGGGACGACCGGGTGAAGAGGGACTACAGCTTCATTGATTATCTGCAGATCTTGAACAAGCTGGTAGGCCCCCTGATGGCTTCTTGACTGGAAGGATTGGAGTGTTACAGGGAGAATTAGTTGGTACTAAAAGCCTTTGGGAAAGAAGATGGTTGATGATAGGTAGGATGCCCTTGCAATGGGCTTGGGAAATAGGAAATTGGGGTCTAGAAGGAGAGGAGGATGGGTCTTTGAGGTGGATGAGGTCTGGAGCATGATGGCTCGAGACTACAGGAGTAGAGGTGTCTCAGACTATTGGGTTAATGCCAGTCAGTGATACAGGAGGATCTGTGGAGGACTCAGGGCTACAACTTATATTGGCTAAGATGATGAGTGAGCTCGGTTGGGGATGACTAAGAGGCAGGGAGAGGAGATTTCTCTCTAACAAAGGGATGGGACAGGACAGGATGACTAGAAATGAGTGGGTAAGAGGATGGCTCTCAAACGTGTAGGCTACCAGACCTGTCTCTAGAGGCTTAGAGGGGGTTCCCGTGACACCCACGACCAAGACCTGGGAAGGATGTAAACGCCAGTGAAAGGAAGGTAAAACAGTAGGCAGCCTCCATGTCTGCTAAAAAGGAGATGGACTTACCCGCTACCCACAGTGTGGCCCTGGGCTTGGCAAGGGTGATAGGGGTGTTTGAGTCTAGGCATCTTCAGTCTTCGAGTAGGCCCAGCACGTCCCTCGGGGGCCTGCCTCCCAGGAGACTCTGTCGCGGGGGGATGACTTTCCCCAACTGGGCACTCTACTTTCCAGTGACCTCTCTTAACGCAAACTGGGCAGGGTTTGGTCGGCTTGTTGGTCGGGTTGGGGCATTTCTTTGCCCAGTGGCCTTCTTGGCCACACCAGAAGCAGGGTCTTGGAGGCTCACGAGCTCCAGACCAGTCTTTGGTGTAATGAGACCCCTGTCCTGCCAGCCGCAGGGCCTCTGCGAAGGCTCGGGTTTGGGACACTGTCCTCTTCTCATGTTCTTTATCACGGGCCATGGTTATCAGGTCACGGAGTGGAGTTTGAGGTCCCTCTTCTGCCTTTTTAACTTACGTCTTATGTAATTAATACTTGTTCTGGTGAAATCTAGTTCTTTACTAGTTTAGGAGTAATAAAACAGTGACTATAAGTGACAAAAGATTTACAAATGGCAATGGTTAAAGATCTGATGAGAGCTTACTGTAAGACAGTTGACATAAGGAAGTTCGGACATTTCTTTAACACAAAACATTCAGTAACAAAGTTTAGCATTATTTTCTTTGACAGTGCTTTCTAGGTAATTAAGCAGGTAATTTTATATCAGATAAATAAGCCAAACTGGCTAAATACTTTCTCTAATGAGAAAAAAACTAAATTGGCTAAATACTTTCTCTAATGAGAAAAAATTCCTCCAACATGTTCCAGGGGCCCTCTGGAAAATATCAGAGTTAACTAGAGGTAAAAGCACCTTTTTGAATTTGATTTTGGGAAGCTGTTAAAGTTTTTTTTTAAGGCATTTGTCTAAATAGAATCATAGGTTACTATGAAACAATACTTATCTATTTAACTAGAATAACAAAAGATTTTAAAGGCAAATACAGAAGGTTACACAGTTATTAGCAAAGCTTATCTTTTAGTTTTTTCATATTAAGATCTCATTATCTTAAATATTCAGACAACTCATTGAGACTTTAAGCATGAGAAACTATTTTGATTAAACAATTAGAGAACTCTTTGCAATCTTTTAACATTAAGAGCAGACTAACAGTTAAGAAAACTTCCTTTTTAACTGAAAACAAAATTCTAATTTTGCTGTGCTGTGTACTTGATATGGAGACTCATTTGCTTTAATTTTTGTTGCATGACTATTAAATTCTTCCACAAGCTTTCTACAACTTTCCTTTTACATTCAGTGTTCTCCCTCTTAAATAAATAGCTGTACTTTAGAACAATTTCCTTCTTTTACTCTCAACAAAACAAATTTCCATTCTTTATACTTTCTCTTATTAAAACACACATCTTTTTAGCAAGTAGAGATGTTTTCTTCTTTAAATAGCTTTAATTAGACCTCAAAACCATTAAGAACTTTAATTTTCAGTGAACACTGAGAAGTGGGTTATTGTAAACTATTGCACTAGCATTCTTTAGATTAACAAATTCATGAACACACTATAATTCCTGACACCATGTGCTTTACAGCATAGTGTCTAAGCACAACATATGTTTACTTAACTTAGCAAAACTTTAAGATTCTAGGTTACTACAAAAATTTTTAGGCTGTAGGCAGGCACACACACTGCAATACACAATCACTAAGATGTTCACTTGCTACACCTAGCTCACCTACTCTCAACAACCACGCGAGACCACTTACAAAACGGTGGGTGTGGGGAGGGGTGTAGGGTCGGGAGAGAAAGGAGGCAGGTCTGTGCTGAGAGGAGTCTTGTCCATGGCTTCCGGAACCGGAGGGCGGGAGAAGCATGTTCTGGTGGGGGAAGAGGGCGGTGAAGGTGGAAGGAGAGAGGGAGGGGGTGGTGCAGCCACTGGAAGAGGAGAGGAGCAGGAAGATGGCATGGTTGAGAATGTAGGACTTAAAGATGGCAGCAACATGGAGGAGAACAAAGAACTTATTAAAGATGGTGGTGGAGAGGGGTGGGGGTAGCAAGCTGAGAGAGGTGGGAGACCAAGGTTCTCCAGCAGATCTGAAAAGTAAGAAGGACTGGGCAGAGTAAGAGGCTGACAATCCTTAACTGAAGATCGGGCCAGGAGAACCTGAGTTGTTGAACACTTAACATAAAGGTCTTGGCAGGAGCGCATTAACATAAAGGTCTGGGCGGGGACGCAAAGTCCAAAAAGCCTGCACTTATGGACTTCACCCCACTCTCTGCCCCCGTGGCAATAATTAGGCAAATCGGTGAGGAGGCGAAAATTGAAAGTTCCCTCAGGGGGCCAGTGAGATTGGTTGTCCAAGGGATACTGAGGCCAGGCCTGAGAGCAAAGGAAGACCAGCTTCCATTTGCCAACTTCCTGGGACAAATATAGAGCAGCCAAATTAGAAATGAGACACCGCAGTGGGGTCTGAGCCTCTGCTTTCAAGGGCTGGTTCCTCGTGTCTGTGCCACTCTCTAACTAATCCCACTGAGAGGAACGCCCAGTGTCCCAAGTGCGCCAAGTCAGGGGAGACGGCCTGGGAGCCTGGGTGAGGGATGTCTCCCACACCGCAGGGCCAGGGGCGGGTGTCCCGGATGCCCACAGCGGATGGACCGGATGCCCAGGGGCTGGATGCCCCAACCTGGACATAGCTACGATTTTGGATGGACCAGGTGAAATGGAGTTAGGAAGGGAAACAGACTGGGGGAAACTGAGGGACTCACCGGAAAATAGTCTATGCAGCGGAGAGCAGGCTGAGGTCCTGGGTCAGGGAAGGAGGTGGCAGGGCTGCCGATGGCCGGTTGGGGCCCTGTGGTCGTGCTCCTTCCCAGGTTTTTCAGCACCAAATGTAAGATAAATTCTAACCGAAATAAGCAGGCGACGAGAGGCAACAAAGGGCCAGGCAGTTTATTTGAGCGCAATCCCAGGCGAGGTTCACCAGTCTGCACTGGGACAGGCTGGAGAAGTCGCGCTCAGCAGGGCAGGCAGTAAGTTTTTAAAGAAGGTAGACGGAGGCAGAGCTTAGATTTACAGCGGCACAAGGATTTGCCAGCCTAAGGGACATTTTTCAGGTTGGGAGGGGGCAGCAGCTGGGGACTTTGGCATGTCATCAGTGTCTGATGTGTTCACCCCCCTCTCCGGTGCCTCCATCCTAACAGTAGGGAATAATATAACATGGGGTATGAGAGAGAAAGAAAAATTGAAGCTGCCTGAAGTTTCTTTTTGGAAAACTGAGTGAATGGTAATGCTATTATTCAATTCAGTAAGTTGTGTGGAAAACTTTTTTCCTGGTATGTCACATAATGCAATTGCTGGAGACTGAGTGGAGCTGCTATAGTAGATAGTTGAAAATAAGGGGCTGGAGGTGTTTGGGTATAAATTTTTATAAGTCACTCTGATGGATGGTAGGTAGTGCTATTGGAAATGGAAAAGATTGTTCAGGAACAGCATGTAGAGTGAGTGACAAGGGAAGAGGGCCAAGGAAAAACATTGTTCAGAATAATTATCTATATCACAGGTTTATAAAGATTGTGAGTTTCTAGAAATATGTATAAAATTGTTTTTCAGTCATAATCTGGTTTGTATGTGTTTTCAACTTTATGCTGATAATAAATTTTTTCTCTTTTATCTTGGTATCATTAATCTATAATTAAATGAATGACATTATGGTTACTAGACCCATCACATTAATAAATTTTCTTACAAAGTGTTTTTCAAAATGTAAATGTTAATTGATTTTTAGATCGAAATTCTAATGTATTGCCAACTGACCAGTCGACAAAAGCTGCTATATCAGGCCCTAAAGAACAAAATTTCTATTGAGGATTTATTGCAGTCTTCTATGGGCTCTACCCAGCAAGCACAGACCACCACCAGCAGCCTCATGAATCTGGTCATGCAGTTTAGGAAGGTAAGAGCTTAGGTCAGCTCCTTTGTCATTTAGGGAAGCTGTCAGTTGCCTTTCTTAAATAATTTCAAGAAAAAGGCACTAATAACAGCCAAATAAACAAAGGCTGTTAAAAAAGAGATGAAAATGGGGAAGTATATATTCACAAAGGTAAAAACTCGGGGTTTGGGATTCCCCCATTACTTCACTGACTGATGTCTGCATGTGACAGTGTCGTCTTATCATTTCCCTTCCTCATAGGTGTGTAATCACCCAGAGTTATTTGAACGACAAGAAACTTGGTCTCCATTTCATATTTCCCTAAAGCCATACCAGATTTCAAAGTTTATCTACCGTCATGGACAGATCAGGGTCTTCAACCATTCACGAGACAGGTGAGCAGATATTATATCTGTTTACTCTTAAGAGTGTTTTTTGGATGGGGGGCTTTTTGTCTTAATAGATAAATTTAGTGGTGAGTGTGTTATTTCCTTAACAATGAGGTAGTTAAGCAAATGATGGATGACTGTTTGTTGAGGGATCTTGTAGTAGGAGTATGCACACTGTGAAAGGTTCAACTGGATGATCTTAAGCCCTAGCCACTTCCAGTTGCCTTTCTGAATGAGGAATGTTTACATATGTGGGGTTTTAGGGGTTTTTTTTATTTTGTTATCATTAATCTACAATTACATGAAGAACATTATGTTTACTAGGCTCTCCCCTATCCCAAGTCCCCCCATCAAACCCCGTTACAGTCACTATCCATCAGCATAGTAAGATGTTGTAGAATCACTACTTGTCTTCTCTGTGTTGCACAGCCCTCCCCGTTCCTCCCCTCCCACATTATACATGCTAATCATAATACCCCCTTTCTTCTTCCCTGCCCTTATCCCTCCCTACCCTCCCGTCCTCCCCAGTCTCTTTCCCTTTGGTAACTGTTAGTCCATTCTTGGGTTCTGTTATTCTGCTGCTGTTTTGTTCCTTCAGTTTTTCCTTCGTTCTTATACTCCACAGATGAGTGAAATCATTTGGTATTTGTCTTTCTCTGCCTGGCTTATTTCACTGAGCATAATACCCTCTAGCTCCATCCATGTTGTTGCAAATGGTAGGATTTGTTTTCTTCTTATGGCTGAATAATATTCCATTGTGTATATGTACCATATCTTCTTTATCCATTCATCTACTGATGGACACTTAGGTTGCTTCCATTTCTTGGCTATTGTAAATAGTGCTGCGATAAACATAGGGGTGCATCTGTCTTTCTCACACTAGACTGGTGCATTCTTAGGGTAAATTCCTAGAAGTGAATTCCTGGGTCAAATGATAAGTCTATTTTGAGCATTTTGAGGAACCTCCATACTGCTTTCCACAATGGTTGAACTAATTTACATTCCCACCAGCAGTGTAGGAGGGTTCCCCTTTCTCCACAACCTTGCCAACATTTGTTGTTGTTTGTCTTTTGGATGGTAGCCATCCTTACTGGTGTGAGGTGATATCTCATTGTGGTTTTAATTTGCATTTGTCTGATAACTAGCGATGTGGAGCATCTTTTCATGTGTCTGTTGGCCATCTGAATTTCTTTGGAGAACCGTCTGTTCAGCTCCTCTGCCCATTTTTAAATTTTAATTGGATTATTTGCTTTTTGTTTGTTGAGGTGTCTGAGCTCTTTATATATTTTAGATGTCAAGCCTTTATCGGATCTGTCATTTACGAATATATTCTCCCATACTGTAGGGTACCTTTTTGTTCTATTGATGGTGTCCTTTGCTGTACAGAAGCTTTTCAGCTTGATATAGTCCCACTTGTTCATTTTTGCTTTTGTTTTCCTTGCCTGGGGAGATATGTTCGTGAAGAAGTCGCTAATGTATATGTCCAAGAGATTTCTGCCTATGTTTTTTTCTAAGAGTTTTATGGTTTCATGACTTACATTCAGGTCTTTGATCCATTTCGAATTTACTTTTGTGTATGGGGTTAGACAGAGATCCAGTTTCATTCTCTTACATGTAGCTGTCCAGTTTTGCCAACACCAGTGGTTGAAGAGGCTGTCATATCCCCATTGTATGTCCATGGCTGCTTTATCAAATATTAATTGATCATATATGTTTGGGTTAATGTCTAGAGTCTCTAATCTGTTCCACTGGTCTGTGGCTCTGTTCTTGTCCCAATACCAAATTGTCTTGATTACTATGGTTTTGTAGTAGATCTTGAAGTTGGGGAGTGAGGTCCCCCCGACTTTATTCTTCTTTCTCAGGATTGCTTTGGCTATTTGGGGTCTTTGGTGTTTCCATATGAATTTTTGAACTGTTTGTTCCAGTTTGTTGAAGAATGTTGTTGGTAATTTGATAGGGATTGCATCAGATCTGTATATTGCTTTGGGCAGGATGGCCATTTTGACGATATTAATTCTTCCTAGGCAAGAGCATGGGATGAGTTTCCATTTGTTAGTGTCCTCTTTAATTTCTCTTAAGAGTGTCTTATAGTTTTCAGGGTATAGGTCTTTCACTTCCTTGGTTAGGTTTATTCCTAGGTATTTTATTCTTTCTGATGCAATTGCAAATGGAATCGTTTTCCTGATTTCTCTTTCTAATGGTTCATTGTTAGTGTATAGGAAAGCCACAGATTTCTGGGTGTTAATTTTGTATCCTGCAACTTTGCTGTATTTCGATGACAGTTCTAGTAGTTTTGGAGTGGAGTCTTTAGGGTTTTTTATGTACAATATCATGTCATCTGCAAATAATGACAGTTTAACTTATTCTTTACCAATCTGGATTCCTTGTATTTCTTTGTTTTGTCTAATTGCCGTGGCTAGGACCTCCAGTACTATGTTAAATAACAGTGGGGAGAGTGCAAATACGTACTTGTATCAAGAGAGATCAACAAATATATCTGCCCCAGTAGTGAAATCACTTTGTGATGGCTTATTTTACACTTACGGGAGAATGGATTGGGTTTCAAATTAATCAAACCTATCTTCTTCCCAGAGTCATCAATGACAGATCTGGTAAAGGTGAGGTGGTTGGTCAATGGCAACATGCTAGAGACCACTTTCATTCAGAAAATAGGTGTGTAAATCCATTCTTATACCTGTGAGTGAGAGTGACCCTGATTTCTGGACTTTTTAACAAGCTCCCAAAGGATTCTTATGCACACCCACATTTGAGAACCATGGATTTAGAAAGCCCCTTCTGTAGAGATACACTATAGACAGTATTACCAAAATAATCTTCAATGATATTTAACCTAATGAAACTGAAATTAAGACATGTTTCTTCAGTTTAATTTTAAGAATTTTTTGTCTGTGGTAGCTCCAGACTACTACTAAACAAGATGGGTGGGGGAAACAGACCAGAACTGTAGTGCTTTTTGTTTAATACAGTAAATGATAACTTACTGTGCTAGAATTGTTTGAACTTGTGTTATCTTCTTATGCCTTTAGTAAGTACTTAGTATTTTCTAACATTTTGCCATGATTTTTGCCCAGTAATATGACAGCAAACTTTTTAAAAATAGAAACATCTTCAGACCTAGAAGATTTTCTTTAGTTTGGAACCTCCAGTCTAGTTAACTTACCAGTATTTATATTTGGCTTTAGATTTATTTTATTTACTTACTTTATAGGTGGTTAAGAGTTCTTCTTTCTCCATTTGCACCAGACTATATACAACAGTCTCTCTTTCACAGAAAAGGTATGTGTTTTGTTCTTTGGGAAGGAAAGTGTGCCAAGGATTTACCAGAATGCTCTTTGTTTTGCTGAGTGACTGATTTGGAACTTGTAGAGGGTTTTGATGCTAGGCCTATATTTATACAGTCTTGATAAGGTTTAAGTAAATTAGTCATCATCATCTATAGATGTTATGATTTGTGGCTATAAAAGGAAGCAAAAAAAAAAATATCACATTGACCTTCCATCTTCATTTTATACCTACCTCTTAATTTTTTACACCCTTAAAACTTGACATAGATGGTAGAAGACTCTTACTAATGTGACTTAGTTCACTCCTTAGTCTAAGGAAAAGAAGCTCAAGTTTGAGCATTGTTCAAGGTATTAAGGCAAGGGCTCAGAATCTTTCACCTCTGTCCTTTTCTTTTTCATGGCAAGGATCCAAAAACCCCAAAGGTAGCTAAATGGCCAAGTCTATTGTGACCCATACATGCTATGTCTCAGTGGTCTCCTGCTTCTACTTGTGATGTAGTACAAAAAATAATGACACCACTTTCATCAGAGTGGCTGGATTGGAACCTTTAGAATATCTCTTGATTCTTAAGTTAAATTCAGCAGTTCAGGCTTTAACTATTGTCTCTTGGCTTTCTGTTGGATTTAACTTTGTCCTTCAATTATTACAGGTATTAATGAAGAAAGCTGTTTTTCCTTCCTTCGTTTTATTGATGTATCTCCAGCTGAAATGGCAAACCTCATGCTTCAGGGACTTTTGGCCAGGTGAGAAGTTTGCTCATATTTAATGAGAGAGCAGTTGGGAATAAAAAGGGGACAAAGGTTGAATGTTGTGAAATTAAATATTTTATATTATGTCATCTTACTCTCATTCTTTTTCTAATGTTAAGAATAAAAATTTTTGTAAGGGAATCATAATTTTCTTTTAATCATTTAATAATTCTGTGATGCTTTATGATATGCCTTAAATAAAAACTATTTAGGTTCTTCTCCCAAAAGCTATCAGTAAGTCTTCAGATCTTTATTTTTAGTTAGTCTGCTGTTTTTTATTTGCTTTTACAGGGCAAATTATGGCTGATGATTCCTTTAGTTAATAGTGATTGTATCACTGCCTGCCTTAAGTGGTCTGGGAAACTTAGTTCTGTGTTGTTTTTCTTTGGAATAATGGCTTTCACTTATTATTTTGCTTTAGGAAAACTACCTCCATAATATATTAGAGGATATTTTATGATAGAGTTTTGGGATAGAGCTAAATATTCCTTAATTCTGAGAGGCGCTTTACAGAGGATTTTAGTTTTCATAGTAGCAAATCAAGTCATGCCAAAGATAGAGTATGTAGAACAAAGGTATGAAACGGCTTTATCTGAAAGTAGGAAAGAACTGTTTCAAAGAGGCTCGAGACATCAATGAAAGACAAGGTTCCTTGCTGCTGTGAACTACCCTCAAACCTCCATGGAGCACTGAATAAGCATGTCTGCTGTGGTTTGTTTCAGATGGTTAGCTCTTTTCCTGTCTCTGAAAGCCTCCTACAGGCTCCACCAGCTGCGCTCCTGGGGAGAGCCAGAGGAAGAGAGCCAGCAGAGATATCTGAGAAACAAGGATTTCCTTCTTGGGGTTAATTTTCCACTCTCCTTTCCCAACCTTTGCAGCTGCCCTTTGTTAAAGGTAAGCAATTATTTCAGCATCAGTTACTCATGTAGTACTCCCTTCCCTTTTTTTTGGATCAATAAAAATAATAAAGTAAATGATGGCTTGATGGAGCCAAAAAGTTCTCCTCTAGGAGCAGGGTATTGAGTTATAACTTAACTATATATAACTTCATAGACATTTTGTGTGTGCATGTGTGAATACATATATATGCATTACATACATTACTGTAAAGTGCACAGATCTTCAATGTACAACTCTGAATTTGTATGTGTGTATACACTTGTGTAACAACTATATAGGTTAAACTATAGAATATTTCCAGCACTGTGAAGTCTCCTTTATGCTCCTTCCCATTTAATACCTCTAGTTCAGAATAAGCCAGCAAATCACTATTCTACTTCTATTAATAATCTATCATGCATTATTTTTGCCAATTTTTGAACTTTATGTTAATGGAAGTATCCAGTATATACTCTTTTGTATCTGACTTCTTTCCCTCCATGTTACGTCTATGAGATTAATCCATGTTGCATTACAGCATTTTTTTAACTCCTTTTTAATTCAGATGCACAGAATGCCTTAAAACCACAAGTGTAGTATGTTTGATTTATGCATCCCCTTTGCATGCGTCATTGTATATCTTTGTATAGCATTCTTTTTTAATGCTATGAAGTGTTCCATTGTCTGAACAGATCACGATTTATTCTGTTCTATTGTTGGTGGATATGAATAAAAGTACAGTACACATTCTTGTACATGGCTTTTGATGAATGTAAGCACTAATTTCTTCGAGGTTTATATCCAAGAGCAGGATTCCTATATTATCAGATATATGTGTGTTTAGATTTAGTAGCCACTGTCAAACATTTTTCCAAAATGGTTTTACAAAATTTACACTCTAACCAGTAATGTGAGAGATATGCTGTTGTTCATCATTCTTACCTATATCTGGTATTGTCAGTTCATTTTTTGGAATTTGTAATGTTGTATCATTGTGATTTTAAATTGTATTTCCATGTAAAGTAATGATGTTAGCTGTTGGCCATTGTAGAGTAGGTGAGGGGAAAGTGACAGGAAATTAGGTTATACATGTAGGTCCAGATCATATGGGGCCTCATAGGTTACTGCTAGGGATTTGGATTTTATTCTGAATGAAATGGGTAATGGGAGAGTTTTGAGAAGAGATGTGTATGTTTATATGTTACGGTCCTTCAACTAGATTAAATGTTTAGAAAGGAGGACATTTTCCTTATATCCTATAGAAAATGTATTGGGTCATTAGTCTTACGGTTAACTGCTATCAAATGCAGGATGTTCTTTGGCTGGATCTGTTATTTGCCCCCTGCACTGAGGAACCCATACGATTTCCTTCTCTTTTCTCTTCCCAGTTGTTTTCTCAAGACTGTGCCATGTACTTTTTTGGGATTTTGGAAATAAGATCAGTAATGCAAAAGGAGAATAAAATTGGGTTCCAGTCTGTTGGGAATAATGTAGTCAGTGGTGGCAGGATTACTTCCTATTAGTGAAATACTGTTATATCTGCTGAAGAGTTGCTTAACTTCCTGTAGAACAATTCCCTTATATTTGGTAATGTATATTATAACTACAGTTACAAATTTTTACTAGTTTTACTTTCAGTATGCAAGTACCATTCTCCCAAGTGTTTATTATATATATATATATATATATAGACACCTGCATCTTACTTAGCACTCAAAGATGTGTATCACTTATTTGAATTCTTCTGTTTTCTGAAAATACAGTAGTGAATTCAGGGCATCTGCTCAGTGAGGTCCTTATTTCAATTAATGAATTTCCTGAGTAATTGAGATGTAGGCAATATGCTTTATGAGAAATTGGTGGTGAAATCTGAAAGTTTATTTAATTGAAGTTAGATTCATTTCCATTTCCTCTCTGATTGTATTTTGTGTTGTGGATAGCCATTTGCTCTTGCAGTGACTTAGAATACACTGAGTTACTGAGCTAGTGGGTACATAAGTAGCTGAAAGCTAATCATGTCTGTGTAGAGACACTGGTCTGGTTTTGGTCTCATCATCCTTATCTCCAACATACATATATTGAAATGCCAATCAGTCACTGTATTTTTCCAGTTTTTCTGATCTATCTATCCTAAGGAATCTTTGCTTTCAACTAAGCAGAGTAATCTTTACATGAAGTCTAGCCTTAAAGGTTAGCCCAGGTTCTGAATAAAGAACTATTTTGTTGAACCTTCTTGTGTAACAGTTGATAAAAATATAATAAAGTCCATTGTATCTGTAGCTTTTGAAGTGTGACCATGACTCAAGTCAAGAATATTTTACATCACTACCTGGTAAGTATGCAGACATACCAAATATTACATACACATAAATGAATAAATGAATTTTTTAAGACAAAATATTCACAAACAATACATACCCTCATATATTGTGCATCCTAAGGTCTTTTTTTTTAATGTTAGTTGGAACCTACTAAAAAATTATTTCATGACCTTCACTACTCATGACTTGAAAAATACAGCATAACTGCACAATATTAGAACAGCAAGAAGACTAGATAAAGAGAGTCACTATGTAGTGATTCTTTATGTAGGATCATCCTTTATGATAGTAAGAAGTGAAAGAAACTTAGACAGTTTGGGACTTAAAGAATAGTCTCAAACTTCATGAATATAAAAGGGAAGACCCGAAGTCACTCAGAGAGCAGTATGCACATTTCATTGCAGAGGTGTCCTGATACAACAATCAAGGTCCATCTCTGTCTTAGTATTACTATTTTGGTATGTATCCGTTACATCCTTGGTATTCAAAGAATAATATAAATAAAGTTAAGTAATTTTTTTTTGAAAGAGCCAACTGATTCCAACTTGAGCAAAATAGTTTAGATTTCCAAAACAGATTTCCAAAATTAATTAATTTAGAGTATAACTTAAGTGTTAAAACTTAAGATACATGATATTTTAACATATATATATACATACGCACATCAAAATCACACTTTCAAATTTCAGGGTCTGCTCTGATCCTGCCAGTTTTGTTTTTTTTTTTTTTAATTAACAAAAATGAGTCTTTTTAAAAAAGGTAACTCATCAAATATGGATAACAGTGCAGAGCCTTAAATGTAATGATTATCTGTTGGCTAATGTTTGAATTTGCCAACTGACCTTAAATGCAGTCTTGGGTTCTTTTTGTTGGTTGCTTTGTGTGGGATAAATTAATCCTTTGTATGCTTCATGCCATTCATTCCTGATAGGACTTTGTTGCCATTGAAGTCTACAAAAATACTTCTGGCATTAATACAATTTACAAATCCTGTGGAAGACCCCTTTGCTTTAGTAGGGATCGTACTATTGTGGAATCAGAAAAGTTTTTTTATTTTTACAGAAAACAGACTTGTAACTATGCTTACTGACTATTTTCAGCAAATATCCTGAAAATGTGATCTGAGAGTTATTTGCTGTAATTCATGTGGTACATTAGAAACTCAGGAAAGACAAGGCCTTGAGAGATTAGCAAAGGACCAATGTATAAATTTGGGGTCCATCTTTAAAGCTTGAGGGGGTAGGAAGAAAACTTGGAAATAATAACTAGTACCCTGAGTTATTAGGGAGGTTTAAAAATTTTTTTTCTAATGAAATTAATTAGTGACTATTTGAACTCATGATTCTAAGAAACAACTGACTTGATTCTGAAAAGACCATTAACTTTCGTTTTGTACATAACATTTTAGACAGGGAGAAGTAGTAGGTATAATAAAGTTTTAGGCCTTTTCTCTTGTTGCCTTGTCTTTCCTTCTAGAGATATTAATGTGCATATAGGGAAGTGTGCAAATCATAAATGTACATAGAGCTTGATAACTCCAGAAGCACCTTTGTGCCCATTTACGTTCACTCTTCCCCTCCAATGCCCTCCTCTCAAGAATTACTGTAGGCAAATATTTGAGTGGTTTTTAATTTTTGTTACTACAACTAGTGCTGCTATGACCATTACTGTACACAACTTTTATTTAAAACTCACATGCATTTTGTGTGGTATATACCTAGTAGTCAAATTGCTGGGTCATGGGGTATGCGTGTGGTCATCTTTAATAGATAATGCCAAACAATTTTCTAAGCATTTGTACCAATTCTCACTCCCATTATCAGTGTATTAGAGGTTCTAGTTGCTCCATATCCTTGCAAGAATATGATAATGTTTGTTCATTTTAGCCCATCTGTGTGGTGGTATCTCATTGTGGCTTTAAATGACATTTCTTTTTTGAATAATGATATGGAATACCTTTTCTAATTTATTGGCCATTTGGAGAACCTCCTTTATGAAATGCTCACTCAAGACCTTTGCTTATATTTCTATTAGGCTCTCTCTGTTTTTCTCAGTGATTTGTATTCTTTATGTATTGCAGATGTCGTGTACTCTGTAGCTTACTTTTTCATGCTCTGTGGTATCTTATTGAGTCATTAGCATTTTTTGAGTTCTGTTGAAGTAATCTTTGCCTGTACCAAGGTCATGAAGATAATCCTCCATGTTTTTCTCCAAAAGTTTTTTTAAATTTACCTTTCACGTTCACATCAATAAGGAATTGGGGGTTTTGTCTGTGTTAAGTGTTGTTGTTTTTTTCACATATAGATATCCATATCCCTTTGACCCAGCTCTGTTTATTGAACAGACCATCTTTACTGCACAATGGCATCACTTTTATCAAGCAAGGGGCTGTATATGTGTAGATGTGCTTCTGGATTCTTTTGTTCCATTAGTCCATCTGTCTGTTTTTGAACTGGTACCATTCTGTCTTACTAACTGTGGCTTCATAATCCCTGATAAGTGGTAATATGGGTCCTCTAACTTTGTTTTTCTTAAGTGTTAATGTGACTGATCTTGGGCTTTTCATTTTCATGTAAATTTTAGAATCAGCTTTTAATCTTACTTTAATGTAGATAGTGCTGGCCAGTGGTCCCAAATGTTTTTTGATTATGTGTTCCTGTTATTTAAAACATTCTTAATTCATTCTGCCAATACATATGTATTATTTAAATTTATAATTATAAACGTATGTACATTCCGAAGCTTGCCTGTGCTTTCTTTGGAGACCACTGATTTGGACAGTAAAAGAAGCATAATATGAAATGGCAATGGGGGGATGACCTAGTGTTTACTAGAGAGAGTACTTTTTTCCCCCACACATACACCCTTTCTCTCTTTCTCTCACATGCCATTTTCAGTTTCATTCCAAGGCCCAATGGGATTGAATAAATGGCACATTGATTTGTGTATCATAAGAGTTTACTGATTGATGAATCTCCAATGTTAGAATGTGACCTTGGCTTAATAGTTGGGGGTTTTGTAGTGCTTTTTTCTCCTGGTCCAGGCTACCTTCAGAATAGCCTCTTCCCAGTGTCAGTCTACTCCTGCAGAGAGAAAGCTCATGTAATTAGTGTTGCTTACAATCTTGTCATGAACCAGTATGTACTCCGGACAAGGTGTGTTAACAGTCATGGTTCCTGTTTTCTGATTTGAAAAATCATTCATGCATCTAGCAAAAATACACATACAAACTTAAAAAGACTTTAAAATTTATTTAAGAGTTGAAGGAAGACATAATTAACTACCAGAATAGGTAAATGATAGTGGTAAAGTTCAGAATGGGAGATCATTTTTGGTTGAAATGACAGAGTCCTCATAGAACTGGTATTGTCTAAGTAAGATCTTGATGGTAGGGAACTGGATAGAAGGAAAGATATTCTAGGTTAAAGATTTAAACCAAAGTAAAGGACAATAGTAAGGAAAAGGGCCAGAAAGATAAGTTGTGGGAATCTTTCAATACCAGTCTGTTAGGGTTTAGATATTAAACCAGGAGTCAACCTTTTTTGGCTTGTTTTCTTCAGCAGATGCTACAGTTGTAGTCCTGGGGGAATAAAGTTTTGGTGGCTACTATCAAGCCATGGAAAGGAATAATGTGATTGCTGGCTTTAGAAAGACTGCTAAATCACTCAGTCATTTAGCACACCAGTGGGAATCTCTGCCATTGGTATTTGATGAAGTTCAGTCTCAGAGTATGACATTAGGAAAGCTGGGACACAGGGGTCCATGTTGAGGATGTTAATCAAAAGTTCCAAGTACTAAGTCCTAAGGACCCAGGAAATGGTAGTAGTGGAAAGACCATAAAGCAGTAGACAATCCCCAACCATATAGCCGAAAGGGTCACGGGACTCTGATGGATTAGGGTATGTATGGGCATTGGCAGTGGAGGAATCACTTCCAAAACCCAGAGTTCAAGAGAGGATCCAGAGAGAATGGTAAATTGTTTATCAAGTTTAAAGCGAACAGTTAGGAATGATATAAGGAGCTCTTTGATGTTAGGAGTGCATATAGAACAGAGAAGACCCACTTCAGGGATTTGGAGGGGAAAAGATTCTGGTTAGGACTTGCAGAGAGTGGGTAATGAAGTGCAACATGTCAGTTAAAAAGAATAGGAAAGTATTTCAGGAGGGGCAGTTGGGTTTAAATCAAAGTTGAGTTTGTAAGAGAGGAGACTCAGATTTGAAGACTGAAAAGCAAGAAGGCAGCAAAGGGAAATTGAATACATAAGAGAGATAATTGATGGGGATGCGAAAGTGGTTAACGTCCTTTTTTATATGGTAGAAAACTCTAGTGAATGCTGGTAGGAGGTCTGTGATAGAAAGTTTACTTCTCTACCCCGAAGAATGTTTTACAGTATCCAGAGAAACTGAAACTAAGCTTAACATGAAAAAAAAGTGCTATTAAGCAGTTGTTTCATTTTTTTCCCCTTCATTCCTTTTCCTTCCAAGTGAGAAAACAACTTAGGTGTTTGGACATTTTATATAGTTCCTCTTATTTAGGGAGTGTCGGTGCCTTGCACTTACAAGGTTAAATAAATGTTTGCTGAGTGACTTAGTGAGTGCTAGTGGATTGTATTAGTGTTGGTTTTCCCTTTGGAACTTGTGTGCATTCTCATCTGAGGGAGTGTCCTCCAGTCTAAAATTAAATTATAATAGTCTTACTTAGTATTTAAAATAGAATTTTGTGAAGTGTTCTAATTTTTCTTTGTCTGTTGGGGAACATGGGTAAGATTGGTAACTTGTTTGATCATTCATTGATTTTTATTGTATGTCAGTTATTTTTGTCCTGCATTTGAGCTGAAAACCCAGAGTTCAAGAGAATAATATTTCATTCAAGGCTTTTTAAAATCTCTAACTTGACGTGAATGTTTGTCTGATATTTCCTTCTCTGTGATGCTTGTGGAGTAAAAGCCAACATGGTTCCCTGTGTTCTACTTAATTCCCTTATGCTCCACCCTGCTTTACTGGTGAGAATTTCAAGAAGGAATAATATTTCATTCAAGACTTCCATGAATTCATTCTCACACCCCCCCACTGTGGGCTCTGGTCAGAACTTTCTTTTATCGTTTTGCCAGGGGTTAAAGAATGTAAGTCTCACACATAGAAAGCATTTCTTGCAGGCTGAGAATACCAGCAGAGAGCAGCTAATGTATAGAAATCTGAAGAGTAATTGGAAAAAGGGTCAACTGTGAATGTTAGCCTCTGTACTGTTATCTATACCTATGTAAAATATTACTCAAGACCTAACAGTTTATAATAATCTCACAGTTTCTGTTGGTCACGAACTTGGGAGCAGTTTTAGGTAGGTGGTTCTGGCTCAGAAAATCTTGCAAAGTTGCAATCAAGGTAACCAGCTAGGGTTATCGTTATCTGAAAGAGTGACTTGAGCTGTAGGATCAGCTCACTCACATGCCTGGCAAGTTGGTGCAGGCTGTTGGCCAGAGGCCTCACTCAGTTCCTTGGGGCTGCTTGAGTGTCCTCATGACCTAGTACTTGCTTCCCCCTGACGCCTCCCCAAATGTGTGATTCACAGGAAAGAGCAAGGAGGAGCCATGATGCCTTTCAGGACCTGGTTTTGGGAGTCATTAAGTCTAGCCCTCAATCAAGGGGAGGCGAATTAGATCCTACCCTTTGAAGAGAGAGGTATCAAAGAATTTGTGGAACTAACCTTAAAATAACCACAGCCCCTAATTGCTGGGCTGATGCCTTTACATTAGTTACTTCATTATAAAGCTTGTTTTGGTATTCCCTGTTCGGAGATTTTGGCAATGGATTCTAACTGATACCATGAAAGTTCTTAAATTAGAAAGGATGTAGGTATGTCTCCCTGCTCTCCATGTCACCCATCTGTTCACAGTTCTGTTAGCCATAGAAAATGTCAGCTGGAAAATATAGTAATATGGTGTAATATCTGGCTTTCATCTTCAACAGGAATTCATTTCTCATAAGCCCTAGTTCTTTATGAGCAAAATGTTTTATTCCAAGCTCTGTTCTATTGTATCTTGAATTTTGATTTGCCAACATAGTTCTGATGATTTAACTTAGATTATTTGTAAACATATATGCTGAAGAGTGGCTGTTTCTCCGATTCTTTGTTTTGCTATCTCTTGTAATACTAGGAAGTGGAATAGCCTTGTTTTAATATGCAATTAAGCAATTATGTTTCTGAGTTTTGATGGAAAAACATTTGAATTGAATCCAGATTCCATGTTTAAGGTCATTCTTAAAAGTGAAGTTTGGGGTTATTCTTACCTTTATATTGACAGACCTGAGAGATGAGACAAGGAGAAAAGCTAAAATTCTTAGGAGTCTTGTACTACTCAAACAGTAATTTCAAAGAAAATTCTTTTGTAGCTACCAAATTAGTTTTGAATTAATTTTCCCATATTCAGCTTTGTCCTCTTAATGTAGAAGATCCTTCATTCTGATCTCTTCTCTACCTTCATTTGTTTTATAAAGAGTAGTAGGTACTATTCCACCAGCCTGTCCCCTAAATACAACTTCCTGTCTAAAGAAAAGTAATGAGTGTTGACTTAGCTACATGTTGTCTTTTTCGTGCTGTGGTAAGGTGTCTCAGAACACATCCTCTCTGAGTCATATTCAGCAGTCTACCCAATTCTCTTCTCTTCCTTCCCTGCCATGAATGTGAAGGAATCTGGACAACAAGCTCTTTTTCCTCCCAATGTGCCTATAAAATCCTTACTCTCATGTAGTATACTGATTTGAATTCTATATTATAGACTTCAAGGAAGTATCATTTTCATAAACTGGTTTTGGAATGATACAGAAACATCAAGGATCCAAGACCTCTGGCTGATGACACAGATCAGATGACAGGGGTGTTTTGAACAAAGTTGAAGACTTTTTAAAATCTCTTACTTGACGTGAATGCTTGTCTGATATTTCCTTCTCTGTGATGCTTGTGTAGTAAAAGCCAACATGATTCCCTGTGTTGTACTTAATTCCCTTATGCTCCACCCTGCTTTACTGGTGAGAATTTCAAGAAGGAATAGTATTTCATTCAAGATTTTCATGAATTCATTCTCACACACCCCCACTGTGGGCTCTGGTCAGAACTTTCTTGTATGGTTTTGCCAGGGGTTAAAGAATGTAAGTCTCACACATAGAAATCTTTCTTTTTTCATTTTAATCTTGTTTTGCTTAGAAGAATAAGACAAAATTCTGTGCTACACTGTGACAAGAAGTGTATCTGTAGGAAATAACCACTTATTCATCTTTTGGGGAGGCAGAACAGATTTTATACCATATCCAGTTAAATGTCATGTTAAAGATGATTAGCAGAAACAGAGTACAGGTATCCCCCTCTTTTTGAAAGTTTGCGTGATGCCACTTTGCTTTTACGAAAGATCTACATTAGTACCTACTTCCACTAACTGAAAGAAATCCAAAGACGGTTTTCACTTTTACAAAGAAAGGTGAAAAGTGAGAATAGCGTTCAGCATTTATTTTGCAGTGAGTTGATACAGAAGCAGCGTGAACCCAAGCAGGAGAGGGGCCCCACCAAGCTCCTTCCCAGGGAACTGCATTATGCATCTCAGCTTCAAGCTGCCATAGCTGTGAACCATGTCTGTGAGCATGTGTGCTTTATCTCGATCTATTTTGTGCATCTGTTAGCAAGATGTGTCCTAAGATATCAGAAAAGCCTAAGAGAGCTTATTGTTTGAACATTGAAATGCTCAAAATTTTTCCATATAAATTAATGGTAATTGTTTCTTCAGTTCACTTAGGAAAGTTTGTAATTTAGGAAAGGTTGCATAGAAATGCTCTACCTTCAGATAGCCAGGGGGAAAGCTCTAGTGGCACTGATTCCATCTCCTATCTTAACCTCAGTGAAACTGTCGTCATAGTAATGGTCTACTTAGGTGCCATGTAGTGAAAGCTTTATAAACACTACAGTTCTACTGAGCCACTAGCTAGCTCATAGAAATTGGGGGCATTTCAGATTTTGCAATTTAAACTAAAATAAATCTAAAGTAAACTAAAATAAATCAAAAGGATCTAAATATAACCATTTTGAAGAGAGTGTGGTATGTGTTTAAGTTTTAAACACAGTTCTCTGTTAAATGATTAGCTTTGACTGGCTATTGATGAAGAATCCCACAAACAAGAAGTTTTCAAAACTTCTGCTTTATGTTAATTTGTAACTACAGCATTGTATCTGTTGTCATTTTCTGAGATGAGAGCTGACTACACCCTCATGGAAAGCTATGGAAAGCTCTGGGAAGCCATTGTGTTCAGGGTTTTTGTGTATTTTATTTTCACCTTCTTTGATCACTTAAAATATCTGTGAAAATAGAATCTTAGTCTAGCAGTTGATCTATAAACTTTATTTAAAATGAGAACTTTTCTCTACATTTAAGTTCGATACATTCCTTAAGAATTAAAGTAGAAAATTTCTAAGTCATGAAAACCTAATGTGACTAATAAGTATTATTCTAATTTTAACCAAGACATGAAGAGCAAAGTATGGCCCTTTGTTAAATGGGTAAGTTTGTATCTGAGGGGAAAACATCTGTGTGTTTTCTGTGCTACACTGTGACAAGAAGTATATAACTGTGTGGCCTACCATCTTGCTGTGGTTATTTTCACTTGAGGCTTTTGCATGGTGCTAAAAGACTACAAAAGCCTAACTTCACTACTGTGTACATACTGTGGTGCTGGCAGCAAGACACACACAGATGCCAGTGCCCACATAGTAACAAGACATTCAAGAGCACGAGAGACAACAGAGTAGCAAAACCTGTGGCCCGATTATAACAATCACATCTCTCATAGTGTAACACTCTCTTTCTTTTTTCTAACTTGTTTTAGGCTGGAATAGATTAAAGAAGTAATGAACCTTCTGTTCTGTCCCTACCCCGCCAAGACATCCTACACAATGGTGTTTACGGTGTCCTTTGTGTTCTTCTGTATTAAGCATTAAATTCTTCTGTAACTAGCAGTGTCTAGCAGTCCATGTCATTATGTGAAGGGAACGTGGGTAGCGTGGTACCAAGGACAACCTGTTCTATGGAAGATTTGATGGAACCAATGTTATGAAAAAATCTAGAAAAATATAGATTCACTAATACATAGTGGGAATAGTCAGGGTTTTTCTAAAGTTAAGGCTGTTTGTGTTGAGCATTTTAAGCTAGTGAGGTGTTTTTTTTTTTAATCTGGAATCAGAAAGCTACAAATCACCTTGACATAGTTATTTCCAGTGAGATCTTAACCTAGCTCATATAAGATGAGTGAACATCTAATATAGGAATGACCAGCCCTGGAAATAGAAGTATTATTAGACTTTTTCCAGAAAAGTATTTCAAATAACATACTGTACTAAAATGACAGTGAATGTTGTATCCCTTTCTTCTTAATAACTGCAGTGTTGAAAAAGTAATTTGAGGAAATGTTCATTCTTTCATTTTTCACCTTTATATTCTAGGAATGAAATAAGAAACAGGCTTCTCTTGGATTTTGTCATTTGAGAATACTTAAAATGAGGGTGACTGAGATCCCTGACAGAGACATTGTTTAGATACCGCTCTTTAGAAGTTAGTAAAGAATTCGAAATTCTTAGGTCAGCTACTGCAGCTACCTCAGCCACCGGGGTAGCCTTGTAACCCCAAACCAGCAGCCCTAAATTACTCCTATAGCTGGATGACATGAGCTGTTGTTGTTAGACTTGTGTCATCCCTTCTCTCACCCTGCAGGAGGGTCAAGGGGAGCTGCTGCTGCTAATCAGAAGTGCACTTTTGGAAAACAAGAAAATTGACTACATTTTTTTTTACCTTCATCTGTGCATTAGCAATAGATATTTTTGGTAATATTCTTAGCTGTTTAGTATTCAGTGTTGAAAGAACAGGTAATACCTAGTCTAATTATCTTCATAGTGGTCCTCACACTAGCATTCAGATGATTATGAATGTAAACGTGAGAGGTAGGTGAACTTCAACGCAGATGCTAGCTAACATAAAGATGAGAATACAGTAATGCTGAAAATTTCTACCAGGAAGTTAAAATTCTTTTCTGGATAATAACATCTAGAGAAAAAGGTCAAATGTGTGTCAAAGCTATATAGGCCCAGCACTATGATAAAGAATTGTAAAGACTTCTGTATTATGTGAGTAGAAACCACTGAAGACCACCCAACTCTTCTAGAGCCAGTTAAAGCCTTTCAGTTTGTTCATGACCATTATTTAGAAGTTGCTGATTGGTTCATGGAAGCAGATTATGATACACATGTCCTAGTAGGCAACTTGAGATGGCTTCTCTCAAGCTATGATCCTGAAGAACCTATCTTCTTCAGGAGAAGTACTGAACAAAGGAAGAAGCCTTGAAGATATTTGGTAGTGGAAGCTTTTGGTACTGGGATTACAACTGTTCTCTGCAGAGGGTCCTGGTTACTGTTCTTCTTGCAGTTTGTGTTCTTGACCCTAGAACAATGTACAGTTTGACTCTATTGTGCATTCATCTTCGTCCATATGGCTATTTAGTTTATCAACCTGCCTTATTTAAGAAACCAGTAAAACAAATAGTAAACAAGTCAAGAATGAAGATTGAAAGATAAAATGTCTAAGATTGCACCAAAGAAAGAACTGCAGCTGCAGTGTAGAGCTGAAGTCCTACTGACAGGTTCTTGTGTGTGAACAGTCCATACATTCAAATCTTTCATGTGAGTGACTGTAAACTGAAGCTCTAACGTGAGCTCTGAGTCTGTTTAAATGTATTACAGTAATATAAATGAATAATTTTAAATGGTAATCAGATAGGGGAACTAAAGAGATCATTGTTTCCTGTTTCTGACAATTTGCATTGATATTGCCAAGTAAATTAAAACAGCTAACCTTGATAGAACCACACTACTTTGTTAGTATATACACATGATGCTAAGCAGATCTGACTTAAAATACTGTTGGCCACTGAGGCATGGTTTTTAGCTCAAGACATGAGTTTGTGTCCATGGTGTAATAAATGAACCAGACTCCCCCATATATACACATAGTGTTTGTCTAATGAAACTTATGCTGTGACTGTTTACAAATAACAGTATGTCTTCCAGAGAGAGAATTGGAAATGACATTGGAATTCTTCACTATATTACACATTGGATTCTAAGTAGTGGTTAATTATTTGTTAGACCTAATATTTGCTAGGAAGAATGTCTTTAAGTCAAGTGTTTGATATGTGACATGTTTACTGACATTAAACATAATTGTCAGTGGCACTAATTTGCATTTTTGTTTTGTAGTCTCTGGTTTTCAGCAGCCACTGTAAAGCAGTAGGTGGCTACTCAGACCAGGTCATCCATCAGCGGAGATCAGCTACTTCCTCACTTCGTTGCTGCCTGCTTACTGAGCTGCCATCTTTTTTGTGTGTGGCCAGTCCACGAGTAAGTACCACAGAAGGGAAGAGACAAAATAGATGGTATTTGAGAAGTAAATCAACCTTGAAGGGATCCATTTCTTAAACAGAACTGTTTTAAGCTGTTTGGACTTTGAGAAGCATATAAATCCTCAGTATTTAGGAAGATAATCCATGGTCCTGGCTTTCCCAAGAAAGCACTTCTTGCTTTGAGTTGGGTTGGTTTGAGAACAGTTGTATGGTAGATAGCAGTGGCTTCTTGCCCTGACCGCGTCTCGCCCCTGTAGTCCCTCTTATTTAGTTAGGGGCTTTCATCTACCATGGGAGCAAGCCATCTGTCAGGTAGATTATCACCCAACAACCGGGTCAGGGACAGTAGACTATTTGAAAAGGAGAGGGAGCCAATTGCCACCTGCATTGAGGTTTTTGAGGGTTTTTCAGAGGAGGGGGCCAGATTGGGAGGGAGATTTGATCTGGACTAATCACCGCAGTACTGTGTCCAGATAACAAAAGGGAGCAATACTCCAGCGTCAAGAAATTCCCTAGTTGGCTTTCTTTCACTTTCCTCAGCAGCCCTGTCTGGACTGTGGTTTACAACTGTGTTCCTTCTGAAAAGCAACTGTTGTGCCATATTCAACATTCTGCAGTCATAATCTTGTTTGCAGATTGGGGGTAGTTTCTTTGTGGTTTCAACTTTGAACAGCTGTTAGATCCTTCCTAATACCCAGTTTATCAAAACAGGGCACTCTGGTGATTGTTAACAGCATCATTGCAAAGGCTCCCCTTGGCACACTGCAGTTGTTTATGTTGCTTACATCCTTTATTCTCTTTTGTGTCTTTATCAATCAGAACCAGACAAAAACTTTCTTAAAACCATGAAGGAGTGTATGAAAGGAGAGAGGCAGAGTAGAGATATGGCCAAATTCTGTGATTAGAGCAAAGAACAAGTTTCTGTCTTCCCAGGTTGTTTCCTTTTGCTGTAAGGGGCAACTTTAAGTTAGCCAAAATATTCTAAGAGGCTGATATTTCTTATCCGTCTGTGTTTTTACCTTGTTTTCTCCATTGACTGCAGTAGCAAGACTACTGTTTTCAGTTATATTTCTTCCTTAGTGGAATTTTTACCATTCATATTGGCTTGCATCCTTTATTATCAAAGATCAGAGTCTGGCAGAGGGTCGAAAGAAAGGCAGTGAAGAGAAATGAGGTGCTAATACTCAATCCCATTGACTTCCGCCTGCCTAAATTTCTTTCTGCTGATCCTGTGCTACATGGACTTGATTCCCTGGCTACTATCAACTTTAATTTGTGTTGGCTCTCGAGAAAGTATGTGGCTTTTGTAAGTGTCCAGTTCTTCTAAAGCATTCATGGTTTTTGAAGCTTAAGTTAATGCTGAGAAATGCAACTTTATCTAGGAATCATCTAAAGCCAAGTGCTTCCATAGGGAACAATCTTCAGGCTTCATAGTTGTGTGATTCGCTTCATTCTCATTCTCTCAGTCTGATGTACAGATCAAAAGGCCTAATCTAAAAGTCCAGATTTCTGAGAGAGGTATGTCAAGAGATTTTTACATCTTCCCAGTGTTTTATAGAGACAATAAAAAGAGAACTGCCTTGAACTGTAATTATATTTGTACTACTTGAGTGTTGTTTTCTATGGAACCCAAAGTCTAAAACTATTTCCCTGAATAAAAATATTTAAGTTTCCGTAAAGAATAATAAATGTAGCTTGAAGAAGACTCTGATAGCATAAAGGTGTGTGGTAGCAGGGGACAGGAGAAAACTTTTATCGTTTGCCTGAAGGGCTTCTCCCCTTCACCCTCCTTTCCTACTCAGTCCCTCTCTCCCCATGGTTTTTCACATAGCATGTGCTAAACCTGAAAATGGGACTGATTACACCATGGTTATAAGGACAGACACAGGAGTTTTAAACATGTCTAAATTTTTTATACACTTAAAACCTCTTTTCTCATCAGAC
This sequence comes from Manis pentadactyla, assembly GCF_030020395.1. Taxonomy (NCBI): domain Eukaryota; kingdom Metazoa; phylum Chordata; class Mammalia; order Pholidota; family Manidae; genus Manis; species Manis pentadactyla. Next base: position 90,454,119 of record NC_080029.1, on the reverse strand, counting down.
CACCTTTCATGAGATAATGGTGATTTCTAACCCATCTGTAGTGGGGAGAAACTAATTTCCTCTGAAGTCTCAACCCTGGCCTTGAGTCAACACAAATTAATTTTCCTTGCACATGCTATGAAAACTTTTGGGTCAGTTCAGGAAGAACTATGCCACTAAGGAAGGAATCACAGGAGCCATTTTCTCTTTGGCTGAGGAAATTTTGCAGTTAATAAACTAAGACCCTGGGAATACATCTTACCAAAAAACTGAAGCGCTTGGAGTGGTCACGCTTCCTAGAGCTAGAACAGGAACATACATGCCCTCAGGAAGGATGCGCAGAATGCTTGATGAGACAGCCCCTGATGATACTGTAGTTGTAGTTTAGGAATTTAATGGAGCAAGAAACCGGGGTTAGCTCATGTGAAACTAAAGAGCATATGCATTTCCATTTGGGGGAGGGAAGAATGGTATATCACGCTTCATCTCCCCCTGCTTCTGAGCAATCAGGAAGGCCACTTGGTGTTAGCAGAACTGGTGGATGCTGTCTAAGAGCTGACTTGGAAAGCACAGTTTAAGCAGAAATTGACTTATTTGCCTCCTTTTGTATCTCATGAGTTCACTGCTTACGTACTTACAACATGACATTCTATGATTCTGCATGTATCTTGATCCAGGACTCCTGCCAAAGAAGCTTATCAAAACATTAAAAAATATTCCACTAGGAGCTGTGCCTTGCAAACCTCCCAGCTTTCAATCCTAGACTTGGATGGAGATCAGCAAAATGAAATTGGAAAATAGGTGAAAGTTTACAACTGAAAGAAGTTGTTTTGTTTTTAAACTATAAGAGTGCCTAGAAATGAGTTCTAGGCAGGAAAAACATTTTTCTCTTGTCACTGTTCTCCCCCTATCCTTCATGCACAGTTTCTAGCTTTTGATTTCCCATCTTGAGAATACGGGACCAGAGACTTTATATATAACTCCAGTATAAGTTCTTCTTTTCCACAGAATAAACAAAGAAAAAAATCAGAGCAGTTATCTTTGAGTATAAAAATTGGTCAGTATGAGTCTATCATAAGAAAAGATTAAGTATGCTTTACTCATGCAAGACAGTTCATGTTTGAGATGCATAGAACTGGTCATACTACTGTAGTCCAGACCAGACCATTGCTTCTTAAACCATTTTTATGGCAGTATATAGCCACCTTTGATGGTGAGGTTCTGGGACTCATACCTTATATGGTAGATGTCAGCTCTAGTCTAGTATCTACTGGGCTACTGTCAGAACAAGCCATAGCAGGGAGAAACCCAGTTTTTATCCATCTGCTCTGTATTTCGGTTTTTATATGCCTGTGCGCAGCCTCTAGTAGGAAAAATGAATTAACTTGGAGGCAAGAGAGCAAACTCCTTTTGGTAGTAAAGGTGATATGAAATTACCAAAACCTGCTCCTGGTACTGTGTAGGTAAACATGTTTGTGTGTGAGTCTGCCTGGGTTTTGGAGCTCCTGGGGCCCAGCTTGCTGTGACCCTCTGTAGCTTTGCATCTGGACCGTAGATGGCACTGCTCTCTAACAAATTCAGTTCAGCTGCAAGTCAGAGTAGTGGAATCTATGGTTATTCGTAAATGGTGCTCTTTTTCTGGTTTTGGTATCCTCTACTCCCCAGCAAGAGGCACCTGCAGCCCTGTAGTCAGCGAGCTGTTAATGTACCCCAGGCAGTATTTCTCAAGGCGTGGCCTGAGATGCAGGGGTACTCTCAAAAACCTAGATCAATATCTGCATCTGAGATAAGTTCCTAAGAAAGTTCTTAGACATACCAAAACTTGACAACCATTGCCTTAAAAATGGGCATGAAAATGGAAAAGTTAATAGCAAGATAGATATTCCTAAGTGTCTAACTTCCAAGAAATAACAGAAACAATAGAACTCCCTAACTAGAAACAGCAGGGTTTTATTTTCAGATGTCTCCCAACACCTCTGCCCTTTCTCCTTATAGCCATCTCCCCTATCTCTTGGTTTAGCTCCAAGGTTGTTCTGAACAAGGTACTGCTTATAATGGGACTTAAGCATTTTTACTAACCTGGGCTTGCAGATAGCCACAGCCTCCAAATTTTTTTTTATTAAAGTATTGATATATAATCTTATGAAGGTTTCACGTGAACAACATTGTGGTTTCAACATTCACCCATATTGTCAAGTCCTTACCCCCCCACCATTGTAGTCACTATCCATCAGCATAGTAAGACAATGTAGAGTCACTGCTTGTCTTCTCCATGCTGTACTGCCTTCCCTGTGACCCACCTATATTGTGATTATGAACTATAGTGCCCCTTAATTCCCTTCTCCCTCCCCACCCATCCTCCCCAACCCCTCCCCTTTGGTAACCACTAGTCCCTTCTTGGAGTCCGTGAGTCTGCTGCATAGCTTCCAGATTTTAACTAAAAGTAACTCAAGCTCCTTGTCAAATGATTTGACAGCTATCAGAATACACAGCTGCTTAATAGAGTGGGACACCCAGATTGCTAAAGGAGGATTAAGCCTAAGTTTCTAAATTGGCAGGAGCTTTCTATTCCATTGGGGGGAAGTTTTTGAGTGTTGTACCTTGTGGTGAGGTAAGAATCTGTGTATGGCCTCTGCCTTAGCCAAGAAATGAATCTACTACTCTTTAGCAGTTGCTTTCTTTACCCCCACCCTCTCCCAGCTTATGGCCTAAAAGAAAGGCTCTCTTATCTTCTGTTAGAATTTTCAGTTGGCAACCTGGTCGGGGAAGAGAAGTGATGATAAACTTGAGAGCTTTGCCACAGATGTGTTAAAGATAGTTTTAAATGTACCGGGCAAGTACTTTTTAGTTCTTTAATGATGACTAACTACCTCCAGTTCCCTTTGCCTCACCATCCTGTGTATAGCTAAAAGAATTCTACTGAAAGCACTACCTAGCGTGAAGGGAGGTGGCAGACTGATCAGATATATATACATCTGTGATAGAATTATTCCTGACCTAGTATCCCAGTTTGTCCGCACACTCAAGTGCTCTTTGGATCCTTAGTTTGTTGCAGGTTCATGTAAGAGGTTGGGCTTTTACCTGGGAAAGCTCACTAAGTCGGTTATTAGGAACAGCTTAGTTTGTCAGAACGGGGAAGTTAAAATCACTAGCCTTAAGAATTACCCACATTGGTCTGATTTCAAAGTTGAGGTTCAGAAGGCTTCATGAATATGAAGTGTGAAAGAATCATCTCGTACGAATTTTTCACTGCAGGTCACCGCAGTGCCATTGGATTCTTACTGCAATGACCCAAGTGCAGAACATGAGCAACGAGTGCTGAAGGAAGGAGGGAGTCTGGCAGCCAAGCAGTGTTTGTTGAATGGGGCCCCTGAACTGGCGGCACACTGGCTAAATCGGCGATCTCAGTTCTTCCCAGAGCCAACTGGAGGACTGTGGAGCATCAGGCCTCAGAATGGCTGGTCTTTCATCAGGATTCCAGGTGAGTCTTACATTCTTTTGGGATATGTTCCTAGCTTTGGCAAGGGACCAGAGAGTATACTCCATGTGGCTGTTTTAGGTATTTGGAATTCAGAGTTCTTTGGGGTTTCTGTTTCCTTTTGTCCTTGGTAACTTACAGGTAAGAATACTTAAGTAATTTGTGACTTGAGAGAGAAGTGTATTTTTTATTTGTTGCTTAAGTGTTCTCCTTTGGCAAGCTTATTGCTGAGAAAGAATTCCAGTCTTTAAAAGGGGAAGGAGGTGGGGGTCCGTGGCATAGAAATAAACTTGGTCAGAAAGCTCCAGGTCGGGTGAGTGTAGTTGTCTTGTGCCATTGCCAATGGAATGAATGAGAATGTCATCACTCATAGAAAGACCCATCCTAAGTAGCATAAACAGTGTCCTGCACGAAGCACTAGAGATCTGAATGATAACCAAAAGAAAAACAGTATGTTTTGTGCCAAAATACTAGCAGATTCCCAGACCTCCTAGGGTCAAGGTCAAGGGTTGAAAGGAAATTGGGTTTTCATCTTTGCTTTAGTGAGACTACTTTTAAGGAAACCAAACACAGGGTTCATAAGCTTATGTGCTTTGCTTTTACACCTGCTGGCAAGCTGGAGTGGTAACTTAACTACTGTGTTATTTTGGGTTGTGCAAAATCTCTGATACTTCGATTATGTTCATCTTTTAGTATGTAATGGAAACGAACTAGAGCTAAGTATTCAAAAGAGAGAATCTGCTATTTTTAAGAGGTAACTGGATTCCAGGGTTTAAGGCCTGATTTTTCCATTTAATGTTAACTTTTTGTCAAGTGTTAAGGGACTTTGGTCAACCTGATAGTAACTTCAGGGTGCTTTGAACTGGAAGATGCCATTATGCATATATGAGAGCAATATTATTTATATATGGCCTCATACCTGATTTAGAACACATGAAAGCAGTGAGTGAAGGTATATTGTTGGAAAGCAAAGGGAAAGCTCAAGTGTAAATAAAGTAGGCCTTAGTAGTAGAAGGAATAAAGGAATAAAATCTAGCAGGCATGGAGGCCACGAATCCCAGGCAGAAGATGAGCACAGGTATTGAAAGAAGCAAGACACTTTACTTCTTCTCTCCCTTCTTCATTCTAGCTCCTAAGTTCCCAGTACAGGAGTAGAAGGCTTATTGCTAGCTCTGTGGGAATCTCTTGTGGCTTTTCCTGTTCTTTGAAAGAAAAATGGGCCTTGTTTAAATAGCAGGAAGTGTCTGAGTTCTTTTTGCATCGATAAAAAGCAACAGCCTCACTGGCTGTTTACTGTGAGAACCAACCAGCTCCTCACTGACCCCATTGTGCTTTGTAGACTGGCTGGTGCAGGGCAGTGAGGGGTTGGGGTGGGGGGTGTCACTGGAATCTGCTTTTTATCCCTCTTTCCTCTATACTTGCTTTTACATTTTCTGTTTCCTGGGGAAGGGTTAGTTCCATCATACTGCTTAAGAGACTGACCAAAGTCTAGATTGCACACACCTTGAATGCGTCTCCATGTTTTACCAGGAAAAAGATGTACAATCCCTGCAGAAGTCTCCTGTCCTTAGAAAAAGGAGATAATTTCATGTTATCCTAATTTTACTGCCATGGGATATATTCATTTTGTCTCTGAGCAGGATTTTATACTGCAGTCAGTAAGAACTTGTATCTAAGTAAAACTGTAAGATTGTACCATAGGATTGTAGGGAATATTGTAAGAAAGTAGGATAGGTCTGGTCAGCATTTTCTGAGCTCCTTTTTTACAGAAAGAGCTGGGCATGGGTTTGACTTGGCCTAATCAGTTTAATTTCTGGAGAATTTCTCTCCTCTTGGCTCTAAGCCCTGCTTAGCAACAGGTGGTGTGCTCTTGTCCAGTGCAACTTTGGTATCTCCTGAAAATTGGGGTAATGGATGCCAGGCCCAGAAGTATGCAGAGCCTACACACCAGTGTATGCAGAGAAAGAAAACCTGGTTTGTTTGTTTTTTTTGCATACCTTCCTAAGGACAAATCCTGGAGGCTGACTTCCTCTGTCTAGCATGCTCACCGGAGAAGCAAAAATACTGTTGATTGCTTAAAGTGTTTGAAGATTATTGCTGAAGTCTTTCTTCTTAGGCCTTTTTCTTCAGGGCAATCCAAAGAAATCCATTCCATCCACTTCCACCTTCCTCACCTACACATTAACAAGCTAACAACAGGTACCATGTAGTGCTTCTTTCAGGCACATCACAGGTCTATCCCTACTGTAAGTATACATACATCTTCATCTCTGAGCTTTCTTAATCTTAGCATCAGTTCATGCATTCTGATTAACAATATAAAGTAGATGTTGGAAGCAGGAATGTGTGAAAACCATCACATCAATGATTTTTAGATAAGGCTTTTCAAAATTCAGATACGAGACATATTTGTATATGCTTAAATGTTTGCGTTGAGGGAGTATGTATGAATGGAGAGAGAAGATAAGCAGGCTGCAGAAATCTGATGAGTTTAGCTTGCCCACTCTCAGTGAGTGACTGAAAAATATATGGGCTGCTTTTTTTTCTTACCTTCCTGTGCTTTTAATGAGAAAAGAAAGAAACTTATTGTCTAAAGTTGGTTGGTAGCTCTGTGGGGGATGTTTAGGAGCTATTAAAATTGAGGGACCCCAGGGAATCCAATTAAAATAGAAGGGTAATTGTGACAAGAAGAAAACCTTGAAGTTGTTATGAAAGTGTTGCTGCCTGATCAGACTTGGAATTTATACAGGCCTCCTTGTCTGGTGCCAGGGAGAGGACTTAGCAGTTGGTTCTGTCCCAGCTGCAGTCATTTGATTGTGTTGGTAAGGAGACCAACAAAAAGAAGAGCATTTCAATAATCTAAACAGGACCAAACAAAGAGGCTGAACAAAGGTGTGTGCCACAGCGTCAGGGAGGGGGTGGTAAAGGGAGAGATGTGGCCTGGCAGCGTTCCGAAGGTGGGAAAAGGCAGGCTGCAGTGCAGAGAAGTAAACATCAGGACCTGTGGCTTTGTAGCAAAAACAGAGGGGCTGATGATTTGTTATGGTGCTGTCAGCACATCCGTTCTTCTTCAGTTTATACAATAATTGTACACTTGGCAAATACTGGCAAACACAGAGAAATAACTGTTGAGAAGTATTGGATTCCTCTCAGTAAGCCTTTGCAGTTCAGGGGGAAAAAACCATAGGTTCAAATCCTGAAACCGAGATAAGACAGTATGTTTTTCTAACAATTTTCTTTTTTACTTTTAGCCATCTGTTGTCTATGTAATATCTCTAGCCTTTCCCTTTTTGTGTCCCATAGCTACTTCCCTATATACTTTTAAATCTCCCAGTCCCTTAAACCTCATCTCTCCCCTTCTTAATAGCAGCAGTTGTTCAGGGCATGTTTATGGACCAGTCTGGAAACAGGAAACTCTGCTTCCTGAAATATGATGGGAGTTGAATGATACTGAATGGATAGGATGAAAAATTGTGAGTTAATTCTGGCTGAAATGCCTTTTTTTTTTAATGGAAAGAGAAAGGAGAAAGCACAAGTAAAAGCAGCTTCCATTTCACAGAAACCCATAGTCAGTCTTTCTGAGAAGCTGAACAAGCCTAAGGCCTTTATTGAATTACTGTTTAGGATAATGACATTTACCAGCCAGCCTGTTTGAAATCGTCCAGGAGAGAGAGTTTTGTTTTTTTTAAAAAGGCAAGAGTGGGTATGTTTATTTGCATTTCTTGATGTTTAAGTGGCTCCAGGGATAGGCAGGAACAGTCCTTGTTACTCTGCATTCTCATGTTTTCAGGAGGCAAACCATTTAACCGCAGAACCAAGAGAAACAGGTATCTAGAGATAGGATGAACAAAGAAAAAACAGATTTCTTAGATTACATACAGCAAATACGATGTGGACATCACTCTTAGATGTCTGTGTGTGCCTTCTATCCACTGTGTAAGGATGTACAGCAAGGAAGCTTTCAAACGCTTTAGCTGCTGTCTGATGGCGAACTGTCAGTTGGAAGGGAACCTATACCTCCCTCTTTCAGGATATTTCTTCCTGGATCATGATTTAACAGGGTGGACTTACTTCTCTATAGAATTTCCTTTCATGATGACAAGCATCCTAATTGTAGTAATTTTGGCTGCATACAGCTTTGCAGTGAGTGATTTTGCTACTTCAGTTAAATACAGTTTTGCCCTCCCTGCTTTTCTTCTCCCTAGGCAAGGAGAGCCTCATCACTGACAGTGGAAAGCTGTATGCCCTTGATGTCCTGCTGACTCGACTCAAGTCTCAAGGACATAGGGTCCTTATCTACTCCCAGATGACCAGGATGATAGACCTGCTGGAGGTAGGAGAAGGAACCTTGGCGGATCTAGGACACCTTGACTTGCAGGAATGCTTAATAGGAACCCCAAACTCATATCTTTGTGAGTTTACTGTCTATAAAGGGAGAAAAAGCAGCTCCTGGCAGATGTGAGAGTATGCAAAGAACTTCTGTCTCTTTCCCTATACCTGTGAAGTAGAGCACCACCTACTCCCCTCCTTTACTATGGAATAAATTCCCTAATTTTAAAGTAGATCAGAGCCTAGGAATTTCTTGAAAAGTCCTCTGAAATTTTGTGTGGAAAACAAGATTTGGGATTAGTTCTTCATATAAAAAACCCAAGAGCAGCTATTCTACCTGAGTTAATGTAGTGGTTCTCAACTTGATTATACATTGCAGTCTCCTGGGGGAGCTTTAACAAATACTGGTGTCTGGTCCCATCCCCAGAGATTCTTGTTTAATAAGTTTTGATGAAGCCTAGTCATCAGGATATTTAAAAGCTCCTGAGGCGATTCTAATATCCAGAGTTGACAACCACTGGATTATGGTGAAAGATATAGCCGTGGGTAAGGTTTATAGCATTCATCCTGGTGCAGGGCAGCCTTGCTACTTTAGTTCCTTTTATGTTGATGTTCTCACTACTTTCTCGTTGTTTGAGTAGTGAGTGGCATATTACTTGAGGGAAAGGAAGTCATGGATATAGAAACAGAGTGAAAGTGAGGACAGATAGTGAAAAATGACCAGAGTAATAATTCTTTAGTACAAGAAAGTTGGAAAGCTACTGAGAGACTAAAGCACTTGGATGTCAGTAGGGTGTAAATATTCTCATGTTTTTTCATAAGCTTTATAAATCTAAGGCTACATAGTCTAACCCTGCTACTCAAAGAAGTAGTTGGTAATAAATAAATGAAATTGGACCATGATTAGTCCTATCTAGGAATGAGGGAGTAGAGATTGTATCAGTACAGCAGGAATTGAAGGGTAGTGATAGGGAAGAATTTAGGTTCTGTGGGAGCCAAGGTTGGCTTGCTAAATTTTGCAGTGAGTTTATCTGAATTCAGTGGTGGACTCTTTTTAATAATCAGCAACCTGTTTTAGCAAGAGACATTACAAATGATATTCAAGGTCAATGTAATCACTAAGTCTTATGTTTAATATAATGTTTACCCCCTTGAATGCTATTCACAGGCTAAACTTTCTGATTTGTGTTATGAATAGGTCACCTCTTTCTAACTAATAGAAAAATGCTTATAAGTGACTATAAAAGAGGTAATTAAGCCATTGTCTTTGATGTAAATCTTGATTATGTTAAAGATCCTAATAGCAGTAATTCAAAATAAAAGGACTACTTACATGTTTAACATTGTTCAGACCAAATGATGCAACAGTCGAAACTGTTCAGTGGGACTCTATCTAATAAGTACACTTGCTTTGTCTGGAAGAGTCAGGGAATTACAGATGAAGTAGTGATCTTGCAATGCTCAGAATTACAGAAAAAGATAGTATTCTAAGGATTTTGTTAGGGAAGTGATGATATTTCTTTTCCAAGGCTGTATCAGTACATTATAGAGCCTTAAAAGTTTGTTCATATTAAGGGGAAGTTCCTAAGGGAAACTGGATGAGCCACCAACATAGAACCAATTCTGATAGATGTAGGTGAGTCTGTGTGGTTTAAGTCTGATACAGTCCTACATTTTAGTTCCTTATTCTGTATATTGCATACTTCTATGTACTTATAAGCAAATACTCATAAATATTACCAAAATTAATAATTCAAAGTGTGATAATTTTGTTCAGGATGAATGCTGTAAACCTTACCCATCCAGGGTCATTTTCCTATCTTTCTTGAATCCATCAGATCTTTTGGAGGGGTGGGGTGATGTGGACTGTGTAAGTAGGCTTAGTAAACGTGGCAGCTGGAGAATCTTCTCTAAATGTAGTTGCATCTCTATGGGGAATTCTAAATTAGGGAAAAGAGATTTAAAACCTGAATTCCACAAGTGCTAACATTCCTTAGCCATATGTATAACACGCATCTAGGATGCTAAAGCCAGAAATTATTGCAGCTGGTTTGTATGTTTTACAGAGAAACTAAAATGAAACCATTGTCTGGTTTCCTTAATGCTATGCTATTCTTTTTCCTTCAACATTAAATTTCCTGAAAGTTCATTTTTGTATCTACTTAATATTATTTACTTGAACTGTATTCTAGGAGATTAGCTCTCATAAAGTTAGTTTAAAGCCTACCATGTTTATTGTATGTCTGATCATTTAGTGAAACATAAATGTATTGTGAATCTTGGGTAGTGCAGAATTAGGTCTACATCTCTTTACCTTCTCAAAAAGTTTTTCAGTCACTTTTGTAACGGGAGCTTTCACTGTAAACAGTCACTGGAGCCATGTTTCAGGTTTAAAACATGACCTGGTGCCTGAACCCTACAGATCATGTTATAGAAAGATGCTTCTGTATAGATGCTTTTCCTTGAGTACACATGACCTTTTCTTTAAAAAAAAAAAAAAATACCTTGACCCTCGCCTTGCTTTTCATTCTCAAGATGTTGTGTGTGTTTGTGTTTTGGATTTTAAAAAACATTTTTTCAGGATTCTCTTTTTCCCTTGACGTCTTGTACCCTGTGTATCAAAGAGGGAAAGAAAGTTTACAGTAGAATAGGAGCTAGAAACTCAAGGTGGCATTGAAGCTCCATTGTATAACTTGTAGAGCATGCAGCATCTCTTACATCCAACAGCCTTTTGGAGTTTTTCTGTTCCTTTACATTGACTATCTGTTTGTCTGTTTCTGTGATTCAGAGGAACTAAAAGACAGTAAAAATTCGCATATATGGTTGGGTTTTCATTTTGTGAGAAATACTAGTTTTGAATGCTTAGTATTTGCTCAGTATTTTCTAAAAGTGATTGACAGCGTCTTTCTCTTAGGTGAAGATATGGCTTTAATTTAAATTTCTTGTGAATATGTCAAATGTTTTATCAAAAAGAAGACTTGCTTAATTTTCAGGGCCAGTAATTTTTAGGGTGCCATGGGCAGAAGTCAAGGACATAAGTAGGGGAGGATATAGTAGATCACTGAATGTTATGTTGTTGTTTTACTTCATGTTTGCTAAGTCTCCTGTTACGTCTTGACTGGTGGAGGTACTGTGGAAACAGACATGGCCCCTCTGCAGTTGTGATGGTGGTGTCAGCTGATACCAGACAAAACTTTTCCTACCACCACCATTTTTACCCTAGTTTGGGACACCTCCTGCCTCTTGTTATTGTGTGGTAGTTGCAGAGAGCTTTTAACTTACTACAGATGACTTACTTTATCTCTCCATCATCTCTTTTGAGGTTCATTCCTGTTAAATCAAACAGTTGGGTCTGTAGTTTAAGAAAATAAACAAGTATTTTCTATGCAGTGCGAAAGTACTTGGAAGGGGTCAGCCAGTGCTGTATGGAATACGATAAAAGTACTGAAAACCAGACAAATCTGAACTGCACCAATATATGAAAATAGTGCAATGCAAAATTAAATCCAGATAATCCATAGCTAATGACATCTGAGCTACTGGCAAGTGTTACTTGCCAAGTCAGCAAGTACCTGCTGATGAAGGATTCACCTGAACAGACATTATATCATTTATGAGCTGGCTTCTCTTAGAAATCCAAGTTACCTTTGGGAGCTGTGATCCTGAATATACTGGGAAGCTGGGGAATCTAAACTGCTTCATGGAGTGAAAAGCAAATTGGGATTGCTGTTAACTAGCTTTCTTTTTTTTAATTTTATCAAATGTACATCACAGTGGTTCAAGAGTCCCCCTTCTCCTGCTGCCCCCAACCCTGGTCACTCCTCTCCCCCTTGGGAGTCACTTCTCGGTGTCTATGAGTCTAGCATTTTTATTAGATCATAGGAATGATAGAAGGAAATACGTCAGCTTACAACCACTCTGTATTTATTCTATTTGGTTCATTTCTTTTTCATGCCACCTGTGAGCGAGGCATTTTGCAAGGCAGATGTAAATATCAATTAAATGTGGTCTTTGACTTCAAAGACTGTATCTAATGAAGGGTATGTATCACACACACACACGATTATGAAGTATACTCTGACAACTAATGCCAAAAATGAAGCATAAACATAGCTGACAATAGCAAGATGGATCCATTTATTACTAAATGGGTCCCTTAAGGAAGGCTCCACATAGAAAGTGACATCTGAACTGAACTTCAGTAAATTTCAACCATCAAGGGCGTAAGTCCGTGGAGAGGAAATCCCGGGGCAAAATACCTCTAAAAACCAAAATCAGTCAAAGGGAAAAATAAAGTTTAAAATCCATTTATTGCTTACAAACTGCTGTCCGGGCCCTTCTCTCTTTCCTATTCCACGGAAGCAAAACTGGCCCTCCTTTCTCCTCTCGGGTACAGATAAGCCCTCTGTTGCCCAGGTAATTACCCATTGATATGGAGATGAACTTCTCTCCACCCTTGAGGAATGTTGCTAATGCACTAAAGCCATACTTCTTTCCACCTCTAAACATCTATTAATATGCAGATATACTGAAGCCAGGCAAGATATTCTGGAAATATTACAGTTTTACCCACAAAGGGCAAGGGCATTCTTTACTAAGGAAGCTAGATGTAGAAAAGCACAGAGATGGGAAGGTACAAGATTTTGGAGAAGAGCAGTTCCATGTGACCGGAGCTTATGGTATAGTAGAAAAGAGAATAACACAAGTAGGGTGGAGGCAGATTATAGTTGACCTACACACAAGATTGGTGATGCTTGGGTCTTACTCCAGAGGGCTTGTTTTAGAAAGGGGGAGAATGACTGCCTAGCTGGGCTGTGTTACTTGCCAAGTCAGCAGCTTGTAATTTGCTTGGGCAACAGAGGTTGTAATAGATATTAAGAGGAGCCTTACTTTTTGATGGTGATATACCTCAGAGACAGAAAGGAGCATGTTCAAGAAAATATAGTTATACCAGTTCTTCAGATTTGTGGATCATACTGAGTCTTTCCTCCAAATTGTTTTATGAAAAAGTGAAATTGGGTTAAAATGAGTATCAGAGGCAACTTTGAAATTAAAAAAAAAAGACTCAGAATGGAAGGTTCTTGTTAGGGATATATAAACATTTGCCTTTTTCAAGTGCCCAGTTACCTGTCTTTATGACGATGATAGATGGGGGTTATGGACAGAATATATAAAGAACTTCATGGGGCTTCTCCCCACGCCTTTTTTTTCCCCTAGGGATGGTGAGCTTCTGTTCCATGTGGGAACAGCAGAAGGAGTAAGCCAAAGAAAGGCTCTAGAGACAGTCTTTTACTTGAGTCCCAATCCTAGCTCCATTATCTACTGTCTATATCACTTCAGAGACTTTAACACCTGTAAAATAGAAGTGACAGTAACACCTACCTTAAAGACTGTAGTGAGCATTAAGTAAGCAAAACCAGGTAAATTCTTACAATAGTGATTGTCACTTAGTAAATGTTCAGGAAATGATAGCCATCATCATCACTGCTACTTCAGATGAACCTAATCCTTTTATAGTCATCTTTGGGTGTGTTAATATTTGCTTTTCTTTAGTAATCTTGAAAGGAGTGAAAGATACTTGCTGAAACTGGTACTGAGTTATGCTGATACCTCTGTTTGCATGCCACTGATCCACAACTAACCTGTCTTCTCAACTTGTATTCTAAGACAGTAATTTTCAAACTGATGGGTGGGCTAGAGGATGGGAGACCTAGGTAGAGATTAAGCAGGTGGGGCTCTGGACTCCCTATCCTTCTTCATCAACCAGAATAGTAAGGCTTTTAATCTATTTCCTACTATTGAGTTCCATATAAGATTTTGCTTGAAAAAAAGCATTCCAGTGTTTTAAAAATAACATAAACATAGGTTCTACAATAGTGTTTCTCAAACTTAAATGTGCTTATAACTCACAGATGTTAAAATGCAAATTCTATTCACTAGATGGGGTTTGCCCCTCAATTCTGCATTTCTAACAAACCTCAGGTGCTGCTCGTCTGCCAGCCAGGCTGAAATAGCAAGTTTCTAAAGGACCTTGCCCTACCTCTCCCCTGTAGTACTTATTCTCAGCTGCAGACGCAGGATATTGCAATCATCTTCGAGTTTTTTAAAAATAATTATGATTAGCACACACAATTTGGGGGGGGGACACGGGGAGGGCAGTATAGCACAGAGAAGACAAGTAGTGACTCTATAGCATCTTATTATGCTGATGTACAGTGACTATAATGGGGTATGTGGTGGGAACTTGATAATGGGGGGAAACTAGTAACCACAATGTTGCTCATGTGATTGTATATTAATGATACCAAAAAAAAAACCAGTTCCTGCCCTCACCCCAACCTACAGACTCAGAATCCCTGCGGTGGTTCCAGGCACATGTATTTTTAATCCTGGTTGAGAATCACTACTCAAATGCCAAGAGTACATCTTGTGCATAACCCCTTTGGCTTCTTAAGTTTTAAAAATAGTATCTACTAGAACTGTAGTATAGGTCTCAAGACTTCCTCACTGTGAAAAGGCACAATTTTAATTTTATTAGTTCAATCAGTATTGGAACTTACTTTGGTTAGCAGTTACTGAGCCACAAGAATCCATCTGAGAGTACTGGTATTCATATTTGTTTAATGAAAGGGATACTGAAGGGAGGGGAAAAAAGATATACACTTGGCTACTCTTTATCTTTGCTGCTTTAAGTGGAGCAAAAGGGATCCTTGCTTTATAAGGTTCCAGGAAATTTAATTATATTGGTAGATCAAGTTTTCTAAGTCTTCCCTAAATAACAAACGTTTACTTGGATAAGAGATACCCTTAGTGTAATGGTTGATCTTTCTGTACCATAAGCCCTCTTGAATGCACAAAAGTGGTAAGTATGACACAGTCCCTACAAACCACATAGTAAGTGATAATCATCCAGCAGTGTTTTCAGACATGGGGTTGAATTACAGAAAGTTCAGGGATGACTAGGAATGTTGTGCCACCTTTAAAAGATACCTAACTTCAGGGAAGCAAGGATGGTACAACATTCGAAAATCCATCAACATCATCCACCACATAAACAAAAAGAAAGACAAAAACCACATGATCATCTCCATAGATGCTGAAAAAGCATTCGACAAAATTCAACATCCATTCATGATAAAAACTCTCAGCAAAATGGGTATAGAGGGCAAGTACCTCAACATAGTAAAGGCCATATATGATAAACCCACAGCCAACATCATACTGAACAGCAAGAAGCTGAAAGCTTTTCCTCTGAGATCGGGAACAAGACAGGGATGCCCACTCTCCCCACTGTTATTTAACATAGTACTGGAGGTCCTAGCCATGGCAATAAGACAAAACAAAGAAATACAAGGAATCCAGATTGGTAAAGAAGAAGTTAAACTGTCACTATTTGCAGATGACATGATATTGTACATAAAAAACCCTAAAGACTCCACCCCAAAACTACTAGAACTGATATCGAAATACAGCAAAGTTGCAGGATACAAAATTAACACATAGAAATCTGTGGCTTTTCTATACACTAACAATGAACCATTAGAAAGAGAAATCAGGAAAACAATTCCATTCGCAATTGCATCAGAAAGAATAAAATACCTAGGAATAAACCTAACCAAGGAAGTGAAAGACCTATACCCTGAAATCTACAAGATACTCTTAAGAGAAATTAAAGAGGTCACTAACAGATGGAAACTCATCCCATGCTCTTGCCTAGGAAGAAATAATATCGTCAAAATGACCATCCTGCCCAAAGCAATATACAGATTTGATGCAATCCCTATCAAATTACCAACAACATTCTTCAACAAACTGGAATAAATAGTTCAAAAATTCATATGGAAACACCAAAGACCCCGAATAGCCAAAGCAATCCTGAGAAAGAAGAATAAAGTGGCGGGGATCTCACTCCCCAACTTCAAGCTCTACTACAAAGCCATAGTAATCAAGACAATTTGGTACTGGCACAAGAACAGAGCCACAGACCAGTGGAACAGATTAGAGACTCCAGACATTAACCCAAACATATATGGTCAATTAATATATGATAAAGGAGCCATGGACATACAATGGGGAAAGGACAGTCTCTTCAACAGATGGTGCTGGCAAAACTGGACAGCTACATGTAAGAGAATGAAACTGGATCCCTGTCTAACCCCATACACAAAAGTAAATTCGAAATGGATCAAAGACCTGAATGTAAGTCATGAAACCATAAAACTCTTAGAAAAACACATAGGCAGAAATCTCTTGGACATAAACATTAGCGACTTCTTCATGAACATATCTCCCCGGGCAAGGGAAACAAAAGCAAAAATGAACAAGTGGGACTGTATCAAGCTGAAAAGCTTCTGTACAGCAAAGGACACCATCAATAAAACAAAAAGGTACCCTACAGTATGGGAGAATATATTCGTAAATGACAGATCCAATAAAGGGTTGACATCCAAAATATGTAAAGAGCTCACGCACCTCAACCAACAAAAAGCAAATAATCCAGTTAAAAAATGGGCAGAGGAGCTGAACAGACAGTTCTCCAAAGAAGAAATTCAGATGGCCAACAGGCACATGAAAAGATGCTCCACATCGCTAATCAGCAGAGAAATGCAAATTAAAACCACAATGAGATATCACCTCACACCAGTAAGGATGGCTACCATCCAAAAGACAAACAACAACAAATGTTGGTGAGGTTGTGGAGAAAGGGGAACCCTCCTACACTGCTGGTGGGAATGTAAATTAGTTCAACCATTGTGGAAAGCAGTATGGAGGTTTCTCAAAATGCTCAAAATAGACTTACCATTTGACCCAGGAATTCCATTTCTAGGAATTTACCCTAAGAATGCAGCAGTCCAGTTTGAAAAAGATGGATGCACCCCTATGTTTATCGCAGCACTATTTACAATAGCCAAGAAATGGAAGCAACCTAAGTGTCCATCAGTAGATGAATGGATAAAGAAGATGTGGTGCATATACACAATGGAATATTATTCAGCCATAAGAAGAAAACAAATCCTGCCATTTGCAACAACATGGATGGAGCTCGAGGGTATTATGCTTAGTGAAATAAGCCAAGCGGAGAAAGACAAATACCAAATGATTTCACTCATCTGTGGAAAGCAAAAACTGAAGGAACAAAACAGCAGCAGAATCACAGAACCCAAGAATGGACTAACAGTTACCAAAGGGAAAGAGACTGGGGAGAATGGGAGGGTAGGGAAGGATAAGGTCAGGGAAGAAGAAAGGGGGTATTATGATTAGCATGTATAATGTGGGTTTGGGGGAAAGGGGAGGGCTGTGCAACACAGAAGACAAGTCGTGATTCTACAACATCTTACTATGCTGATGGACAGTGACTGTAATGGGGTTTGTTGGGGGGACTTGGGGTAGGGGAGAGCCTAGTAAACATGATGTTCTTCATGTAATTGTAGATTAATGATAACAAAATTTAAAAAAATAAAAAAGATACCTAACTTCAAAACTCAGAGAATAGTTTCTAAATAACCAGGTCAGAGCTGTTAGCTTTGAAAAGAATGTATTCAGCAAGGCTTTTAAGATGAATCTTAGAAAACCTTTGGATGTGGAGATTAATTAAGTGGTGATAGAGGGGTTTTTTTTAGAGGTTTTTAGAATACGTTTTTAATACTTCCATGAGTACTATCAAATATTTGTTGTTAGAATTTCTGTTTTTATTTGAACAGAATAGGATTGAATTTTATACTAAGTCAGATGTTTTTAGAATCATAAGAAAACTCGATTAAGAATGGAAGTCAGCATAGTTAACTAAAATTAATGGTTGAAAGAAATTAGACATTTCTTTCCAGGAGAATGTTTGATTAAATTATTCTAACAGCCTAAAATTTTAGAGAGGCGTCTAAAAGAAAGAGCTTTGGCATAATTTGTGAACAAAAGGAATACTGAATTGCTTTATCTCGGTTTTTATCTTTTAGATGTGTTTCTGTGGTATGAGAATATAGACGTTCCCCTATTGTGCTTTTTAATTGCTTTTTCCATGTCCATTTACTTGTTTTGAAGCTCTTTATTGAAATAGGATCTAAACTCATCTAAGCCTTCTGAAATCCCACTACTCCCCTGGGTGGCAGAGCAAAAGCTTAAAGCAGTTAAAGGAAAAGATTTGCTTCTGTTGCCTCAGTAACAGGCTTTCTGTAATCAGCATTGGTTTGATTATGGTCTAGGATTAATATCTGTGTGTGCTGACCTTAATATATAACTGATGTGAACAGCAAGATCTACAAGAAGATTCATGCATCAGTGTTGTCACTGAGGTTAAAAGTTTTGGTTTAAAAGGCAAAAGATTACCTGTGCAGGAAGCTCATGATTGGTTCAAGTCCAAACTTGCCGAATGTCTCTGGGTGTAATCTAGTCATTTTGTTGTTCTGAATGGCAACAGCCCCTGATCTGATTAGCTGTCAAGGTATAGTGAGCCTCTACAGACCATCATCATGCAGTCATTTTTTCATCTTTCCTTAAGTCCTCCTTATCCAAAACACTCCCTACTCTTCTGCCATTAACCTAGTCTCATTGTAGAGTTATGCCACTAAATATGAACTTGAAGCTCACTTTGAATATTTTCTGCCCCTTTTTAATTATCAAAGCCTTTAACCACCTGAAGACAGAAAGAAATGGTAAATATATATGTAGAACACAATGAAGATGTGTGTCTTGATGAGCTTGTCTAGTTTGTTGACCAGCTTCACTTCCCAGAGACAGAGGGTTTTTGAAGGTCTTTTGGCACTCTTTTGCTCTAAGAGTAGGCTGCCACATACACTGCAGCAGCTATACCAAACTGTAGCAACCTTGTGTGCTGAAATACCCAGCCAGACAAAAGAGCTACAAGAGTATTGCAATAAAACATACATTTAATTTTCAGACCACAGAAAATTAACACAAACATCTTCCAAATGTAGAAATTATTATTAGTCTTTTTCAATAGAGAATAGTTATTTTAGAACTGAAATTAACTGTTTCATTGTGTTTCTTATAAATAGGCAACTGTGTTGAGCTTTAATAATAGATTCTCTACAAGTGGACTTTCTGAAGTATAATCTGTATAATCAGGGGTAAGAAGGAAAGCCTTGCTCATTTGGACATCATCTAAAGAGAAGTTGCAGCTTTGAAGAATGAAGACACATATCCATTGCATCTCTTGAAGTCTCTTGTCCATTCTTTAAAAGTTGTAATTCCTCTTACAGATTATGTCAGGAACAGTCTTTGCAATGGAAAGTTACCTTGTCTTATGTTCACTCTGATGCTTAGGCCTCCATTAACAGCAATTCTTGCTGTGCTAGGAGAAGGAAGCTTAGGTTGTAAATTCAAGAACTTCGGTCAGCAAGTTTGCTAGAGAGAAACATTAGGGTGAGTGTTACTGAAAGAAAACTGGATATTTCATAGCTGTGAGAGACATCTGGTGACTGAAAAGCCATTTTTATTTGGTGATTTTACTTGACTTTGTTTTTTTGTTTTTCATGAAACCTGTAAGAATCTATAGGAATAAAATTAGTTTCTAAATTGAAATTGAGGGTGGTTGTAATCTTCAGGTTTCCCTTCATTTTCACACACAAGCTCATTTACAGATTAAATTCCTATACTTTTGAGACTGTTTTCTCCTCAGTCTGGATACAGTCACTTAATCCCAGTGTGGATGAGATAGAAAGTAGAAGGTAGATGTTTATAGGAATTAGAATATACAGTAATTGCATCAGACTTACTATATTTTTGTACTTTAATTGGCAGGAATATATGGTTTACAGGAAACATACCTACATGAGGCTTGATGGCTCATCCAAGATTTCAGAAAGGCGGGACATGGTTGCTGATTTTCAGAACAGGTAACGCTAATAGGAATTACAAAAATTCTTGTTGATTTCCCTCTGTGCTTGAGATTAAAAGTAATGCCGGTGTATCTCATGTTGTTAGGTGGTCATGATATATAGTTCCTGCCATTTTAAGAGGTAGCTAAAGCTGCCTAGAAGTGGTTCAGATCTTAGTGAGAGAGAGAGAGAGAGAGAGAGAGAGAAAATAAATACTTGGTAATTTTTGTATTCAAAATACGCTTTCTTACCGAATTAGTCCCTATTTTTTTGGCAATAAGGAAAAGGATTTCTGAGTATGAACCAAAATCACCGCTTATTTAGAAATAAGTCCATAAAGCTTTCTGCCCAAATGTTAACAGTGGCTATCTCTTGGTGTTGACTTAAAGTTGATTTTAGTTTGTTTTTGCTTACCTGTTTCATTTTGTATAAATTTTTTTAAAGAAAACACCTTCCTTTTTCCTGCCTTCCCTCTAACCTTGCGGTAGTACAATGCAATATGACAAATTGCAGTAGTGTGCATTCCGTTCAGCTTGCAGCTCTCAGTTACAGTACTTCTCCCACCTGATAATGAGCCTATGGAATTTCAAATACGGCCTGCTGGATGCTGATGGCTTACAGAGCCCTAATTATCCTAAGTGCAGGTTTTAATAAGCAGAGTCTGGTTACTGCTCCTCTCCAAGGAGAAAGCCAAGCTCCGTTAGTAGTGCTGAACTCCACCATTAGTTTTCTTCCTTAGACGTGGAGAATGAGGGAGTAGAGTAGATCTTAATGTTCTGTTATTCAGAACAATTCTGAATTTCTGCCCTTTACTTGTGTAATCTGTTAATATTTAACTTTCGAATTCCTGGGAAGAAAATTAAGCACATAGCCGTTTGAAATTAGGTCACAATTTTTGGTTTCATTTTAGTTTTAAATATCATTTACTTAAGATGTAAAACAGTTTAGCTTAAAACAAATCCATAGTTCAACATAGACTGCCCTCTGTGATTGAAAATTTTTCCTGTTGCATGATCATTTATTTACAGTAGAGCATGGGTAAGATACATCCTGAAGTTCTGGTTCACAGTGTATACTCAAGCCAATAACCCCTAAGTTGAAAGTACATCTGAATTCAGGGGCTGTGACCAACAGTGGAAGGGAAGATCTGCTTTGGACCAGTTTCACTTTGTTACTTTGGAGCAACCATGCAGATGGCCTAACCTAGCATCTCAGCAGAAGCTATTGGCAGATTCTTAAATTGATTATCTAAACTGGTGTATAATAAAAATAGAGTACTTCCTAGCCCACCATATTGTGCTCCCTCCCAAGCCCAAAAAACTTACCAGCTGACTATCTCTTCTTGATTCTGAAATCAAGTGTAACATATTTTACTATGTCCATACCTACTCCAACTTAAGATCTCCAGCTCTTAGTTGTATCCCTCTAGTCTTTAGTGTGTGTGTGTGGTTATATTTATACACTGAAACTGTACTGTAAATAAGATTGTGTATCCTGATTTCTTCTACTAAACATTGTGTCATAGACATCTTCACAAAGTCTTTGTAATGATTATTTTTAATGATAAATATTCCATTACACTGGGTATATATACCACTTTTCTACTGTTAAAATGTCCATTTTAGATGATTTTCTTACTATAGATACAAATAAGAAAAATTACTGAGTGAAGATATTATCACATTTCTTTGTAGAAAATTCTACTGATTTAGACTCCAATCAGGGTATAGTCTGTTGACTTCTAATGATTTGGGCTTGAGTTGTAGAGCTACAGCTGTTCTTCTAGCTAACACGATTCCCACAAAACTAGACTGTGAGATCCAGGGCCCAGTATATTTTACAGTGACCTTTTAGTTTAAAAAAATCAGTAGATGTAGCTCATTTATTACTATTAAAATTCTTAATTTAACTTGTGAAAGAGTTCCTGGGCAATTGCAGTACCACAGTGATTGTGAAAAACTTAGCCTAAATTGTCCTAGATCTGCTTAGTAAATACCTTATTTTACAGTTTTCCTGGGAAACCTTACTTGAGTTTACAAACCCTACAACTGCGAATTACTTAGAGAATGGTTTTATTTAGATTCAGCATTTCAGTAACCATCATTTAACACCCTATTATCTAATATTCAGCATTTCAGTGACCATCATTTAACACCCTATTACCTAATATTAGGCAAAATGAAAAAAAAAACAGACTAAGGTCTACAGACTTCGCTGCCTACATTATGAGCTAGGTGATTAGAGTTGGGATTATAGCTAAGAAATAATCTACTTCTCATACATAGTATCTGAACTGTGCCTATGCATACAGGAAGCTTATTTGGTAGACCCTTCCAAATGGGCAGAAAGTTCTCAACCTAGAAATTTGAATGGCTGCAATAGCCCAATGCGAAGAAAAGACAGGTATTTTTGAAATCAGAAGCATGCCTTGCCAAATATTTTCATTATTATTAATGAAAAGACATCAAAAGAAAAAATTGTAGTTCCAACTAGAAAACCCTGTGGCTCAAAGGTCAGCCAGAGTAAACAAGAACTCCTATAAAAAACCATTTACATTCCCTTCATACAAGATTTATTTATGAGTGATCCTTCCAGGAAAGAGTCTGACTGAGACTAAAGACTGTTTGGCCAGGATGTCCTGACTGGACAACATTCAGAACATGTGACCAGTGCGTGATACTAGAAGCCATTCACTAGGTCTTTGCTCTGGGGTGCCTTGGCCTTTGCTTCCCTTCCTCCTACCCACGACCTTTATAAAATGGACCCCTCCCCCTCCCTCACCCCTATTATCTGCTCACTCAGAGTGACCCTTTGGAAAACAGAAAAAAATGAGTGTAGTATGGCTTTCTCTTTCTTGGTTGGGAGTGTTGTAGAGCTCCAGGGCCATCTTTCATTCTGGCTCTTTTTCAGTCATTGAGCACATCTTTACTGTAGTCAGCTAGGCTACCTGCCAGCACTATTTGGGTATTTTGGTGCAAAGTAGCCTCATGGATCATTAACTAAAGAGTAAGGGTGAGACCTAGACAGGCTTTTGCAACATGATTTCATAGGCTAGGCTCCTTCACAGAAACTCCCCCTACTGCCCCACAGCCCCACACCCGCAAAGCCTTGTCTCTAAGGCCGTTTCCAAAAGACCTTGATTTGAGATTCCCTTTCATCCCCCTAGAGGGCACCCAAACCATCATATTGCCTTCTGGGATTCTTTTTCTATTTTAGTCAGAGCCCCCAAAACATTAATTCACAGTATAAATACTAGATTTATTAAGTAGAAAGGAACTTCTCAGCAGTTTGATTTACATGTTTTTGTTTATAAATGATTCAATAGTATGATCCAGGATGGAACTGATTTGTTTTAACAACCCAAGGTTTCTGTAATCCTTTTTTTCCATTACAATATGATAAAATAACATTGAATGCAACTAAATCTTGCTACTTACTATCTACCTCATCATTAAAAGGTGTCCTCTTCAACATAATTAATATCCCAAAAAAACATTTTTCACAAATATATTTCTCAGTTTTGCTACTTAATCTAGTTTCCTTTTGCTAGTGTTTTTTCTGTCTGTAGTCCCCGTTGGATTTTTCTGTATGTAGTCACTGTTTGTGATTACCCCATCTAGGGACTTGTCTCTCTGGCTCTCCAGACTGGCAATTACCCATCTTCACTCCCCTTTCTTCTATTGTAGTTCCCAACTGCATTCTACTTCTCTGTGTCCCAGATCTGTTCCCCTGCCCTCCACCCTAAATGCAGGCTGTGAACGTCTTTAGGAATTGGCAAAACAATACTGGCAATTGGGCGACTCTGTCAGCTCACACAGGTATCTGAGAGAAGACTTTGCCCCTTCCTTGCCTCTGTACCCAACAAACCAGGAGAGAGAGAGAGATACAGGGAAGAGCAATCTTCTCAGGGCCAGAGTTGCAAGGATTCACTCTATAGAAATTCGTTCCGTTTTGGAAAGCTCAATCAATTCTTATTTGAAGGCTTTTTTTGGTTTAAATATTCTCCTATGGGCTGTAAGATAGCAAGCTTCCATTTATGTCATCCCATATCTATGGGAAAATGTAAGTTGACAGATGACTTTTAATAATCTTGGTTTGCCCTGTATGATTTAACCACAAAAGATAACTTGATGTAAATTAAATAAATAAAAATGTTTAAACTTCATGGTAAAATTCAAGGATTAATGAGTAGAACTTTTATCAAAGTACAGAGCTTTTAGAATCATGCCCTATAAGAAGCCTCCAAACATGCTGTTATCCATGACTGCCTCTAGGAAAGTTATATTTAATTGAATGCAAATAATGGACAGTTTTCTACTAGGACCTACTCAGCTTAGTAATTAACCAGGATGCTTATTTCAAAAGAGTTCCTTCACTGACATTCATGTTTGCTGTTGATGTTTCATCAGTTAGTCACTCCAGCTTTCAGAGCATCCACATTTTACAGTCCAGAAAGCAGACCTTCAGCAAGTGACTCCACCAGGAAGAACAGCATCCAGGGGATGAGAGCACCCCCATGTCAGTGTTGCCTTTTTTTTTTTTTTTTTTACTGGAACCCACAGAATAAAATCCATTTTACATTGGGATTTATTACCTATATGCCATATCTGAAATTTCACAAAACAGTACTGATCCTTTTGTGATGTATTATAATGTTTTCTAGTCTGCCTTATTTCTTCATTGAGGTCCAAATCCACCAAATAATTGATAGGTGTGGCCTGCAGTTTGAATAACACTGATCTATATGAACTTTCAGTTGTATTCCTCATTTTAGTCATGAAGAAAAGGGATTAGTAGCTTGATTTAGAGGACTGTGAAGTTTGCTCACCAGTATATGCAGCCCTTTTCCTTTAGAAATGTTCTGGAAAATAACCTCAGATGCCAGGATCATAAAAGTGCAAAATAATCTTAAAATGTATTATCTTCAAGAACTGGGTTCAGACTGATCTCCTAATTGTAAGTGTGTAACATAGATAAATCTTATATTCAAAGCCTGCTCTTTGTGATCTGGCATAGGCCTTATTCCTAGAAGATAATTCAGTAAATATTTGTTGCTTGAATGAGTGACAGTGGCACCTACTGGTTTATTTATAATTCTAGGTTTCCTTAAAAAGATGTAGGATGTAAAGGGACACTGAGAAAACTGTACTGGATTGTTTCTGTGTAAGGGCTTCTCTTGGTATTCATCAAAGTTTTTCAACTAACTCTGTCTTTATACATTGATCCTAAGTTCAACTTAATACATCAAAGTTAGGACCTGAGTCTTAGTCCTGACCTTAGGTCATTTTTCTAGAGCTATAGTTCTTCATCTAAGAATGAGTGCTTTGGAATTAAAATAATCAGTTTCCAAACTATTGGAAGTTATGATTCCTAGGGAGAAACACCGGGAAAAGCTGATTTATTTGTCTCTTCGATATGAACTAGGAGTGGGTTGACTTGTTAAAATTATGACTATTATATAGAAAGAGAGGTCTCTGCTTCCATGATAACATATTTTTTCTGTTATTTGCTGCATGTTGATAATTATATTGCCAATCAGTCAGTATTAGTAGACAGCAAAAGCATATCTGCAAATTGGAAGATGACGACTGTGGCTTGAATTTAGCAATCCAGCATCTTTGTACAATGCATCAAAGAAGTGTGCATCAGGCCTGGGTAACCACCAAAAACTCTTTCTGGCCGTAGACATTGTTCTGTATTCAGAGATCCCTCTTTTTTGCCACATGATATTTTTATTTTTCAATTTTTACTCTTAATATATCCCCTTTTTCTGCAGGAATGACATCTTTGTGTTCCTGCTAAGCACACGAGCTGGAGGACTGGGTATCAATCTCACTGCTGCAGATACAGTAAGTAAGGAGGGCACAACAGTATACCAGATATGCAGGTTTTCTGCTGTAAATATACCGTTCCCATGTGTGACATTTTATTTCTTTGCCTCTTGTTATTTTATTTTTTTTATTAAGGTATCATGGATACACAATTTTATGCTCAGATTTCACTTGAGCAACATTGTGGTTACTACATTGCCCCTATTATCAAGTCCCCACCATATACCCCATTATGGTCACTGTCCATCAGCATAGTAAACTTCTCTGCTATACTTCCTTCCCCGTGCCCCCCCTATATTATGTGTGCTAATCATAATGCCCCTTAATCCTCTTATCCTTCCCTTCCCACCCACCCTCTCCAGTCCCTTTCCTTTTGGTGTCTGTTACTCCATTCTTGGTTCTATGAGTCTGCTGCTGTTTGGTTGATTCAGTTTTTGCTTTGTTGTTACACTCCTCAGATGGGTGAAATCATATGGTACTTGTCTTTCTCCACCTGGCTTATTTCACTGAGCATAATACCCTCTAGCTCCATCCATGTTGTTGCAAATGGTAGGATTTCTTTTCTTCTTGTTGCTGAATAATATTCCTTTGTGTATATGTACCACATCTTCTTTATCCAGTCATCTAGTGATGGACACATAGGTGTTTCTTCCATTTCTTGGCTGTTGTAAATAGTGCTGCAATAAACATTGGGATGCATATGTCCTTTTGAATCTGGGATCCTGTATTCTTAGGGTAAATTCCTGCCTCTTGTTGTTTTTTTGTTTATTTGTTTTGGGGGTTTTTTTTGTTACCATTAATCTACAATTACATGAAGAACATTATGTTTACTAGCGTCCCCCTTTCACCAAGTCCCCACCACAAAACCCATTACAGTCACTGTCCATCAGTGTAATAAGATGTTGTAGAATCACTACTTGTCTTCTCTGTGTTGCACAGCCCTCCCCATGCCCCACCCATATTATACATGCTAATCGTAATATCCCTTTTCTTTTTTCCCTCCCTTATCCTTCCCCACTCATCCTCCCCAGTCCCTTTCCCTTTAGTAACTGTTAGTCCATTCTTGGGTTCTGTGTTTCTGTTGATGTTTTGTTCCTTCAGTTTTTTCTTTGTTCTTATACTCTACATATGAGTGAAATCATTTCATCTTTGTCTTTCTCTGCCTGGCTTATTTCACTGAGCATAATACCCTCGAGCTCCTTCCATGTTGTTGCAAATGGTAGGATTTGTTTTCTTCTTATGGATGAATAATATTCCATTGTGTATATGTACCACATCTTCTTTATGCATTCATCTACTGATGGAAACTCAGGTTGCTTCCATTTCTTGGCTATTGTAAATAGTGCTGCGATAAACATAGGGGTGCATCTGTCTTTTTCAAACTGGACTGCTGCATTCTTAGGGTAAATACCTAAAAGTGGAATTCCTGGGTCAAATGGTATTTCTATTTTGAGCTTTTTGAGGAACCTCCATACTGCTTTCCGTAGTGGTTGAACTAATTTACATTCCCACCAGCAGTGTAGGAGGGTTCCCCTTTCTCCACAACCTCACCAACATTTGTTGCTGTCTGTCTTTTGGATGGTAGCCATCCTTACTGGTGTGAGGTGATATCTCATTGTGGTTTTAATTTGCATTTCTCTGATAACTAGTGATGTGGAGCATCTTTTCATGTGTCTGTTGGCCATCTGAATTTCTTTGGAGAACTGTCTGTTCAGCACCTCTGCCTGTTTTTTAATTGGATTATTTGCTTTTTGTTTGTTGAGGTGCGTGAGCTCTTTATATATTTTGGATGTCAACCCTTTATCGGATCTGTCATTTATGAATATATTCTCCCATACTGTGGGGTACCTTTTTGTTCTATTGATGGTGTCCTTTGCTGTACAGAAACTTTTCAGCTTGATGTAGCCCCACTTGTTCATTTTTGCTTTTGTTACCCTTGCCCAGGGAGATATGTTCATGAAGAAGTCGCTCATGTTTATGTCCAAGAGATTTTTGCCTATGTTTTTTTCTAAGAGTTTTATGGTTTCATGACTTACATTCAGATCTTCGATCCATTTCGAATTTACTTTTGTGTATGGGGTTAGACAGAGATCCAGTTTCATTCTCTTACATGTAGCTGTCCAATTTTGCCAGCACCATCTGTTGAAGAGACTGTCCTTTCCCCATTGTATGCCCATGGCTCCTTTATCATATATTAATTGACCATATATGTTTGGGTTAATGTCTGGAGTCTCTATTCTGTTCCACTGGTCTGTGGCTCTGTTTCTGTGCCAGTACTAAATTGTCTTGATTACTGTGGCTTTGTAGGAGAGCTTGAAGTTGGGGAGCAAAATCCCCCCAACTTTATTCTTCCTTCTCAGGATTGCTGTGGCTATTCGGGGTCTTTGGTGTTTCCATATGAATTTTTGAACTATTTGTTCCAGTTCGTTGAAGAATGCTGTCGGTAATATGATAGGGATTGCATCAAATCTGTATATTGCTTTGGGCAGGATGACCATTTTGACGATATTAATTCTTCCTAGCCAAGAGCATGGGATGAGTTTCCATTTGTTAGTGTCCTCTTTAATTTCTCTTAAGAGTGTCTTACAGTTTTCAGGGTATAGGTCTTTCACTTCTTTGGTTAGGTTTATTCCTAGGTATTTTATTCTTTTGATGTAATTGTGAATGGAATTGTTTTCCTGATTTCTCTTTCTAATGGTTCATTGTTAGTGTATAGGAAAGCCACAGATTTCTGTGTGCTAATTTTGTATCCTGCAACTTTGCTGTATTCTGATATCAGTTCTAGTAGTTTTGGAATGGAGTCTTTAGGGTTTTTAATGTATAATATCATGTCATCTGCAAATAGTGACAGTTTAACTTCTTCTTTACCAATCTGGATTCCTTGTATTTCTTTCTTTTGTCTAATTGCCATGGCTAGGACCTCCAGTACTTGTTAAATAACAGTGGGGAGAGTGGGCATCCCTGTCTTGTTCCCAATCTCAGAGGAAAAGCTTTCAGCTTCTCGCTATTCAGTATGATGTTGGCTGTGGGTTTATCATATATGGCCTTTATTATGTTGAGGTACTTGCCCTCTATACCCATTTTGCTGAGAGTTTTTGTCGTGAATGGATGTTGAATTTTGTCAAATGCTTTTTCAGCATCTATGGAGATGATCATGTGGTTTTTGTCCTTCTTTTTGTTTATGTGGTGGATGATGTTGATGGATTTTCGAATGTTGTACCATCCTTGCATCCCTGGGATGAATCCCACTTGGTCATGGTGTATGATCCTTTTGATATATTTTTGAATTCGGTTTGCTAATATTTTATTGAGTATTTTTGCATCTACATTCATCAGGGATATTGGTCTGTAATTTTCTTTTTTGGTGGGGTCTTTGCCTGGTTTTAGTATTAGGGTAATGTTGGCTTCATAGAATGAGTTTGGGAGTATTCCCTCCTCTTCTATTTTTTGGAAATCTTTAAGGAGAATGAGTATTATGACTTCTCTGTATGTCTGCTAAAATTCTGAGGTAAATCCATCTGACCCGGGGGTTTTATTCTTGGGTAGTTTTTTTTATTACTGCTTCAATTTCTTTGCTCGTAATTGGTTTGTTTAATTTTTGTGTTTCTTCCTTGGTCAGTCTTGGAAGGTTGTATTTTTCTAGGAAGTTGCCCATTTCTCCTAGGTTTTCCAGCTTGTTAGCATAGGTTTTCATAGTATTCTCTAATAATTCTTTGTATTTATGTGCAGTCTGTCATGATTCTTTCTTTCTCGTTTCTGATTCTGTTGATGTGTGTTGATTCTCTTTTTCTCTTAATAAGTTTGGCTAGAGGCTTATCTATTTTGTTTATTTTCTCAAAGAACCAGCTCTTGGTTTCAGTGATTTTTTTCTATTGTTTTATTCTTCTCAATTTTATCTATTTCTTCTCTGATCTTTATTATGTCCCTCCTTCTGCTGACTTTAGGCCTCATTTGTTCTTCTTTTTCCAGTTTTGATAATGGTGACATTAGACTATTCATTTGGGATTGTTCTTCCTTCTTTAAGTATGCCTGGATTGCTATATACTTTCCTCTTAAGACTGCTTTTGCTGCGTCCCACAGAAGTTGGGGCTTTGTGTTGTTGTTGTCATTTGTTTCCATATATTGCTTGATCTCCATTTTAATTTGGTCGTTGATCCATTGATTATTTAGGAGCATGTTGTTAAGCCTCCATGTGTTTGTGAGCCTTTTTGCTTTCTTTGTACAATTTATTTCTAGTTTTATACCTTTGTGGTCTGAAAAGTTGGTTGGTAGAATTTCAATCTTTTGGAATTTACTGAGGCTCTTTTTGTGGCCTAGTATGTGGTCTATTCTGGAGAATGTTCCATGTGCACTTGAGAAGAATGTATATCCTGTTCCTTTTGGATGTAGAGTTCTATAGATGTCTATTAGGTCCATCTATTCTAGTGTGTTTTTCAGTGCCTCTGTGTCCTTACTTATTTTCTGTCTGGTGGATCTGTCCTTTGGAGTGAGTGGCATGTTGAAGTTCCCTAAAATGAATGCATTGCATTCTGTTTCCTCCTTTAGTTCTGTTAGTACTTGTTTCACATATGCTGGTGCTCCTGTGTTGGGTGCATATATATTTATAATGGTTATATCCTGTTGTTGGACTGAGCCCTTTATCATTACATAATGTCCTTCTTTGTCTCTGTTTTGAAGTCTGTTTTGTCTGATACTAATACTACAACACCTGCTTTCTTCTCCCTGTTGTTTGCATGAAATATCTCTTTCCATCCCTTGACTTGTAGTTTGTGCATGTCTTTGGGTTTGAGGTGAGTCTCTTGTAAGCAGCATATAGATGGGTCTTGCTTTTCTATCCATTCTATTACTCTGTGTCTTTTGATTGGTGCATTCAGTCCATTTACATTTAGGGTGATTATTGAAAGATATGTACTTATTGCCATTGCAGGCTTTAGATTTGTGGTTACCAAAGGTTCAAGGTTAGCTTCTTTACTACCTTACTGTCTAACATAACTCGCTTATTGAGCTATTATAAACACTGTCTGTTGATTCTTTATTTCTCTCCCTTCTTATTCCTCCTCCTCCATTCTTAATATGTTGGTTGTTTTATTCTGTGCTCTTTTGTGTTTCCTTTAACTACTTTTGTGGGTAGTTGATTTTATTTTTTGCCTTTAGTTAGTATTTGGTTGGTCTGCTTTCTTTGCTGTGTTTTTATTTTCTCTGGTGACATCTGTTTAGTCTTAGAAGTGCTCCCATCTAGAGCAGTCCCTCTAAAATACCCTGTAGAGGTGGTTTGTGGGAGGCAAATTCCCTCAACTTTTGCTTGTCTGGGAATTATTTAATCCCTCCTTCATATGTAAATGATAATCGTGCTGGATACAGTATCCTTGGTTCAAGGCCCTTCTGTTTTATTGCATTAAATATATCATGCCATTCTCTTCTGGCCTGTAAGGTTTCTGTTGAGAAGTCTGATGATAGCCTGATGGGTTTTCCTTTGTAGGTATCCTTTTTCCTCTCTCTGGCTGCCTTTAATACTCTGTCCTTGTCCTTAATCTTTCCCATCTTAATTATTATGTGTCTTGGTGTTGTCCTCCTTTGGTCCCTTCTGTTGGGAGTTCTGTGTATTTCCGTGGTCTGAGTGATTATTTTGTCCCCCAGTTTGGGAAAGTTTTCAGCAATTATTTCTTCAAATACGCTTTCTATCCCTTTTTCTCTCTTCTTCTTCTGGAACCCCTATAATGCGGATATTGTTCCTTTTGGATTGGTCACACCGTTCTCTTAATATTATTTCATTCCTGGAGATCCTTCTATCTCTCTCTGCATCAGCTTCTCTGTTCCCTTTCTGATTTCTATTCCATTAATGGCCTCTTGCACCTACCTCATCCAGTCTGCTCTTAAGTCCTTCCAGAGATTGTTTCATTTCTGTAATCTCCTTCTGGACTTCTTCCCTTAGCTCTTGCATATTTCTCTGAAGATCCATCAGCATGGTTATGACTTTTATTTTATATTCTTTTTCAGGAAGATTGGTTAGGTCTATCTCCTTCTCAGGAGTTGTCTCTGTTATTTTGGTCTGGATCAAATTCTTCTGCCTTTTCATGGCGATATAGGTAGTTGTGGAGAGGTGCTGTGTGTGCTGACTGGGAAAATGTCCCTTCTTGCTAGTTTGTGGCCTTCCTCTCCTGGGAGAACATCGACCCCTAGCAGCTTGTGCTGGGCAGCTGCACGCAGACAGGGTTTCTGGTTGTTCCCCGACCACTGTGGAAAAAGCTCTGCCCAGTTGCTGTGGGTGTGGCCACTGCTGCTATGGTGGAGTTGCACCGGAGGGTGAACAGGTGGGAGGCTGTTTATCACCAAGAGGGGCCTCTGAGCTGTGCTGCCGCCCAGGGGGTTGGGGCACCCAGAATTCCCTGGGATTCCCAGTTACTGGGCTGATTGTGCTGGGGCGCTTCCATCCAGCAGTGAGGCCCCTGTCCCTTTAAGATTTTCAAAGGGCACTCACTTTTCTTTTGTCCTAGGGGCGCTGGCTGCCGGGACCCACTCGCAGGTTTTACTGTCCCGTTTCCTTAGTACCTAGCACCCCACGCACTGTGTGTCTGCGCTCCCAGTGTGGATGGCCAAGGCTGAGTGTTTAGCAGTCCTGGGCTCCCTCTCCGTCCCTGCTCTGACTCCTCTCCTCCCGCCGGGAGCTGGGGGGAGGGGCGCTCGGGTCCCGCCGGGCCGGGGCTTGTATCTTATCCCCTTCGCTAGGTGCTGGGTTCTCACAGGTATAGATGTAGTCTGGCTGTTGTCCTGTGTCTTCTGGTCTCTCTTTTAGGAATAGTTGTATTTGTTGTATTTTCAAAAATATATATAGTTTTGGGAGGAGATTTCCGCTGCTCTACTCACGCTGCCATCTTGGCTCCACCTTCTGCCTCTTGTTATTTTAAAAGACAATAGTTGCATTTTGCCTGGAATATTTTAGCTTTCCTTTTGAACTTTTCTATTCATCCTCTTAGAATAAATTTCTTAAACTTTGTGTCAACAAACAATTCGTGAATGCCTACTATGTATCTGATACTATTCTAAACACTTGGAGTACATCAGTGAATAAATAGACTTAAAGAAAAAAATCAGTCAATCCAACCAGGTTTGTGCTAGGAGCTATAACTGAACAAATCAGAAAGGATTGTTTTATTATTCTTACGCATTTATTCCATCATAAAAAAACTTGTGTATCCCAAACTTGGAGAGCACTGAAATTGATAATTTTAAAAATTAAATTAAAATGATACTCCATCAAATTAACCATCCTTTCATACCCAGTCTCCTTGGAGGAATACTTCAGCATCTGAAAAAGAGAAGAAACGAGCATTCCTTTTGAATCTCAGAGTTATTCCCAGGACTCAAATATATTCAATAATAATTTCACTAATTTTGAGACATAAAAATGCATAAGTGGGAAATTGTTTTGCAGAAAGCATGATTCTAAAAATGTCATTTTTATGTGGCTGTTCTGATGCCTCTCAGAAATACAGAACATGAAAATCCCCACAAATATGGGGAGGGTGCAAACTGTGGAGGGTCATGGAGAAATGAGTACAAGGGTACTTGGCTTGAATAGACTTACAGCAGCAGAGGTGGAACTAGATCCCATGTTTCTCAGTATCCACTCCTAGGCTGAAGAGTGGAATTTCACATTCAATAATGGCTTAGAGCAATGTTGTGCAGTCTTTCTTACTAAGAACGACACTGTAGAAATGCCTGGTTCCACGAATGAAAAACAGATTCCATAGTGTCACTAAGTAGAATAACAACCATAGGACTCAGCTGTACCTTCCTCAGCATCTAAATCTCTTCAAGTAGTTACCAGGATGAGATGGGGCTCCAGGGTCTTAGGACTGACTGCTGGGGGAATAGCAGGGTAACTGCTGTATCTAATGTGCACATCCTGGGCCTCAGTCACCTTAAGGGAAGGCTGTCGGTGGTGGTGGTTTCTGTGGTGGATTGTCTGATGTGGTGGCTCATCTGGTACCTTACCCACAGAAACTTGGCTTTCTCTTTGCCCCTTGGTTCTGTGTTCTGTTTTTTTAAGCATTCAGTACAGTCTCAACTTAGTCATATTCTTCATGTGAGTCGAAGAATCATCACTTTCTCCTGGCTGATCTTTTGGGTTCCAGTATCAGCCCCCAGCCCCATACCAGCTCTGTTAGTTTGCTTATACCCTTTTTTAATTAACCATGCTGCTCCTTTGCGTGGTATACAAGACCCTTCATTTTGTGGCCTTTATCCCCCTTTTCAGCCTAATTGCCAGACTACTTCCCCTTTCAAAATTTATGTTCCAGAAATAATGATTGACTTAAAACATACCTGTATCCCACCAGTGCATAAACTGTTCCCTCAGCAGAAATCATCCTCCTGGGCACTTCTTCTACCTTCTTACCACCTGGTAGGTAATCTGCTGTCTATTCTTCAAAACCCCACTCATGATCAGGGGTTGCTGTTTTATGTGGGCTGGTATGACTTCTCTGATAAGGTGATATTTGAGCCAAGATCTGAAAAAAATGAGGAAGCAAGCCAAGCATGTATCTAGCAGAAAGAAGATCATTCCGTGTAGAGGAGGTCAGTGTAAAGCCCTGAGGTGAGAACATGCTTGGCATAATCAAGCACCAGCAAGCAGCCCGTTAGAGGTGGAACAGAATGAAGGGGAGGTGGGGAGGTGAGTGCTGCGGAAACAGATGGTATAGGACTTAGTAAGCTGTGGTAAGGACTTTGAGATGGGAGGCCATTTGAACGGGTAGTAACATGATTTGCCTTGGGTTTTTAAATGTGCCACTCTTGGCTTTGGAGGCGGGATAGGGAAAACAATACAGAGAAAGGTAGAAGTAGGAGGTTCAGTTAGTAGTGAGACATAAGACAATGGTGACTTGGACAAGGACTGGAAGTGGTGGAAAATAATTGGAATCTGTGTGTATTTTGAAGGTACAACCAAGGAGGTTTGCTGCTAGATTGGATGTGGGGCATGCAGGAGGTGTCAAGGGGAACTCCAAGGTGTTTGATCTGAGTGACTGGAATGATGGAGATACCTAATTACTGATGAAGATGTGAGGAGGAACAGGTCTGAGAGGGGAAATCAAGATTGGTTTGGGGTGTGTTAAGTTCAAGATCCTCAACAGACATTAAGTATAAAAGTCACCCAGGCAGCAGGGTCTGGAGTTCAGTAGATAGACTAGGGCTAAAGATGTGTTTTGGAGAACCATCAAGTCATAGACAATATTTTATGACCATGAGGCTGGATGAAGTCACCTCAGGAGGTCTAGTGCAAGTTTCATTTGATTAAAATATATTTCTCCCCTTCTCAGCCTGCCTATCTCAGGTTTGGTCTATGGTTTCTTAAGGAAATAACCCCTCGTTGTTCACTTCAATGGTGAAAAATATAAGATCTAAGGGGCAAGATCTGCCTCAGGCCTCCACTCATTGCAGTTTGCCCTGCCAGGGTAAGGAGCTCCTCTGTCAGCCACAGAACCAAAAATCATAGTTCCCAAAATAATTTACACTTAATTTTGAGGGGAGGGCTTGGGGACTCACTTGTAAATTAGAACCTCTTGAAATACTCAGAAAAATGAGACCACAAGGTTGAAATGAATTATTAGGTTATGTTTTATGTGAGATCAAGTTATACCCTGTGTGTATATTATTAAAGAAACAATAGGTTTAACTGCTTGCCTGGCTTTTTTCCTTTGTCCTGAGATTTATTTGGCTTTGGAAGATCCCCAGAACCATTA
This sequence comes from Manis pentadactyla, assembly GCF_030020395.1. Taxonomy (NCBI): domain Eukaryota; kingdom Metazoa; phylum Chordata; class Mammalia; order Pholidota; family Manidae; genus Manis; species Manis pentadactyla. The sequence goes on along the minus strand of NC_080029.1, from coordinate 90,418,931 downwards.
TGGACAAGGAAGAGGTTAGTCAGCCTAAAATGTCAGTAAAAAAATGTCTTATGATTGAGATTGCATATATAAACATGTATTTGTAAACAGTGGAACTCTGTCCAGCCCATTCTGTTAGTAAAAACATGATTTTAGCATGTGATTTAATGGCAGCTGCCCCTTACTGTCTGTGGTGTTCTTTATGTATTCTTCCTGTAGTAGAGATCTCTTTGTATATGACTATATTTAGTCAGGGGTCATTATAAACTGTAGTGTTTGTTTTGTTTCTGTGTCAGACCTGTTTTAAATGCTTCTGTGTAGAGAGAGAATGAGGAGCTTTTTGTCTCTTGCTAGCAATGTGAGAAGTCCTGTGTCTCATGAGACTGCTTTTAGCCTTCCTGGGCTGCTGAACTTCCACCCATTCTCTTGGGGATGGGGAAAGAGTTCCACCCTTCAAGTGTTGGTCCAACTTCTTCCTGTCATTCCCCTCAAATTTTCCTGTTTTCCATTTCACTCCCTCATCCCCTGAAACTCCCTCTCATTGACCTCTAAGGCTAGGCCTCCACCCCATCTCAACTCTCACACACATACCCGCCATGCCCACCCAGTTTGGTGTTTACAACTTCATGAAGGTGCTGACTATTAATAATAATTTCCCCTTAGTCATTGCTGGGCTATGCTCTGTGGACTGACTTGCTTTAATCTTTCCTAGTTAAGTCAGTTATTCTAGTATTATAATTATTTGTTTTTCTCTACAATGTCTCACTGAGTTCCATAAACCTGACTACCAAATACAGATAGTCATCTCTGTCCCACTGTGATGAACATTGCCTCTCCCAGTACCTCCTCTAGCCCCCCACCTGAGTCCCACCTAAGTTCATGTTATAGTTTTTCAGTGTTCATTTTATTATCAAGTTAGACAATAACCATACATCTAGCTTGATTTTTAATTCTCTCACTCTTGTTCTTCTTTTTACTTAACTGGCTTATACATATTTCATATTCTTTCTCCATGGGTAACTACTTTTCTAAATAGAATCTTATTTCATTCTCCCTCTCTTCCAAATTCCCTACCTTTTAAAATTCATATTAAATGATCTATAGCCACTGACTTGGGGTGCTTTTTTGAAGTTTAATTGCAAACCTCGCTCCTTAGGCTTTAATTTTCTTACTTTTTATGAGCTCAAAAGAACCCAAATTGAGTCAGGTTTTGTTGCCACTGAGGTTTCCAGAAAAAAATGTAAATGTTTAGGAAGCACCTGTGAAATGATTGATAATGTAGGACTCCCCATTGTAGATTCACGTTGAACCATTGCCTCAAGCTTGGACAACTCGAAGGTACTATCGTTTGGGTCTGACACCAGCTCTCATTTTCCACAAATGTAGTCATTTTAGCTATGTTGGACAAGTAATATCCCCCACCCTAGTCCAATCAGAGGCCTCGAGACCTTTTTATTAATGTTACTTTCTCTTCCTTTGTTTTCCCTGAAAGCTTACACTGGATTTTCCAAAATTTTTGCATGTTCTTTTGAAGGTCCAAAATATCCTGTGGTCAGGTTACTCTGCTCCTCTACAAGTGATAGGCATTCTGTATGTCCAAACCTTAAGTCTGTGGACACTGTTGATTAACAATAAGCTTTCATGATGATTTTTGTTCTTTGGCAAGAGTTTGTAATTTTCTCCTCAAGGATTCTAGCCTATGCTAAAAATTGAGGGATTATACCTCATAAAAGCAAGACAAAAGAAGCACCATAAGAAAGAGCCTGTGCAGTTCTTTTTAATAGGAGCAAGAGCATTGAAAATGCTGATGCCTGTGGCCCATCTTCACCCAAAGTCTGAATTCTGCAGAGAGTGGCAAAAGAGCTGCCTCCATTTTTAAATGAGAAAACAAATTACTTAGGAGTAGTGTTAAGCAAGGGGAAAAGCATACTAAAGAAACAGTTTCAAGAGAGATGAATTACTATTCAGTTTGCATTTTTAGGCTCTCTCTAGTTCTGATCAGTCCCTTTAGAGATTCTGGTATAAATCACCTAGCATTTATGGAATTCTTTGTACTGATAGGTGGTGTCTGTTCTCAAATTAAGACTATACAGGAAGGTTTTTTAAATAGCACACATGAAATAATTGCACACCCATAGAAGATAGTGATTAAATGGGAAGTTTGACTAGTATAGGCAATGCAAAGTATTGCTAATAGTGCAGGTTGTGGAGGGAGGCTGTTAGGACTGTGAGCACAGGCCAGGCTCTTCCTAATATAAAAGATGAAGGAAATACATAGGATTTTTGTGAAAATTTAGTAATATATGTATACATACTAGTGCCAGACACATGTAAGTGCTCAGTAGATGTTTAGCCAATATTATTTGTCATAGGAATTCATGAGGAATAGTAAAAATAAGACATTATTATAGGTAAGAGAAATCAGGAAGTCCTTCCTGAAAGCAGTGAAGCTTGAACCAAACCTTAAAAAAAACAGTATTGAGAAGAGTTGAGGGGTTATAGGTCAGAAAAACAGCTTGAGCAAAAAGTGGTGCAAACCAGCGTAATGTAAATGAAGAACCCCGGAGACCTGTCTAACCAAAGGGAGGGGGCATGTTTATGTTAGGAAAGAATAGAAATGAAGTTGGCTCAGTAAAGCAGAGTCTGAATGTTGAGGGGAGTTTGGACTTGGTGTGTTCCAGCATAAACAGCAGAGAGATGGAGTGGTACCCAAAGCAGACTGAAGAAGAAAGGGACAAGATCTAGGAGGCCTCCTGGTCTAACAGCATTAATAAGTCACGTGGTGAGGGGCCTTGTCCAGGATAGGGGTAGTGGAACTGTAAAGAAAGATAGGTTTCTTAAGAAACACTGGCTGGATTTGGTGACTAGATTGAATGTAGGGGAGGGTACATGAGAGAGGAGGGCTGTTTGGAACTGGCTTGCTTTCAGCAGGTCCACTGTATTCGACAGTAGCCTCAGGACTGAGCACCCAGGAGTCTGCAGGTTTTAGAATCACTTGTGGGGGTGGAGGAGAGGGGAGTACATTTTCTGTTTGTTTGTGTTTATTGTTTAGCAATGTAGAATTAGCTTCCAGGGAACCCTTTAAACATTTTTCCCTGGCATTCAAGGGACAGGAAATGACCCTGTTGATGGGAGCCAGAGAATGCTAGGAAAGCCATGCCTCTTACCAAGGCAGGCCTACTGTTAAAAAGAAGGCTTTCACATCCCTTACGTCCTAGGCCCACTGCCTACTTAATCTATGTGGTCTTGGATAAATTCTCTTAATTCCTCTGTTTCCTCATCTATAAATTGAGGGTCTTAATAGTATCTAAATCATAGTGATTGTGGAATTTAAATGAATTAATACACATAAAGCACCAAGAACAATGACTGGCATATAGTAAGCACTGTGTGTTAACCATTAATATTACTGCTGCTCCATCTTTTTAAATGGAAACCCTGAAAAAAGTCCAGAGTATATCTCTAATGCCCAGGGCAAATGAAGGAATGGCCTGGTTTTGTGAGTGGATATCTGCTATCATAGGGAAAAAATCTGACATCAAACTATTACAGATCTGTGTCTAGGTTGCTCCCAGAATTTCTGGTCTTGCCCTGAGAGTGGCTCAGTCTTTGCTGTATCCTTGTCTTGCTGTGCAGGTGATTTTTTATGATAGTGACTGGAACCCCACTGTGGACCAGCAAGCCATGGACAGGGCCCACCGCCTAGGACAGACAAAGCAGGTTACTGTGTACCGGCTCATCTGTAAAGGCACCATTGAAGAACGCATTCTGCAGCGAGCCAAAGAGAAGAGTGAGGTAAGCTGCAAGGCAAAGGAAGTATGTACACAGATAGAGAAAATAGAAAGTCCAGCCACACTGACTGCACTACAACTAAGACTTTTACCTTTTGGTGGTCAGGAAGGGGTAAAGTTTCTTCTGAATAGAAAATAAAATCAGGGCCCCATACAGTATCAGGCTTGACTGCCCTGCCCTGGCCATTCCCAACTCCTTTTCTCCCAGAATGAAGCCTACAGTCCAGGTTCAGCTGTTGTTCATGTAGAAATTCATGGCCTTGTGTGTGTGACATACTTACACATTCAGGAGAATAAGAAATGACATTTGAGCTCTCACCTGGTACTCTCAACTTAATCAACCTCTGAATTATATGCCAAATTGCTAGTTTCCAAGGAAATGGTGATTTGGGGTTTTTTTCCATCTTGATTCAGTACTATTGGATCTTTTCCTTAGCAGTTAGCAGTCCCAAGCAAAGAAGTTCTCGTTCTCCTTTCTTTTGAAACAATAATCTGGATGAGTCTGTCAGGTGAATGAGAAAGAAATAGGGAACCCAGGAGTCTTACTGAAGTTGCAGATTGAGAAAGATACTTCTTTCTTTCTGGTATTTGCCATAAGGGAATGGATGCCTGCCTAATGGTGACATTTTGATGTGATTTGGTGTGTAGATTCAGCGGATGGTGATTTCTGGTGGGAACTTCAAACCAGATACCTTGAAACCCAAGGAGGTGGTTAGTCTTCTTCTAGATGATGAAGAGTTGGAGAAAAAACGTACGTACTCTAAACCTCTTATTAATGCTTTCTCTCCTCCCTGCAAAAGATGTGTCTCTGGCCTCACACATCTGAAAATGGAAGGGATACTTCACCACGTGCCAAAGACTGTATTTGGGGAGAAACATTTTTTATGTCAATACTTTATATTAAAACCCAAACAAGGAGTAGAAGGCAAAATTCTCATGTATTTTAAAAGTAATTATTTTAAGTAAATTAGCACCAGGGAAGTTGTATCCCTAGACTCCTCAACAGTAATGAATTTACTCTGTTCTGCCCAAAGAAATGTTTTTAAGGAGAAGTTGGAGAAGCATGCTACTGTAACATACAAACCCTTCTCCCATGTATTTCCGGCTTTTGAGAACACCTAGGTATCAGGCTTACTTTGTGACCTCTGAGGACGTCCACAGAGTCACATCAGAAGATACGATGAAGCTCCTTTCTTTTGGTGCTCGTGTTTGCCGCCACCACCTAAAAACCTTCCACAACTCTACAGCTATACTTGGTTTGTATAATGCAGAGAATTAAAAGGCTGAAAGGAAATGGAAAAAGAACAAGGTGAGGAAAGGCCCATGATAATTAAACTGAATCATGGTTTGAACCCAAAAACTGTTAAGAATCCAAGAACTCCTGAATTTTATCAGACATTTAGTGAATACCTAATACGCATCCTCCTTAAAGTTTTCCAAAAAGTGGAAGAGGAAGGAATACTCCCAAATTCAGTTCTACGAGGCCAGCATCACTCTAATACCAAAACCAGGCAGAGACACCGCAAAAAAAGAAAATTACATACCAGTATCCCTGATGAACATAGATGCAAAAATACTTAACAAAATATTAGCAAACTGAATTCAAAAATACATCAAAAAGATCATCCTTCATGATCAAGTAGATTTATTCCAGGAATGCAAAGATGGTACAATATTCGAAAATCCATCAATATCATCCACCACATCAACAAAAAGAACAAAAACCACATGATCATCTCCATAGATGCCTGAAAAGCATTTGACAAAATTCAACATCCATTCATAATAAAAACACTCAACAAAATGGGTATAGAGGGCAAGTACCTCAACAAATACAGACCATATATGACAACCCACAGCCAACATTATAGTTAATAGTGAGAAGCTGAAAGCTTTCCTTTAAGATTGGGAACAAGACAAGGATGCCCACTCTCACCACTTCTATTCAGCATAGTTCTGGAAGTCCTAGCCATGGCAATCAGACAACACAAAGAAATGAAAGGCATCCAGATTGGCAAGGAAGAAGATAAACTGTCCCTGTTTGCAAATAACATGATGCTGTACATGAAAAACCCTAAAGAATCCACTCCAAAACTACTAGAACTAATATCTGAATTCAGTAAAGTTGCGGGAAACAAAATTAATACACAGAAATCTGTTGCATTCCTATACACTAATGATGAACTAGCAGAAAGAGAAATCAGGAAAACAATTCCATTCACAATTGCATCAAAAAGAATAAAATACCTAGGAATAAACCTAACCAAGGAAGTGAAAGACCTATACCCTGAGAACTATAAGACACTCTTAAGAGAAATTAAGGAGGACACTAACAAATGGAAACTCATCCCATGCTCTTGGCTAGGAAGAATTAATATTGTCAAAAAGGCCATCCTGCCTAAAACAATCTACAGATTCAGTGCAATCCCCATCAAAATACCAACAGCATTCTTCAATGAACTAGAGCAAACAGTTCTAAAATTCATATAGAACCACGTAAGACCCCGAATAGCCAAAGCAATCCTGAGAAGGAAGAATAAAGTGGGGGGGGGGGTTTGCTTCCCAACTCCAAGCTCTACTACAAAGCCACAGTAATCAGGACAATTTGGTACTGTCACAAGAACAGATCCATAGACCAGTGGAACAGACTAGAGAGCCCAGATATAAACCTAAGCATAAATGGTCAATTAATATATGATAAAGGAACACCATGGATATACAATGGGGAAATGACAGCCTCTTCAACAGCTAGTGTTGGCAAAACTAGACAGCTACATCCAAGAAAATGAAACTGGATTATTGTCTAACACCATACACAAAAGTAAACTCAAAATGGATCAAAGGCCTGAATATAAGTCATGAAACCATAAAACTCTTAGAAGAAAACATAGGCAAAAATCTCTTAAATATAAAGATGAGCAACTTTTTCCTGAATGCATCTCCTCAGGCAAGAGAAGCAAAATAAAAAATGAACAAATGGGACTACATCATGCTAAAAAGATGTACAGCAAAGGACACCATCAGCAGAACAAAAAAGCATACTACAGTATGGGAAAATATATTTGTAAATTACATATCTGACAAGGGGTTAACAGCCAAAATATATAAAGAACTCACATGCCTTAACACCCAAAAAGCAAATAACCCTATTAAAAAATGGGTGCAGGATATGAACAGACACTTCTCCAAAGAAGAAATTCAGATGGCCAGCAGGCACATGAAAAGATGCTCCACATCGCTAATCAGCAGAGAAATGCAAATTAAAACCACAATGAGATACTACCTCCCACCAGTTAGGATGGCCAACATAGAAAAGACTAGGAACAACAAATGCTGATGAGGATGCGGAGAAAGGGTAACCCTCCTACACTGCTGATGGGAATGTAAACTAGTTCGACTATTGTGGAAAGCAGTATGGAGGTTCTTCAGAAGACTCAAAATAGAAATACCATTTGACCCAGAAATTCCACTCCTAGGAATTTACCCTAAGAATGCAGGAGCCCAGTTTAAAAAAGACATATCCACTCCTATGTTTATCACAGCACTGTTTACAATAGCCAAGAAATGGAAGCAACCTAAGTGTCCATCAGTAGATGAATGGATAAAGAAGATGTGGTACATATACACAATGGAATATTACTCAGCCATGAGAAGAAAAATCCTACCATTTGCAACAACACGGATGGAGCTAGAGGGTATTATGCTCAATGAAATAAGCCAGGCAGAGAAAGACAAGTACCAAATGATGTCAGTCATCTGTGGAGCATAAGAACAAAGCAAAAACTGAAGGAACAAAACAGCAGCAGAATCACAGAACCCAAGAATGGACTAACAGTTACCAAAGGGAGAGGGCCTGGGGAGGATGGATGTAAAGGGAAGGATAAGGGCTGGGAAAAAGGAAGGGGGCATTATGATTAGCATATATAGTGGGGTGGGGCACGGGGAGGGCTGTGCAACACAGAGAAGACAAGTAGTGATTTTACAGCATGTTACTATGCTGATGGACAGTGACTATGAAGGGGTATGTGGGGGGGACTTGGTGAAGGGGGCAGCCTAGTAAACATAATGTCCTTCATGTAATTGTAGATTAATGATACCAAAATAAAAAATAAAAAATAAACAGCATTAGACTCACAGAACCGAAGAATAGACTAACAGTTGCCAAAGGGAAAAGGACTAGGTAGGGTGGGTGGGAAGGGAAGAAGAAGGGGAATAAGGGGCATTACAATTAGCACACATAACGTTGGGGGGGTGGGGCACAGGGAAGGCAGTATAGCACAGAGGAGACAAGTAGTGACTCTATAGCATCTTACACTGATGGACAGTGACTGTAATGAGGTATGTGGTGGGGACTTGATAATGGGGGGAATCTAGTAACCACAGTGTTGCTCATGTGATTGTATATTAATGATACTACCCCTAAAAAAAAATCCTCTCTAACTTAGAAAACCACCAATTGTCTGCTTTAGACCTATATAAGTCATACCTTGAAACATAAATATTAAAGGATATGGTCACCTTGATTTCAGAGAGTGAGGATTTTGATTGGCACAGCAATTTAATCAGCTTTTTTTTTTTTATTGTCTTGATAGTGAGACTGCGGCAAGAAGAGAAACGGCAGCAGGAGGAAACCAACCGAGTCAAAGAGCGCAAGCGCAAGCGGGAAAAGTACGCAGAAAAGGTAACTTCCAGCTTGGGGTGGTCAGCAAGGACTTGTGGGGGCCAGGGCCATGCTTACCAAAAGTACCTGGCTTGTCATCTTGGTTACGGATAGTTTCCACCTCCAGCTTTGTGCAGTAAGTAGCAGTTTTGAGCCCAATGCTGACTAATGTTTTATCAGAAAAGTGCAGCTTTGGTAGACCTGTACTCCCCACACTGAACCACCATGCCTTTGGCCATGTGTAGTTATGGAAAACATTTGTTGGGTCTATTACAAAGCATAGGGCTAAATGTTGGTCAGATGGATGTGACCGACATAATTAGATTCGACAGACTCTCAGAGCCAGAAATCTACCATTGGAAAAATAAATCACTGGCCAGTCTGTTCATCTCCTCCAATTCATGCTGAGAATTCGAGCTGTTTTTTTGTCCCCTTCTGGCATTTCCTCCTTGAGTCCACCAGGCTAGTGACAAAATGGGATGTAGTTCCCCTACATTTCTCCTTGTCTTGCTGTTTCTGTTTCTACCAAAAGATTATATCAGTAATACTCCTGGTCTTTATTGCCATGTAAATAGGAAGTGAGTCCTTCAGGACTTAGTCTTACTTCAGGAGTCAGCGCATTCATTCTGAATAGGTTCCCAGACTTACTACGCTGAGGGACTGTTGGTTTGGATGCATTTTGCTACCTTCCAGGAAGTGCTTCCTGGTTTTTTCTGTGGGTTTGGCTTACCTTTGGGTTGTGCTGCCCGTCCATCTTCACCAGCCCTGGTTAGGCCCTAGGTCTTGAATAAGAGAGCTGCCTGAGCTTCAGGCATCTCCATGGTTCTGGCCCTCAAGTCCAACAATTGTCCTGCCTCATTTACCTGGACTGCTTGGCATGCCTGAAGCATATTGCCTGACCACATGTTAGAATTGATTCTCTTTTAAGTGGAGGTCGGCTTCTTCCTCTTAACCAAGCATGTATTGGGCCTTTTGTCCCTTTGGCCATAGGGCCTTGATGCTTAGCAGCCTGGAAGCATGTCTATATTATATGATCATCTTCCAGTAGATACACAAGCTATTTCTGTTGTAAAATCCACACCCTCAATTATACCTTCTGCTAAGCAGAACTATTTCTAGCATGAAAGATGTCCCTGGTACTCCCTATATTTACAAAGTTGAAAAATCCAGGAATGAGAGAACATGTTCCTCCTAGCTTGGGCTGCTGTCTCTATCTGTTTCCTCAGGTTCTCTTTCATGATTCTACCCTCAGATCTCTAACCCATTCTTACTACTGTCTAGAACTAAAATAGCTTTAACATTCAGAAACAATATCAAAGAAGAAAAATAGTTTTCTCATACAGGACATTGTAGGGTTTACTGAGGTTTGCATCAGATATCATCACTGCCCTGAGCATAGAAGTTTCAGATAAATAACTCAATGATAATATAAACTACACAAATGTATACCATATTAACCCTAATATACGTACAGATACAAATGCAGTTTGGTGCAGTGGGTAGATATGATTCCCAGAATTTTCCAAGTACATTCTGTGATTCTAGCTCCTTAATCTATGACAAAGCCTTACTGAACTTAGTTCCAGAACTGCTTAGAGGAGTTTAGTCACTCCAACCCTTCAGTGTTTACGTGTAAATTGAGGAACTAATGGTAAAAGCAACCCACTATTCCCTGGGTATGGTAAGAACCTTTGTTCTTTTTATGTATATTTAAAAGAAGGCAGAGTGAAAACATGTGTAGAAAATATACTAAAGGCATTAGCCCTTCCTCTTGTGAATCACCCCAACCACTGAAAGGTGCAGAAGCTGGGGTATGCCAGAAGCTGACCATGTACCTCACCCCATGAGGCTCAGGCTTAATGCAGCTCTGGTGCAGTGTTACTGGCCTGCCTTTCAACACCATGTTCTTATGATAAAATATATATAAACTCTTACTACGCCATCCCTTTCCTCATTCCTTAGGAGTTTTTTCTTCCCTAAAAAATATGCTAATTGAAAAAAATGAAACCAAGAAGTTTACAAAGAACCAAATTTCTGTCATAACTTCCTTCTCCAGCCCCACTTTTCTTTTGGTGCCTGTCCTTACGCTTTTAACATATTTCTTGATTGTGTCCCCAGAAGAAAAAGGAAGATGAATTGGATGGGAAAAGGAGAAAGGAGGGTGTAAACCTGGTAATCCCATTTGTTCCCTTGGCTGATAACTCCAACCTTTCTGCTGACGGGGATGACTCCTTCATTAGTGTGGACTCAGCCATGCCCAGCCCTTTCAGTGAGGTGAGGCTCCTTTTAGATGCCTTCATCACAGCAGTGGGGACTACGTCCTGACCTGGTACTCTTTGCTTCTCCTGGAGTTCTCCTGTCTTGTACAAGGGGGTTGCACATGGAATCCATAAGGAGAAAAGCAGATGGGGACAGGTTGGTTTTTCTGGAGGCAAAGCAGGGCATCTACCCTCAGGTGTGAAGCCAGGCAGGAGAGGGAAATAATGACAAGACCTGAGAAGCACCTCCTTACATAGGTACAAGGGCCATGGGCTGTGGGCGCTAGGAACGGTGGTGATCTCAGCCCTTCCTCGTCTAGATCTCCATCAGCAGTGAGCTGCATACTGGCTCCATTCCCCCTGACGAGAGCAGCAGTGACATGCTGGTCATCGTGGATGACCCAGCCTCCTCGGCCCCTCAGTCTCGAGCCACCAACTCTCCTGCTTCTATAACAGGCTCTGTCTCAGACACCGTGAATGGTAAGTGGCGCTGCTGTCTCAAAAGCTTGGGCCTCCAGGCTTTGGTTTTTTGGTGAGTGAGGTCCTGATTCCTTCTAGGATAATGGCATTTTCAACTTTCTTTAAAGAAGAGTGAAATGGAGCAAAAAGAATTGTAGGCTCATTCTTTCATTAGCCTTTTTGAGTGAAAGTGAGAAAAAAGGTTTAGGGAAAGGAAAATTAGAACTTTATGAAGATTTCAAACTTTGTTTTCTCGTTATCCTTGTCTGTCATATTTCACCCTTATTTTTGTAGTTTTTAATTAAAGCTAGCTTTTCTGGGCCTTTCCTCACTTCGTTCTGTGGGGTCCACAGTCACTGCTGTTTTCTGAGGAGGTGTAGGCTTAAAATTTGGGAGTAAAAGTTGAGTCTGTGGCACAAGCACATTGACATTTGCAGGTGAATTGCAGATAGCAAGTCCCTGGGGTTCATTTAGTAAGGACCTAGCTTGAAGAAGAAATTCAGGAGAATGAACTGCTCTTTTGAATGAAAGCAGCTTGAGGAGTCAGGCTGTTTTTGCTGTTTAGAATCTCACTAACTCTGTGACTCCATGGCCCAGCCCTTAAATGGGGATATAGACCTCCCTGGGAGTCCTAAAACAAACACCCTGAGAGCCAGCCTTCCCTATCAGGGGAAGATTCTGTTAACATATGAAGAGATTGACTTTTTTCCCTCTTGGTCCATTTGTTCCCGCAGGAATTTCCATTCAGGAAATGCCAGCTGCAGGACGTGGTCACTCAGCCCGAAGCCGAGGGCGCCCCAAAGGTTCAGGAAGTACAGCCAAAGGAGCAGGGAAAGGCCGGAGCCGCAAGTCCACTGCGGGCAGTGCTGCCGCAATGGCAGGAGCCAAAGCAGGAGCTGCAGCAGCCTCCGCAGCCGCCTATGCTGCGTACGGGTACAGCGTGTCTAAAGGTGCAGAGGCCCAGGGAGCTGCAGGCTCCATTCTGGTCCCGGACATTCTTTAGGGTCTGTTGAGTGTTCTGCTGGGTAGAGCAGGTAGGATGCCCCCAGGCCAGGAAGCTCCTCAGAGGCCATATTGGGTTCTGCTTCTGTGCTGAGCAGTCCTGACTCTCCTTGCCCTTGAGAGTTAGTACAGTGCCACCTTCCAAGTAGAACTAACTGTGAAAAGCGAGAGCTGAATTTCTGAACTCTACCACTTTAGACAGTATGAATTTTTCCTACTTTGAGAACTGATTTTTTTTCACAACCCACATTTCAGTATTCCAAACTAGCATAGTAAATATTTATAGCTATGTGATCCACACTTAGGTATTGAGCATCTGCTGTGTGCCTAGGAGTATAACACACGGACCCCACTCTTTGAGTGTATAATAGAAATGATAGGGGGAAGCTGTATCTGGAATATGTTTGACAGCAATACAGGGCAATATATATGTCTCATGTAAAAAAAGAGGGGAGGCCTTAATTGTGGTTGTAGATTAGGAGGAGAAACCATGTACCTGATGACAAAGTTGCCTGACTAATTCAGAAAGAAGGGTGATAGCGGATTTGGACTGGCAACAGGGAGTTGGCAATGACCAAGACATACTGGGGGGTCACCCACCAAGCAGGTCAGTCAGGCTGTGCTGGAGGGGCAGTAGGAGTCAAAGACATGGCAAGACCTGATGAGCAAGAGCTTATCAGTTATATGCCAAGGGGCTCTGGAAAGCTTGAGAAGGGAAGTGGCTATTGTAAGCATGACATGTAGACGATAATTGTGTCAGTGGAATGTTGGAACATCTGAGAGTGATGAGAAAGGGAGGGCCCTCTATAGACTTCTCTCACCATTCAAAACATGGGCTTAGTCTTAAGCTCATAAGGTTGTTTTGGTGAGTAAAGGCATTACTGAGCAGAAAGTGCTCAGTAAGAGTTCACCTCCCCTTTCTCCTACTGCAGGAATCTTGACTTTCATTTATTTGTTCATTCAACAAATATGAAGTGTAATAACCTATCCCAGTGTTTCTTCACCTTTTGCCAACACATTTCATCTTGGGAAAACAATCATACCGGCAGTCAAGACTGCCATGGCAGTGCCCTACCCACGGATGGGGCAGACCAGGAAGGGTTAAGGAGACAACAGAGGGTATACTATGTCACAGGAAAAATCATTGATGCTTGGCAGCTAGGAATGGAAAATGAGGAAGGACCATTCAGAGATTACCTGCAGTTCCACTGTGCACGAGAAGAGACGTGTCTGCCCAGCAAGCACTTAGAATTTTTTTTTTAGAAAGTAAAATCAGTACACAAGAAGCAATCAAACCAAACTATCATATTAGATAGTGTGTTATCAGATATAAGTGGATTTGGCTTGTATATAGAAAAAAGAGTTGTTGCCCAGGCAGCCATCACTGAAGGTAGTAGATTTTTAACTACATTCTTGAAGAAGCCAGGCTTGAAGAGCAGGGGTGGCCACATCCAACCCAAGGAGAGTCAAGCTCACTTCATGAGTATAGATACAGGATAGAGTAGGTAGCCTTGTGTCCCCAGCTAGATGGATTGGGAAGTAAAAGACATCTTCTGAAGTTCAGAAGTAAGCAGCTTTTCACAAGTGGTGTCCCAAGAAAGAAAAAGGAACTTGTAAGAAAATATGTAGTGCCTAATTAAAGTACAGCTCATCCTGCAGCCTTGGCTTCCCCATGTTGTATAATGTGTGCTCTGTCCTTGAGTGCCAAGGTGTTTCCCTACTCTCTGTGAATTAGGTAGGGTGGAGTGGGTGGGTAGGAATCATTTTTCTCTTAAAAACATACCCTCTTACTGGAAAGACAGTTGCTAGGAAGATCAAGCAAATATGCTAAGAAGAAGTTGGCAAGGAGTGGCAGGGAGGGGTTCCCCACAACCTCACTTCTGGCCCAGACACCAGTAACCAAGGTCAGGCCCCAGGCAGTTTGGACAGAGCTGGTGCTCACACTCTTCTTTTCTCTTTCTCTGTCCCCACAGGAATCTCTGCCAGCAGCCCTCTGCAGACATCCCTCATTCGGCCTTCTGGCCTTATTGACTTTGGACCTTCAAGCGCCTCTTCTCCCTTGAGTTCCTCTTTGAGCAAAGGAAATAATGTTCCTGGGGCTCCCAAGAGTCTCCACTTGACCAGCAGCCTAGCCCCAGACTCCCTGGTCCGGAAACAGGGCAAAGGCACCAACCCTCACGGAGGACGGTAACCACCTGGGCCCTCCAGCTTCCTTCACCCAAACCAGGGGCTAGAGTCCTGGCCTACAGATGGTCAGATGGTCTTTGGATGGCTTGCCTAGTGCAGCATCTTACATCCCAGGTCAAAGAGCAGAGATGGCCAGTGGCAGCAAGGGCCAGTGGTTGGTGTGAGCGCTTTCATCACCTGTGTCTCAAGAGGAGGGCTCTGGGGTGCCGGTAGGGAGAAGGCCTGGAGACAGGCATCAGGCCCCAAGCATCTCACGCGGACTATGGCCACATCTGAAACCTCGTACTGGCCAAGGGCCTGACGCAGGCCCCCTTTAGACGCTCAGGCACACAGTCTCCATCCCCATTCCACTCTTCTGCTCTGGCCCTGTCCCTTGCAAAGGCTCTGCAAGTGCTGTGAAGAGCCTTCAACAGTGGGGACTTACTTGTCTTAGAGCTGCGATTTCCTCTTGGGCTGGGAAGGAAGGAAATCATATGTCCTCAGTCTTTGGGCAACTCCCCAGGTCTCCAAACCCCACCTGCCCAGAGCGTCAGCATGAGAAGAGCACGAGCGTAAGAGAGAGTGGTGGCTGCGAGGATGGCGGAAGGCTAGAGGAAGCATGCCTGGAGGCCCTTGTTCTCCCTGCACCCCCTCCCCTGTCCTGTGTGGTTCACACCAGAGAACCTTCAGGTCCCACCAGCAACAGTAGCAGTGGCTGCCAGCCCAGGACTCCCAGAAGCCAGTGAAGAGACCAGGAGCCGCCGTAGTCAGCAGGACATCCTCCCACTGCCCCTCACACAGACTCCCCTTCCCCTTCCTGAATGCACAGTCTCCCTGCCCTTGCCCCTCATCCCTCCCCCCACCCCCACCCCACCCCCGCTTGGCTGTAAGCACTGTCTGTATTGCACTGAGAAAGGAAGGGTGGCAGGAACGAGGAGGGGAGGATGGAGAGGAGAGGGCAAGCTTGGCGCCAACCCCCCAGCCCCTGCCTCCGCCAGCCAGAGCTCGCTTCCCTCCAGGAAAGGCAAAGGGGTGGTATTTGCATGGGAGCTGTTCTCCCTGCCCCTGGCCTCATGTCCGTTGTGGAGCAGGTGCTTCTGGGTGAGTCAGCCTCTAATTTGCACACCTGAAAATCACAGAATTGAGTTTAGATAGATTGATTTTTTAAACTTTTTTTGGAGTTGGGGTGGTAGGGGAATCATTTAATTTAAATCATTAAGATTCCCCTGCCCAGACCCAGACTCCTGTGTACAGATGCTATTTAGAGGGAATCAGAAAAATGCCAAGCCTTTTTTCTCTTTGAATGTGCTGTCTATTTTTATAACTGAACTTGTACATATGTATAAAGAGAGACACATCTTTCTTTTACTAACTGGAGAAAAAATCTTAAATAAAATTGAGTGAGATAATTTTATGTAAATAGGGGTGTCTGTGGTCTTTGCAGCTGCCTTTCCCTGGGGACATAGTAGGGTCTTTGGCAGGGAGTGTTGCAGGATAAAAGGAAAGCACAGGCAGCAAGCATTTCTGTGTCAGGACGGACAGGTGGTCAGTGGGCCAAGGAGTGCTCTGTGGGTGCTTCCTCAGTGGCATTCTTAGGTTTAGGAATTTGCCTCCAGCCATCAGAGGAGGTTTGCCCAAGTGCCTGGCATGCCAGTCTAAGGCCCTCACGGTGTGCACTTGCTGTGACTCAGGACCTGGACTCCAGAACTTAGCTGTGTGGGACTTGGCTTGGTCCACCGTCAGGCAGTTACACTGTGGTGATCTTAATATTGACATGTTCTTTCTCCAAAAACCAAAGTGAGGGATTATCCTGGCATTGTAATAGATAAAATCTCCAAATAATAGGAACTTTATGGTCTCATTTTCATAACTATAATGTGTGTACAAATATGTGTATGTAAACTCCAAAAACAAGCCCATTTGCAGTTCCAGTAACCCTGTATGTGGATCATTTAAGCCAGCAGGAATACTAACAAACTGTTAAAGAACTCAGTAGTCTCAAAGTTAGCTGTACTTAAAAGAATCATGAAAGAAAATGGTCAAATATGTTAGTAGGGATTCTAAAGACAGCCAGGTTTTGAAAACTGAGCTCTCTGATCAGTTGGAAAAAGAGCAAGTTCCCAGCCTGGACTTGCAGTTGGTGTTTTCTGATTGAGCTTAAACACCGATATGCTCTTGCGTCACCTTTGAGCAGGGCTCGTGCTGTTCCCAATGTGCTGGCTGTGTAGCCTCTAGAACCTTGGCTCATCCTGCACCCCCTTGGTCAGCGTGGGTTAGCTCCTTAGCAGCTGCTGCTCATGGTTCACAAGGGTCAGCCTTTTCATGGTATTGATCTCAATTGCACTATCACGTATACTGGGCCCTGTTTTTCTTGCTGGTGAACTTGACCAAGGTCTCACACAAAACAAACCATGTCAGTTACCCAATTAACCATGCTCTGTTGTCATCAACTGCTGTGACTTCTGGTCAACAAGCCAACTAGCATGGGTCCACTCAGGTTCTCATTACTCAGCGAGGCCCCAGTGACATTTCTGCTGTTGGCTTGCCAAGGTCAGCAGTGGCCACCCCTCTAGGAGACCTGACAACTCAGATCCTTGTACAGCTTCACCCAAATACAGATAGGCTAGTGCCCTTTCCTGAAAAGGGTCTTAAGTTTTGGGTCAGCCCTCCAGTCCCTTCTGTTCCCAAATATGCTACCATATTCCCCTTTGATCCATTTTCACTCCAATCCCTGAAGAAACAGGTAACATTTCATATTGAGGGATGCTCACAGCCTTAATGTCACTCCTCACCTGTCCCTCCCTTACCTGACGGTAGATTAGTGGGACTTAAGTCTTAAAAGTGAAGGTTTCAAGCTTATTAACGAGTCCCAAAGTTCTAACTCATGCCCTGTCTACCCACTTTCTGAAGACTTATCTAGCTCTCAACTATAAACCCAGGGAGCCAGAAAAAGGTTGCGGAGTACTCCTGCTTGCTGAAAGAAGTGTCCCCCATGAAGCCTAGAAGTCCAGTCCTAGACTGCAAGCCTGGGCTGGATCACAGGGCTGTCCCCTTGGCCAAGGTCATTGCCACATGAGCCAGCTCTGGGGGCCATAGGTAAGTGAATTTTAAGATTGTGGGTCTGTGTGAATAGCCCTGGAAGTGCAGGCTCTGCACTGAGCTTACTGTCACATTGTCCATGCCTAGGGGATTGCTGAAGCACCCAGGACTCTGGAGAACCACCCCTGGATTTGCTTGGATCTGTCTGGTCCTGAGGATTGGGCTGGGCAGGAGATAGGCAGTGGGACTAGGCAATGAGCTGGGTGTTTTTGCACAGCCTTGCCCAGGTGTCTGTCAAGTATTCCCTCTGTAGGTCTGCTCTGCTGGCTCTTGATCAAGTACAGCACACACACCCTCCTCTGTGTCCCTTGCAGCAGACCACCTGTCATTAGAAACAGATCTCCTTGGCTCACTTAAATGCTAAGCGAAGAGGCTGAGCAACATGGGAAGGTTTTAGCTGGTCCCTGGGGTTTCAGAGATCCTCAGGTGTACCCAAGGGCTATTGTGAATGATGAGCAAAAGGGGCATGGGCCCCCCAAATTAGGAGAGCCTTGCTTTTGCTGCCTGGTCAAGATTTTGTGTGGAGTTAAACTGTAAGAAAAAAAAATTTTGAAATCTCTAAATCATCTTTTCAGGTAATCAATGTGTCTCAAATCATATGGGGTCTTTTTAAAATGCAGATTCCGTTTCAGAAGGTCTAGGGTGACACCTGAAACACCATGCTGATAGTCTTTAGGCCATACCTGGAGTAACAAATCCTTAGGGCACCCTTTAGCCCTGCCAGTCAGAAGTAACTCTGATCTCTGCTTTTGTATGCCCCCACCCAGCCAGGAAGCCCCAAGCAGAAAGTAAAACTGATGTCAGAAAATGCATTTCCAGGAAAATTCAGTCCCATATATGTTTTCTGTTTTTTTCATTTAAAAACTGTCAATTCATGATTTTCTCTGCCTTTCTACCCTGGGTAGCACCTATAGGTAGGAGAGGTGTCTTATCTGCTGCTGTCCCTCTGTCCTGTGTGGCCTCTGCCAAGATGTAGCCTCTTTAATTGCTGGCATTTACTGGAAGGTCTGTGACCCCTGGACTCACTATTTTCTGCTTCACATGTCATCTTTTGACCACGAGACTACTCAGAGTCATTCAGCTTTCTCAACTAACTCCTCAGCCCTTCTTAGGGGCATGGAGAAATCTGGCTGCTCGCCCATGCTTCTCTGAGGCTGCTGGAGTGTAGTGAAGCCATGCACTTTGGGGAGGCAGCTGTGGTCAGTGCTAGCTGGCCAATTGAGCCACCTTCCATGATGCACATTAATACCACTTAGGTGTGGAGGGCCTAGGGAGGGCAGTGTCCAGTCCAGAGAAAGCAGGGCCTCTAACTCTGGAAACTGCTCAGATACTTGCTGTATGGTAGCAAATGGTGCTAAGAAAGGCATCTGTCCAGGGGAGAGGCAGTGCTGGAGGATCCTAAGGACTCAGGTGGCAGGCACTTGTGCTATTTCAGCCTCACAGGAATGACCCACCCTTTTGTCGTCATAGAAGTGTCTATGGCAGACAGTGCCTGGACTGGGCTATGGAGATGCCAGTCCCTGGGTGAGGAGGCAGAAGAAAAGAAGAGTAGGGAAGACATGCCTTAGGCCCGCTTCCCAGGTGTCGAGGTCCCCATGAGGAAACTGGGTGCCTCCCTTATCACCAGGTTTCTTCCTATGCCATTTCTTCCTTGCTTCAAGTCCTGGGACTTTGCTGGCTCTCCTTTCCTTTTTAAAACTGCCATCACCCACTCTCTTATTTCAGTTTCCCCCTTCATGGCAAGCCACTGGGGATGTACTTCTGGTTTTCTCCTAGCTACTGCCAAAACTGAACATCTTGCTTTTTTTAATATTCAAGGTTTTCTTCCTTGTCAAAACAAGGACACCAGGTAAAAGCAGAACTTGATAAAGGGAGTTACAAAGCTCAAGGTGGAATTCACAGGTCTCACAGACTCCCTGGTCTACAGTCCCTGGCACCTTGGGCGAGAAAAATGGATTCCTGAGTGAAGAGGGTCCCCAACTTTTATCTCCCTCCTCTTAGAGAGGTAAGAGTTCCTTCCCAGAAGGCAGGAGAATGTGTTTCTGTGAGCACCCCTGAAGGGCCTATGCCTCTGCTGTCCTGCCCCTTCGGATTTTGTTGTTCTGGGAACCCACAGCTTAAGAATGAATGCCTGGCCCCAAGGGCTGGGGTGATCTCTCCGTCTGACCTAGACTGGGGATTAGGCTGCAGCAGCCTCTGAAGGGAAAAGGGAAGTGGGACACAGAGGGCCAAAGTTGCAGGAGACAGCGGGGAGCTATTTGAAGCTCCCCAAGTCCAGCTGGTGGCCCCTGAGAGCAGCTCCCTGGGGGGTGCCCAGGCACATTCAGAATGCCTTACCCACAGCCACTTGAGTCAGGCCCTTTGGCTGAGAAGAGGGGCTCCTGTGCCCCAGACCATGAAGTCGTGGTACTACTGCCTGGAAACGTCCAAGGATGGGGAAGCAGTCAAATCCAGTGTGTGGGCAGGTCACCTGGTGGTCTCAGTTTGCCCTCAGCCCAGTGGATTTGGAAAGGGCAGCATAGACTCTAGTATCCAGAATCTCTAAGTCTTTCAGAGAACTGACATTCAAGCCTTTGAAGGCGGAATTCATCTTGGTTAGAACTCTCTTTAAGAGATGTTATAAATGTCACTCCCTAAACAGACCATACTCAGCATATCTTAACCTTTCCTGATGACCTGGGTCATGTGAGCGTCAGCTGCTCAGGTGCACTGCCATCTGACACCGTGTGCCCAGCACTAAATGATGCCAACATTGGTTCTTAAGTCTGCTTTGAATAGTACCTGTGCCCCCTCTGTGTTCTTGTGCCAATGTGTGGTAGCCCTCCCTCTTCTAACTTAACCTTTTCCAAATTCTTGGGGGTTTGGAAACAATTTTACCTAATTCAGAACTTCTGAACCAATGAAAAGTACTCTGAAAGAAGAATTGCGGGGTCTCCTAGGAATAAAATAATTGAGCTCCAATGCGTAACTCCTATCCAGCCTGTCCTCTGGCCCTCCACTGGGCTCCAGTACCTGATTTCTGGATCAGCAAATTGTTTTATATAGTCATGTTCTGGTTTGAACCAGATCACTAAAGTTTGTTGATTTTATTTTAGTCTGTTTGGTTTTGTTTTTAATTCTTTTTTTTTATTAAAGTATCATTGATATACAATCTGATGAAAGTTTCACATGAACAACATTGTGGTTTCAGCATTCACCCATATTATCAAGTCCTCCCCCACCCCATTGCAGTCACTTTCAGCGTAGTAAGATTCTATAGAGTCATTACTTGTTTTCTCTGTGCTGTACTGCCTTCCCTGTCACCTGCCTATATTGTAAGTGCTAATTATAGTGCCCCTTAATCCCCTTCTCTCTTCCTCCCCACCCAGTCTCCCCTACCCCCTTCCCTTTGGTAATTGTTAGTCCCTTCTTAGAGTCTGTGAGTCTACTGCTGTTTTGTTCCTTCAGTTTTACTTTGTTCTTATACTCCACAAATGAGTGAAGTGATTTGGCACTTGTCTTTCTCCGCCTGGCTTATTTCACTGAGAATACCCTCAAACTCCATCCATGTTGTTGCAAATGGTAGGATTTGTTTTTTTCTTATGGCTGAGTAATATTCCATTGTGTATATGTACCACATCTTCCTTCATCCATCTGTGATGGACACTTAGGTTGCTTCCATATCTTGGCTATTATAAATAATGTAGTGATAAACATAGGGGTTCTTATGTCTTTTTAAATCCAGGATTTTGTTTTCTTGAGGTAAATCCTAGAAGTGGGATTACTGGGTCGTATGGTATTTCCATTTTTAATTTTTTGAGGAACCTCCATACTGCTTTTCACAGTGGCTGCACTAATTGACATTCCCGCCAGCAGTGTAGGAGGGCTCCCCTTTCTCCACATCCTCATCAGCACTTGTTACTTCTTGTCTTTTGGATAGTGGCCATTCTAACTGGTGTGAGGTTATGCTATATTTATTGAAAAAATTCTGTATATAACAACCCACACAGTTCATACCCATGTTGTTCAAGGGTCAACTGTATATGTTCTTAAGGAAAATGCAGAATAACTTTCAAAAGCAAGAAGGAAGTAAGCTACTTCCCACAGTCCAAGTACAGTGTGACTCCCTGTTTCAGTTCAGTCCAAGTGATAAAATTATAACATGGTAACACCCTCCTCTCCCCACCTTAATTTTTTTTGTAAGGTATAATTGATACACAATCTGATGAAGGTTTTCACATGAGCAACATTGTGATTACTGCATTTCCCGTATTATCAAGTCCCCACCACAAACCTCACTACAGTCACTGTCCATCAATATAGTAAGACGCCGTAGAGTCACTACTTGTCTTCTCTGTGCTATACTGCCTTCCCCGTGCCCTCCCTACATTATGTCTGCTAATCATAATACCCCTTAATCTTCTTCCCCACCTTAATATTTTTGAGGGGACTTTAGAGAAGCTGTACTTCTGGCATATGTATGGACTGGAATTACAGACATCATATTTTAAAGTGCTATGTCTTTTTTTTACGCCTCAGATTAGATTCTGAGCACTGATAGGCCCCTGCTCCAATTTGCAAGGCTGATGTTCAGGTTTATGTGGGCATAGGGCCAGTTTTTCTTCAAGGTAGAATAGGGAGCCCCCCCTGCACAGCCCACCACCCAAATAGGTGCTTCTAACCTCTGAGGGTTATTTCCAGCATCTCTTTGTGCACAGGACTTTTCCTTTTCCTGTGCATTTTTTTTAATGGTGTATTTGAATTACTTTTGAATAAGTAATAAATTTACAGGTCAAAATCAAAAACATAAAAAAGGGCATAAGTAGAAAAAATCCCTCTCGCATCCCATCACTTGGGCTCCAGTTCCCCTCCTGGGAGGCAAACTGTGTTGACGGTTTCTGGTGATTCCTCCCAGACATATTTCTATGCCTTTTAAAAGGCATGATTGTATTCATTCTGTGTATCCAATTTTGTATGCTCTCTTTGTTTTCACTTAACATTATACAGTACCTCTGAGAGAGTACTGTAAAGAGAGTAAAATGTTTTCTTAAC
Organism: Manis pentadactyla; assembly: GCF_030020395.1. NCBI lineage: Eukaryota > Metazoa > Chordata > Mammalia > Pholidota > Manidae > Manis > Manis pentadactyla. The sequence continues at coordinate 90,396,486 of NC_080029.1, read as the reverse complement.
ATCAGCAAATACTCTTCCTAAACATTCACAATGACTGCAAATATGCCATCGAAGGGAGATGAGTTCTGTGGTTGGCCTACTACTGGACAGTTAGGGTTTCCCCAGCTTAAGTCCTCAGATGTGGTCCCAATGAAACTGTCTGCCTGGGTTCAGCCTGTGATTGCATTTGGTTTGGACCCTGATTGGCCATTGGCTCCCTGGGGACATAGAGCTCTGGGGTCAGGAGGCAGTACAGGGCTCAGCCAGAGGGATAAGTGGGTGGTCCCCGGCCTCCAGGGGCCGTCTGTGTGGTCCGGCCAGCAGAGGAGGTATATAGAGCTGGGTCAGAGGCTGCCGCTGCTGGGTCATAACCCAGGAGGACTATGCTGTTGGTAAACAAACCAAAATGGCCTAGCTTCGGCCAGCCCTCCCTCTGTTCTCTCCCCAGTTTGCTAGCGGCTGAGAAAGTTAGAAGAGGCCAAGGCACCCAGCCCTGGCAGAATTGTGAAGTGGCCTCAGCTCCTTGCCACAAGTTTTCTGTCATTTCCCCTCTTGCCTTCCCCCACCATCCCCAACAGGGCAGAGGGCAGCCCAGGGAATGCTCCCTTCCTACGTTGCCTCCGAGCCCTTTTCCCTTTCTCCCTCCACCCTAGTCAACTGATGTGTCTTTAGTGCTCTGCCAAATGAGTAGAGTTCATTCATCCAACTCATTAATCTATTTGTTCAACAAATATTTTTTGAGGGCCTGAGATCTATTCTGGTAACCAAGGATATAGCAATGAACAGGAAGTGCCAGCTCCAACCCTCATGGAGTTTACACTCTAATGAGGTTAGAGATAACCTGATAACTAGGTATGGTGAAAAATAACAGTGTTAAATAATAATAACCAACATTCACATAGTGCTTTAAAGTGTATGGAGTATTTTTTACCTGATAGCACATCTAATGCCAAGAATCTGAGAAGCAGTTACGATTATCAGTCCCACTTTAAAGATGAAATTGCATGTCACAGATACTAATATCCTGGCCAAGGACTCACAGGGTACATTGAGCCCCAGTACTCAAACCCAGCCTCTGTGACCCCAAACCCATGTTGCTCCTGAAGAGGAGCTACTGGAGCTGGATGGGAACTGGTTTCTGGCACAGCTCTTCGTTTTACATTTGAATACATGGAGGCTCATGGAGGAAAAGTGCCTTGCCTATGCCACACAGCTTCAAGCGGGAACTGAAACCCTGGATCCCTGTCCAGTTTTCTTCCTTTGCATATGAACAGCCTAACCAGGGTACAGGGCCTGGAAGATTTGGGGTGGGGAGTGGTCTTGGTAGGTCCATCCTCTCCCTTCCCCTGTACCCCTACTCAGCCTACCCCTCTGTGGCACAGCCCCCTTTGGGGAGACAATACAGAGCACCCTTCCCTACCCCCATCCTCCCCTCACCAGCTCTGCCTCTTGCTGAGTTAGTGGGTTTTCATTTAACAAATTCAGTGTGACCACCTACTGTGTGCAGGCTCTGCTAGCTGCTGGGAAGCACCTCAAGGGCTCAGTCAGTGGGGGAGGCCAATAAGGAACAGGGTTCAAAGCTGCAAGAGAAAAAGCACAAGTGTCAGACACACGTGGTAGGGCCCTCAAACCAGGCCTTGGTGGTGGGGGAGAGGAGGTTCACGGAAGGCTGCCCAAAGAACGTGACATCTCAACTGAGCCCTGAAGTCTGAGTGGTAGATTGTCCAGGCCACAGCTGGCAGGGAAGAGACTTTCAGGATAAGAGAATGGGGGATGCAAGACAGGTAAGAAGGCGTCCTGCACATTTGCATGCATGTTGCAGGCTTCTGTCAGGTCAGCTCCCATCTGCTTAGGGTGCATCATGCCTCTTAAGGCTACAAGTGTCCTGTGAGCAGGAAATGGGTCTCCCTTCCTGCAGAAACCCCTATGAGTAAGAGCCTACTCCTGTGGTCAGATGACACAGGCACCTCACCCACTTAGCAGTTGGTCATCAGCTTTCACCCTGTGCACTCACCGTCCTTCCCAGCCAGAGCCCCTGGCACTTCTGATAGTCCCCATCTGCCACCCTCCTGAGAGGGCTGTGCCTGGCTGCAGGCTTTGACTAGTGCAGGGAAGCCACAGGTAGGAACATTACTGTCCTGTCACCAATACCCTGGGCTGTGCTCAGGAAGATCACCCTCCCCTCCTGTGGGGACAAGGAGCCACACTCCAAGAGAGGCTCAAACAGCCCTCCAGCTTAGCACCCAACATGGGGATGATTTGCAAGGGCATGGCCTCTGTACCCTGATATGCCTGCCAAAAGGCAGCCTTTCTTGGTGTGTGTTTAGGGCCTGGCCTCTCAGACCAAGAGAGACAGACAGACAGACAAAAAGAAAGAAAGAAGCCCAAGATGGTAGCTTCAGGCGTGAGTCGGTGTTGCCAAGTCAGGTGCGTGCTGAGGCTTCCCGGGCTGGCTGGTCAGCCTGTGCTGTGGTTCCAGTCCCAGTTACTGTGCTGTGCACATATATGTTCAGCCTGAATATTAGCCCAGGGAGTCCACTTGGTACTCTTCCTTGGCTATGAATGAGGTTTTCCACAGGGTCTTTCCTCCAAGGGGACATGTGGCATTGTGTTCAGAAGATGTGTCATTAAACCCCAGACCCCGTCAGTCCTCTGAGCTCCTGAGGGGCCCCAGAGGGGTGCTCGTCCTACATGCAGGAGTATACACAGTCCTGCCCTAGCAGGGCTCGGTTTAGAGGATAGACCTGCAAGCAGATCACACCAATACAACGAACATGCTGGGTACAAAACAGGTGGACGGAGCTGGGCACCAGCTAGCCAGGGTCAGGCAGCTTCTGGAGGCATGATGGTGCCACTGAGTTCTGAAGGCAAAAGAGGGTTGGGTAAAGTGGTCAGGTATGGAAAGCAGTGGAAATAAAGACTTGGGGCCAGAAACACAAGAGATGAGAGGAGACAGCAAGCAAGTGGCTGGGGAGGCGGGGTGGGGCTGGAGGGGAGAAGAGCCCTGACTGCAGAGAAGTTTATCCTGAAGGCCACAGAAAGCTCTGGAAGTTTGTCAGTATGGAGGGTCGTAGCCAGAGTTGCATTTTTCATTAAGTGGTAAATGAATATCCAGGGCAGGCATCAACTGGGGCAGGTGGATCAGTTTGGAGGTCATGGCAATGGTCCAGGGAGAGAGGGTGAGCATTAGGGTAGTGTTGGTAGGGCAGATACACAGGAAGCCCGTAGATTCAGGGAAGGAGGCTAGGCCCCACAGGGAAGCTTGGATGAGAGGAGAGCACTCATTCCAGGCTCTACCGTATTGGGCCAGGGAGGGCCCAGGGCAAGAGGCAGGATCCAGACCAGAGTAGAGGCTGGGACTGAAGAGCCAGTGGGAAGAACAGAGCATGTGGGAGAGGCAGGTGTGGGTGCAGGGTCCCCAGACTAAGGAGAAGGGCGGCACACGGGAGAGGGTGAGGGGGCGCAGACGGTATGCTCTCTCTTCTGGAGGGTAAGAGTCAGCGACCAGAGAGCAGCTCTTGGCTGAACCCTCAGGATATGTCTAAGGAAGTGCCCAGGCCAAGGGCGAGGGCAGGGCTGGGCCTGACCTGGAAGGACAGGCATGGTGGAGACTGTCCCAGGGCAGCCAGGGAAGGACAGAGAGGAGGGGGCTCCCCAGACTGCTGGGCTGAAGTTGAGAGGCCAGGGATAGGGTGAGGAGGGCAGAGGACAAGCATGGTCAGGGGCTTCGGTCAACCCCCTCTGGCAGCCCCCTGATAGAGCAACCCTGCTCTGCCCCACCACAGCCACCATGCAATTTATTGTCCAACCTAGACGATTTGTGAGTGCAAGTAAAAATTACTCCAGAACAGGTATAAACTAGGCCTGTTCTGAGCACACCAGGATATAGTGGCCACCCTGGCCATGGGGCCAAAGGCTGGCTCTTGGGCTCCAACGTGGTCCTCAGGGACACTGTCTGTGACTACTGCCTCCCCCAGCCTGGCCACGGGGTGTTATTAGACCACACCCTGGAGCGCCCAACCCTTCTAAAGCCAGGCCCAGGGAGGAAGGCAGGGTCTCCCCCATTCTAGGTCCCCGTGCTTTCTGCCCTCTGACTGCTGACATAGGTGCCACCACTGTCTTCAGGGGAACAATTCCTAGAGGAATGTGCACCTTCCTGGGGCCAGGTGGGGGGTGGCCTGGAGAGCCCTAGTAGCCTGCTAGCCCTAGAAGGTGCACAGAGGCCGGAGTGGTATTACCCCGTGTCCAGCTGCACTGCCTGTGTCCCCCTCAGCAAAGCCCTGGGATCCCCCAACTCCTCCCTTCTGCTTGCCCCCCATTTCCAGCTGGTTCTCAGGGTGTCCCCACATTTCCAGTTCCTGGTTTTTAGTTCAGCCCTCACCAACACCTGCCTGGAACATTGCAAAGGCTGCTCCCCAGGTCTTGTGGCCTCCAATCCACCAGCACTAGCCTCCTTACACCCAGGCCTGAACACAACACTAGTCTGCTTGATAGGCAGACAAAACAAAACAACAAAAACAAAGACCCTTCCATGGGAGGAAAACACATGAAAAAACAAAAATATCACCACAGAACTCAACTTCCCTACAAGATAAAGACTAGCACTTCCTCCTGAACTGACTCCAAAGTAGCTCTCAGCCTTGTCCCCAGCACCCTCAGGCTTCCCCGGCACAGGTACTTGGCACTGTCTGTGCACCTCCTCCTCTGCTGGCCCCATGCCCACACACCTGGAATCCCCCACTACCTGGTAGAGTCCTGTGTCCTCAAGGCCCTCCAGCCCTGACGCCTCTGCCCTATCCCTTGAACTACTGGAGTTACCCTGGTTCCAGACCAGCTGTGAGGGGCATTCCGGGTCTGTCTCCACAGCCGGAGGTCCAGAGGCCCCAAGGCCTACTGTAAACTCAATAAATGGCGATTGAACTGGCTGATCCTTCCTACTCACTCCTGGTTCTTCAGAAGGATGCCTTTGAGGGATGGAAGGATGATTTCTGAGGTGCCTGCCAATTCTGCATTTAAGTCTGCAGCCTAGGGTTGGGCACATACCTATCACCCCGTTTAAATCCCTCTAAGGAAAGAAAAAATCTTAATGCTCCCCTACCAGGAGTCTCCAAAAATGGCTCAGAATCCTCTCAGTGGATCTGCAAGATCAAAACTATTTTCATAGCAATGTGAAGAAATTATTTGCCATTTTACTCACATTTCCTCATGACTATATGGTGGAATTTTTCAGAGCTATATGATATGTGTATTTGCAACAGATTGGATACAGAAGCAGATGATACCCAGCTGCTGCTTAATGGACTTAATAGTCCAACGTTAAACTATAAAATAATGCCACTCTTTTCACCAACTTAGCTTGTTTGGGAAAATAGAATCATTTTTTCTTTAAAAATATGTTAACATGCAATGAATTTATCTTTATATTTTTATTTCAATTAATAAATACATTTTAAACTTCTCAATTTTAATTTCTGATACACTAAATGTCAACTGCTATATCCCACATAGACAAAAGCTCTCAGGGTCCTCAATTTTTAATTGGTAAAAGGGACCTGATACCCCTACCTTCAGTTACCCCTCTGCTTTTCCTCTTAGCAGCTAGATTCCCTGGGAGCTGTCTACCTTCTCTCCCACTGGCTCCTCAGCCCTGCCATGTGGCTTCCTGCCACTGTTCCTGAAATTGCTCTGAGGCCACAGAGGACCCCCTGGCATTTTGTCCAATGGATACTCCTCTGTCCTTCTTTGACAACCAAGCAGCATGACCCTGGATCTCAGGACACAATACTGTCCTGGCTCTCCGACCTCTCCAGCTGCTTGTCCTTAACTCTTCTTGCTTCACTCAGGCCACAAGGGCTGGGGTCCTCAATGTTGGGCCTGGGCCCTATTCTCTTTTCTGTCTACTTCCAGGGCATCAAGCACTGTCTCAGTGTGTATGGCTCCCAAATCTCACTCAAGCCTGTATTTATCCCCTAAGTTCTAGACCCACATCTCCAGCTGCCTCCTGAGTGGGGATGCATCCCCAATTCAAACACTCAAATGCAGAGCAGACATCCACCCCCACCCTTTCCAGGAACCCTGGCCCTCTTCCCTCTGCCTCACTCTCCTCAGCAACCAGCCACACCAAATCCTGCCTGCCTCACCCCCTAACCCGCTCTCCAATCCGTCCTCCGGCCCATTCCCACTGCCACACCTCAGTGTCTCTTATAAGCAGTCTCTTCCCTTCTCCGAATCCACAGGAGCCCCGACCCAGGAGGAAAGCCACCTCCACAAGACAGCACAGCTTACCAGGCTGGCTAGGGGGATGCGGCCCTGCCACCCCTCCAGCCTCATGTCCGCTGCCCATGCCACTCTATCCCAGCTGGTCCGACTTTGCTTCCCCTCTGATGCAACCTGTTCCCAACTTCTGTTGACCAGATAGCTTTTCAGGCTCAGGGCATGGCCTCATCACTCCCTCCCCTAGAAAGTCTCCCTCCAGGTTAGGAGCCCTTTGTAAGCTGAGTGTCCCATTTTCCTCCAGTAATAACACATTCCATGCCAATTGGTCATTCAGAGTTCCTAGTCTCTGAGTCCCTTAAGGAGGAAGATCTCTTCATGGCTGTATCCCCAGTGCCTAGTTCAGTGCCTGACATACAGCAACTTAGTAAATACTCGTTGAATGAATGGTTTGAAGAATGAGAGTCCATATGCAACTAGCTGGCAAGCAGCTCTCCCCTCTCCCATCCAGTATAGAGCAGGGCTCTGCACTGAGCACCAAGACTGGCTGGCTGGCCCTGCCCTGGCACAGGAGGCCCCAGAGACAGCCACCCAGGGCTCCTGTCTACTGCCTTCAGTGTTGTCCTGACTCAGCTTCCAGAAGAACCTGGCTGGACTCCACACGTCTCCCGTCAATGGCCAAGACACGAGGCCTCCAACACATGGGCATCCTCCCTAGGCACAACAGCTGCCCAGCTTCATAGAAGCTGACCCTGCCGGGAACAGCCAGACCAATCCAGGGGACCAGCCACAACAAGAGCCACAGCAACACATACCAGTGTCCCAGTGTAAACTGATGCTCAGAGAACTGAATGCTTTTCTGGAGGTCACTGGGCCAGTGAGAGAAGGAGCTGGGTTAGAGCCAGATTCTTGTGCTAAAGCCTGTCATCTGGGCTCGACACACATTCTGCAAGTCCAGTAGAGTCCGAACCCACTGAAGGACAATTCCAGTAGAGGAACCCAGGACCAGGCTGAGATCATGGGGCTGGCTTTCCTCTTCCATTCTGACACAGCAGCCAAGGAGAGAGGGTGAGCATTAGGGTAGTGTTGGTAGGGCAGATACACAGGAAGCCCGTAGATTCAGGGAAGGAGGCTAGGCCCCACAGGGAAGCTTGGATGAGAGGAGAGCACTCATTCCAGGCTCTACCTGGCCAGTAGCAGCAAGGTTCAGGTGGGAGCCCAGAGGGCACCAGGGCAACTCATTCCATCCATGGTGAGTCCTGGCAGGCCAGGATAACAGAGAAGGCACAGTTCACGTCACAGCCCCAGGAGGCAACACAGCACCTGGATCTCAGAAGTCAAAGAGCCACCAGGTCCTCCAGGCCGCTGCAGTCAGGATTGTCCTAAAACTTGTCATCACCCTACCTTAACCACAGGCTCTTTTAGCAGGAGGTCAGGGGTTCAATCTGGCTGTCAGGAAGAGGTAGCAGCTAGAAGACTTGGTCTGATGTCCAAGCCTGTCAGCCTCCTCAGGGCAGCTGGGAGGAGACACAGGGCACCTGGTTGGTGGCAAGGACACTGCTCACAGGACTGCTAAGTGGATCCACATGGAGCATAGATCTGCACTCAGGAGGCATTCTTTGCATGCACAAAGCTGTGAATGGTGCCCATGGAAGTGGTGGAGCCTGGTAGCCCTGCCTGCTTAGCTGCCCCCTCCCTGGGAGAGAGGGATGAAGATGAAAAGGGAGCTCCTTCCCTTTTCATGAGCCTTGCAGGGCTTTAGCACCTCACTTGCCCCAAACCCCCATCTGAAGAAAACCACATTCCAGCACAGATAATAAGAGATCAGTTTATGGATAATAGTATGGGACAGACTAGGAAGGTGCCAGGGCCTACAGTGATGCACTTCCCAGGAATAAACCAACAGATAAAAGGTGACAGAAGGTAACAGAGGGACAGAGAAATAAAGCCAAATGGGTAAGAGACCCAGGCCCAACCTAAGCAGCTGTGCCCTGGGGACCTGAGGGATAAGCATATTTGACAAGGGCCACAGTTCTTGTAGGACCCCCTCCTTGCTTCTTTCTGCCCCTCACCAGCAGGCGGACCTTTCGCAAGCATTATTTCCAGGGCTAGAGAATGGTTGGTCTGAGGGCAGGGGCAGAGGGTCAAGTCTTTGGAGGCTCCCTGGGGGGTGGAGGCCTGGGGGGTGCGGGGTTAGCAGCAGCACTGGGGGGATTTGGTCAGGCAATAGGTGCCTGGGGTGGGACACTGCTCAGCAGGGCCCCTATGTCCCGGGCAGGCCCCCCACCCTGCCCACCACACCAACATGGTGCAATAAATAGTTTCAAGTAGTAAGTTAGTGTCAGGCAGGAGAGCTGGAGGCTGGCAGACAGGCAGGGGCTTAGGAGAGAGAAGCCCCCAGTCACTGATCAAGTCCTCTCTGGGCTCTAGCTGTATCATGTCAGAGTGGGGTCCTGCCCCCCATGTCCATGTCAGCACTCCTTGCAGGGGCCCAGCCCCTCAGACCAGTGCCAAAGCCTGCTCCATGGGGCAGAAGCAGGGCAGCATGGTGCCCACAGCATCCACGATGGCTGCCAGGTGATCATCCTGTGCCTGAGGCCCACAGAGCTGCATGAAGTCTGCCAAACGCAGCAAGTACTCAAGGTTGTGGCCAGAAAAGCCACGGCAGGCCAGGATCTGCGTTGCAATAGCTTCCTCCGGTGCCGGGCCCAGGTAACCAGGATTCTGTGGGGTAGCCACATAGGCCAATGCCTTGAGTGGTTGATCAGGGGCCTCTTGGGGGTAGAAAGTGACCTCCTTTGTATCATAGCCACCGAGCACTGCCTCCCGCACGTTCAGGTACTTCAGGGCCTCGCTCACCTGCTCATCTCGAACCTGGTATGCTACACCCCAAGTGCAGCCCTAGGAGGAAACACGAGCAGCGGTCAGTTGTAACAGCTCTCTGCTGGTCCCACCCTAGGACCATGCTCTATAAGCCATCTAGTAGCAATATACCAAGCCCTCATTCTCCTTGTCTTACCAAGAGTTGACATGGTCTAGCCCCAGACTGTCTCAGGCCCCACTGTAACCCTTTTGAATTAAAACCTGCATTTTAACAAGATCCGCAGGTGATTCTTGGGAGAGCACTGAGCTAGAGCTAGAAGGTATCTATAATCTAGTCAAGGACAGCCAAGGGCCCATGAGCTCCATCTACACCCCTCCACTATGGGCCCCAAGGTCTCTCTCCTGACTCAGGCACTTACCTCATGATCTTCAAGGAGGGTCACCACACGGCCTGGCTAGGGAGGGAAGAAAGATTTTTATAAAAACAAATTAGAAGTCAGCTCTGCCATCAGTACCAGAGGAAACCCTTACCAGCCTTGCTGGCCCAGGCCTCAGAGAGCACCACTGATACAGGGGGAAGTGGAGGGAGTGATGCATGGATGCAGGAGAAATAGATCAGGGCAGTGGCCCAGACTGTTAATCAGAAATATTCATCAACACAGTGATTCAAAGGATCACAGATTCAAGCCATTACACAGCACCCACTGGGCACACAAATTTGAGCCACAAAACGCAGGCATAGGTTACACGTTTCCCCCATCAGCACGGAGTCACCGTCTGCCCAGAGAGCCCCGGACATTCCAGAGCATCAGCGCCCACTATCCTGTCTCCCACTATCCTGTCTCCCACCCCCTCAATGCCTGGGACATGGTCGGATGCTTACCATCTTGTCGCTGCCCCGGTGGAAGGTGTCTCCCTGCCAGAAGCGGCGGCTGTAGCCGCGCACGAAGCCCACACGGCTGTCACTGTAGGCGAAGTCGGGCCTCCACACCAGAGAGCCGTATCCGAAAATCCACAGCGCGTGGGAGTCGCCATCGTCCCGGGGGTGCAGCGAGGGGGGCGGCGAAGGGGCCGGCGAGGCCGGTGGAGTGTTCTGGGCTGCGGACTCCTGTTTCATGGTGCCGGGCACAGGGACGGGCCCTGGCGGCCTCCGGGGCTGGTCTCCGGCGCGGGCACGGAAAGACCGACGGACACGGACACCTGGCCTGGCACCTTTAGGTTGCTCCAGCTGCGCTGCCCTTTCGGAGGCGCCCTTTAAACCCTCCAGCCGGGATGCCCCGCCCACCCCGGCCAGCTGCCGCGGTGATTGGGGCGGGGAAAAGTTCCCTTTTGGCCAATCACCTTCGTATTTTACCGCTCGGTTAACCGCGCCGCCCTCTGAGTGGGTAACTGAAAGGCCTGCCCGGGACCCAGTGCACCCGCTGATTGGTTCGGCTCCACCTCTATAGCAAACCTGGCAGGAGTGATGCAACCACCCGGAGGTTTCCCTACCTCCCGCATGCAGCAAGGGCTCCTCGGATTGCGTCAGGCGGCGGGCAGTGGGCACGGTCATGGGCAGTGGTCATCTTAACGGCAGCTTCTTCATGGCCTGGGCCCTTCAGGAACCACGGAAGGCGGGGCCCAGGCTGGTGTCTCCCTAGCAGTCCTGCTGATGCACCTGGCGGAATCGCTCCCTCCCCAGGTAGCACGTACTCATGACCCGGACCAGTGCAGGGCATGTCCAGAACAAGCGCTCTGGGCGGCGTAAATGCCAGTCTCTGGGGCTCCGCCTGGGACCACGCGCTCTGGAGAAGCCATCTGAGGCACCCCTAGCATTCCGCACAGATGCCTCACGCTGTTGGCCCGCGTGAGCAAATGGAGAAACTGAGTCACGGGGCTGGGAAGGGGTTCTACAGAGGCGGCGAGGTTGAGTCAAGCAGAGCACCCGGAGCTTGAGGGCCTCACGTGATGGCTCCGCCTCGGGGCCAGGTGTGGGATCCCCTGAGCCGGGTGCGCTCCAGAAAGGGCCAGTGAGAGCTCTTGGAACAGCCGAGTCGCTTTTGCAGTGGTGGCAGGACCTGCGGAGAGAGGCCATAAAGACAGGCCAGCCCTGCCCTGAGGCGATGGGTTTAGTTCTGCGCGGACAGGAGGTTTGCAAGAGTGGTTGGTTGGGTTAATCCTTAGGCACCGAGGTTCTGGGAGTTTCCGGGAGCAGTCGCAGGCAATAAGAGCCCAACTGAGGCCACCAGAAGGCTGTGAGCAGCTACCGGCCTTCTCCCTTGGTTACTGGCCTCTGGGCCTTCTGGCCCAGACAGGATTTTCAGGCCGTCTGGGGCTGACCCCCTAAATAGCGGCAAGGGACTGCCTCCGGATATGTTTCCAGCTGTAAAAGGGAAACGGAGGCAACAGAAGGCCGGCCTCCGAAACTGCGGAACTCAGGGGGACTGCTGATTAGATCCGGGGGAGCCCTCTGGCAGAGAAAAATGAGCAATATTACTAATTATTAAATTCTAATAAGGCATCCAAACTAAAAATTATCTGTACTTGTAAAGTCTTTGCAAAGGTGTCTAAGACACACTCTCCAGTAGGAATGTTGCAATATATGGTGTGAATAGTTTGAAGTTAGTTCTTTAAAAACAAAACAAGTTATACATTAATATTTGTCAAAGAAATAATCGGGAAGAATATACCTAAACTGTTAGCAGAGCCTATCACTACAGGAGGGCTTTCAGTATTAAATGCAAACATTTATGTACAAGTTTGGGGTTTTTACAAAGAGCATGAATTACTTTTACAACTGAAAAGAAGTACAGGCAAAATGTTTCTGGTCCTTTCTCTTTCCCTCCATTTTCCATGTTTACTCCCCCCTCTACTCCTTTGCTCTCTGTCCTGTCTGCTTTCATTCATTTGAGTAAGTCCTTTGCAGCTAGCTTCTTAGGGAGAATATGCCGTCCTTCCATCTGCCTTCTTCGGGGAGTCGGGTGGGAGGCAAGAAACTGGTACGAAGACATTGCTGGAAATATCTGAATTGGCACAAACAACCGCTTGAAAAGACAGCTTGGTGACACAAACCAAGAATCGTAAAATGTCCCTGCCCTTTGACCCAATACTCCAGGACATTATTTAAAATAAAGAGCCATACGCCTGTAGATTTCTCAATGCATCGTTATTTATTAGAGGAAAAACAAAAGAAGGAAAAGTACTTATATATCAAAAAATAGCTAAATATTTAAGTAACTTATGGTCAGTCCACATAGTGGAGAAAAACCCATTCGTGTGGACACAAAGAAAACAACTTGAATATCCAGCAATAGATGAATTACTATAGACATAAAATTAAATCTACTCAGTCATTAGAAACAATTATGTATGCCCGTAGTTATTGACATAGAAACCTATCTATGATGTATAACTATGTGAAAAAGCAGGTTATAAAAAATTGTAATATAACTTTTTAAACTGAAAAAGTCTGTACGTGTTCACTTGCATAAACAAAAAAATCTGGAAGAACACAAAAAAATACTCAGTGATTATACCTCTGTGTAGTAGAAATACATGAGGTTTGCACTTGCTTTTTTGTGCCAATTCAGATGTCTAAGATTTTTTTAAGAGAACATAAACCACTTCTATTTAGGAAAAAAAAAGTTGAAAAATAAAAATCCATTACGAAAACAATGTACAAAAATGCCTGTGATTCCATGGACAAAAATGGAAAATATGAACTGTTACATGCACTATGATTAAAGCTATTAAAATAACAAAAACAAGATGCATATTAATAATGGATGTTCTGGGGTATTGTGATTATGGGTTATTTTTTTCTCTATTTTCCAAGGGTTATGAAATGTAATTTTTTTTAATAATGAAAAGTTAACTTTTAAAGAGTAATTAATGGGTTTTTTGGTGGCTGAGGGGTAAGCAGCCTATCAGAATCACTTGGGAGACATTTTCAAAATGCCCATTCCCAGACCCTCTCCTACCCTGACCAAAGCTCCAGGTTTAATAACTTCTTTGGTGAGGTCACTGGTAACCAGCCTTGGTCCACACAGAGTTAGGCACTCCCTGTGCTGCTTCAAACACACTGTCATCGCCCTCTGTGTCTGTCTTCTCCACCATGCCGACAACAAAAAACAGTCCTTTCTTGGGTGCTTACACTGAGCTGGGCAGTTTGCTAAGTGCTTTTCATCCATTTGAATTATAAACGTCACTACTTTGTGAGGTAAATATCATCTCATAGGTGAACAAACCGGAGCCCAGGAAAGTTTAAGCAACCTCGTCACAGTGACACAGTGGCGAGCTGTGCAGCCTAGTCTGAAGGCAAGTAGTCCAACCCCAGAGCCTCCATGCAGATTAGCATTTGACACCCTATCTCCCACAAACCTGAGAGGTCCCAGAAAGCAGACTTGTCTTTGAAGGACTAGAGGAACCAACACAGTGCTGGCTCGTGGAAGGTTCTGCACAAAAGTAAGTAGCAATGAAGCTCTTCCTTGGAAAAGGCCAGGGCACCCTGGGTTCAGAGAAGGAAGAATCCTGCAAGACATAAATTCAATCTTGACCCTCTCAAAATAGGAATCCCCACAACAGTTGGCCCAGGGGGCTTGGCCATCTTCCTGGGGAACATTGCTTCCTGTTCCCATTCCTTGCATATCCTTGCCAACAGAATCTGTCTCCTGCCCTCCCACCAGGACACTCCCAGGCAGTAAATCACCTCACTCAGCCGGTTCCTCTCTTAACATCTCCAACAATCAGCCTATCTTTCCTCCAAAAATCCCCTCAGGAAGGGGCCACAGATGTGCCTGCAGAGGTACCCGGCTCCTGAGAGCAGCCCCTCCACCTTACAGAGTCACACATGGCTTGCACATGATGTGCACATGGCTGCTTCCTTTTGGGACCTTTCCCAAACTAATCTTTCCTTATTGTTCCCCTCAGGCCATCACTTCTCATTTCCTTATGATCTGTTCCTTCTCATTTCTCATTCCAGTCACTGCAATGACGTCCTGGTGTTAGTGGGCACAATTATTTGAAACAAGGAGGGTGTGTTTTAGGAGGTAAGGAATCATGATCATTTATTATGCTAAATGGGAAGTTCCTTTATAAAGCTGCTGATTCCAGAGGGATGAAAAACCTTCCCAGACTTGGCTCTAAGCTCAGTTTGCCCAGATTTGAGTCTATCTCCACCGTTTACCTTCTAGGTGACCCAGGCACACTGTCTCTGGTCCTCAGTTTTCTCAACTGTGAAGTAGAGAATAATAGTACCTAACTTGTAGGTTCTGGTGAGAATTGAAAGAAGTAACACCTTAGCCAGCACCTAGCACACGGAGCACTCAATGTACGGCTCCATACAATTTTTAGTCCAGACTTTTCACTTTCCATTTCATACGGGATAGAGCCATAGTCTACGGTGATATTGTGATCTGTAATTAGAAATACCATATTTGGTCTTCACCCTATTCCTGGTACAGAATTCCTAAAACCGTTGGAATTTCCTAAGTGATAAGACTGATAAAAGTGTCTTTTGTTACTCCTAAGCCCCTGTCAACCACACCTGAGTTTATGTTAATGAGGAGACTACTTGGAAAGTCCCTAAGGATGGGGGCTGGTTGCCAGGGGAACCAACCATGTGACCAGAGGGTTGGAACTTTCTGGGAGTGGAGAGGGGAGATTGAGTTAAATCACTAAGGGCCAATGATTTAATTAGTCATGCCCCCATAATGAAGGGTTTCTGAGACCTTCCAGGTGAACACATGGAGGTGCTGGGAGGGTGGGGAGCCCAGAGGGGGCATGGAAGCTCCGTGCCCCTTCCCACATGACTTACCCTACACATCTTTCCCATTTGGCTGATCCTGATTACATCCTTTTATAATAAACCAGTAATCTAGTAGTAAACTTGTTTTTACCTGAGTTGTGTGATCCACTCTAGCAAATTAATTGAACCCAAGGAGGGGATTATGGGACCCATAAATCTATAGCTTGTCAGTTAGAAGCACAGATAACAGGCCCACTGAGAGCCAAGGAAGTGAAGCCCTTTAACTGGAAGCCACTGGGACACTATTCCCCAAGGCCACTGCAAATGGGAAGGAGAGTCCAGCGCCCTTTAGATCTCTGTTACCAGAGAGAGAGAAGAAGCACCAAGTGAAGCAAGTCACTGGGTGGAGGTGAAACTGAACTGACCTAGACTCATGGCCCAGACGTCTGGACTTGGAATTGGCATCTGAAGTTGGAGGCAGTCTTGTGGGACTGAGCCCTTAATCGATGGGATGTCACACTATCTCCAAGCAGATAGTGTCAGGATTGAGTTAAATTATAGGATGCCCAACTGGGTTTACAGAAGTACATGATGTGTGGAAGACCCACATGTCTGGTATCAGAAGTAAAATCATGCTGTCATAGGGTCTTGAGAGCAGCTGTGATGCACAGGAAGAGTGTTTTCCTTTACTCTACCTCTCAATCTGACACAATGCAGAATTGAGTGGGTCAGGAAAGCGATGCGGCAGTATTTTGATTCAGTGGAAGAAATCTCCACTATTTCACCCTCCATTCTTGTCATGCAATTCACAGGTTATTTCAACAAATAGGTGCTAAGGGAGTGTGCCGTTACAGGGCAGAGTGGGTGGTAGTCAGCCCCAACCCACTACTAATGGGATAGTTGCTTGTGTATGCTCGTAAGGAGGGTGAAGGAGTGCTAAAATTAATTAACCCACAATCTGGGGGGCTATACCTCCCTCTGAAAGATAAGTGTGTCTTCAGGTCCTTGTCCCATGTGCAAGAAGGATACAGGTCCCAACCCTGGCAAAAGAATGGGATGAAGGGGTAGCTGACTCCCTCAGTACAATCCACATCAGCAGGGGGAGAGAAAAGGAGAGGGCAACTGCCCTGCTGGTTATGCCAGCTGAATCCAGGGCCAAGGTGGGAATGTTGCTTGGTGTGTGCAGAAAGCAGGGACTATAAGGACCCACCCATGTCCTAGAAGGGTGCATGGGATGGTGGGAACACCTGGCTCCCTGCCCATTTCTAGCTTGCAGGGAGGGAGGAAGACACGGCTGACTGGACACCCTGAGGTGGCCAGTGTTCCAGTTATTCTAATCACAGGCCTAGCCCACCTGCAAGGGGTGAGGCCAAACCTCCAACAGATGGTTGGGATGGTGGGGCCTCCCAATTCCAAGGAGAGAGGAAGGTGTAGTTCAGGAAGTGGCTGGATGCAGGACTGACAACTGCCATTGGGGGGAGCATTTCAGTGGAGTGACAGGGCTGCATACAGAGAGGAGACCCATGGGGTCAGAGTTGAGTATCAGATCCCACTGAGGTGCTGCACTGCGGTAGGACCTGGCTTTAGAAGAGAACAGCCCATGCTGAGAAGTTTGACTTCTCCAAAGAGGCCTGACTGTGGGTGCAATGAGGCCCACTGAGAGCCGAGGAAGTGAAGCCCTTTAAATGGAAGCCACTGAGACACCATTCCCTAAGGCCACTACAAATGGGAAGGAGAGTCCAGCACCCTTTAGATCTTTTACCAGAGAGAGAGAAGAGGAAGCACCGAGCGAAGCAAGTCACTGGGTGGAGGTGAAACTGAACTGACCTGGACTCGTGGCCCAGACATCTGCCTCTGTGGGTAAGGAATGGCAGTCCTTGGACAAGCCAAGGGGCACACCTCCAATTGCCAACCCCAGGGCTTGCTTTGCCTCTAGCCTGAGTGGGGTAGGGATCACTGGAGGCAGAAGGGCTGTAACCTCAAATGGCTTTTTGGACCCTGCATTGTAGTCTTGGAGGATCTCTGGTGATGAAGAGAACCAGCTGAGCCCTCTCTTGGCCAGAGTGTTAAAGGGTGCAGGGCCCCAGAGGCCAGGGAAAAGGTGACAAAAGCCACTTGGAAAGATCTCCAAGGGGAAGGGAGACTCTTGAGGACCTGGGATCTGGTTGTCCCCTCCACAGTCAGGTTCTTCCTACCGCTACTCCCTACATCAAAGGAGACTGACCTGCATTAGGGGTGTTCTTGAAGAAGGCACAAAGGGAAGCAATGGTAGAGGCAAAGCTGGGCTCTCAGCTCCCTCCTTGGTCCTAGGGCTACTGCTGGGACTATCGAGCCAGGCTCCAAGCTCCTCTTTAGTCCACCCCCATCCTATGTGCTGGGAGAGTGGAAACTACAGAAAGTGGTTTGCTGGCATGAGCTTGAGAAGGAGTAACCACCAGTGGAGGAAGTTGTTACGCACAAATATTTTCATACACCAACTCATTTCAACCTCATAGTAATGTGCAAGTATTGTCATCCTCTGAGAAGGTAAACATAAATTAACTAGATGATTAGCCTCCTTGGCACAGACCATGTTTTATCGCCGATGCTTGGCATATAAAAGATGTTCAGTGTGGAACGAATGAAGAAGTGGATGGACTCGTCCCAGGTTACTAGCCAATGAGAGGTGGTGCTGGAAGGGAGCTTCAGCCTCCCAATTCAAACCCGTTCCCTGCCTTTCTGCTTCCCTCCGGGAACCGGGTGGTGCGGCAGAGAGCTGAGGACTGCCGGGTGGGGAAGGAGCTGGCTGCCTGCGACGGCTCAGAGTACGGGAAACGGAGGGCCTTGCTTCTCTGGACACCCTGAGGCATCTTTAGGGGAAAGCATCACGCTGATCTCTCTCCAGTTTAGTCCTTCGGCTTAGGGTCTCAGGGCCTGGAAGCAGCACTGCCCGACGAGGACGAAAACTAAACTCGCGACCTGTTGCCCCCAGGACGCGGCAGGGCTGAGCGCCGAACCTTGGCGGCGGACGGAGGCCGCCCTCCGCGCGCCACCCCGACCGCCGCGCAGCGCCCTCTGGCGCCGGGGAGCAGGACCCGGGCCGTCCCGCCTACTGGCACGCCGGCAACGCTGGGGTCCCGCGGCCGCGGCCCCGGCTCCGGCCCCGCACGGGCTCCCAGGCCGGGGCGGGATTCGGGGATGCAGGGGACGGAGCCTAGCGGACGGGGGAGTCTCCGAGAAACTCGCGGCCTTCGGCGGCTTCCCGGCCCGGGAAGTGAGCCGGGGTCGGGAGGCCGCAAACAGGAAGTCGGGCTGTAACAAAGAGCGCGGGGGGCAGGGAGCCGCGGAGCCGCGGACCTACCACCGGGGCGTCGGCGGCGGCCGCAGGTGGAGGGCTGACGCGGGGCAGCGCGCCGCACCTGCCTCTTCCGGCGCTGCTCGGGGCTCCTGGCCCGCCGAGATCCGGCGGAGCTACGGGACAGGGCCGTGCGCTCTGGGCGCGAGGGAGGGTGCGGCTGCCCGGGGAAGGCCGCTGGGACCTCCCAGACGCATCCTCTCCCCGGGAAGGGACAGTCACAGTTGCCTGAGTGAATCATTTCCATCCCCTTCCCGGAATGCAGCTGGCCACGTGGGACGGAGGGTTGGCTCTGCTGATCGTGCGGACCCACAGGGAAAAGCTGAGAGAGCTGCATAGCAGGGAGAGCCCTCGGGGCTTGTCAGAGGTGGAGTGTCAGTTCTACCTGAGTTTAGTCTAGTAGCCTTATCTACCTGGGATGGGGAAGGTAGGAGCCACCGTCCCTTTTTTTCTGAACCTGAGCAGTCTGACCTTGGCTCTAAGGCAGGAGCATGAACCCTGGATGAATAAGCAGGATAAAGGCCTTTCTCCCTTCTTCATATCCTCTCCCTGACTCATCTCCCTGCAGAGATATCCAGGTGGTTACTGGCCACTGGACCCTGGAAAAGCAGCTGTCCTCAGAACTGGAGGTCACATGAGGTAAAACTTATCCTTTAGGCGGGGCACTGCATTCAGGCACTTAAGGAACTGCTAACCTCTGAATTCTCTTGTGAAGTACTCGGCAGATTAAATTTGGATGTTCACTAAATTGTGGACAGGACTTCATAGTGAATCTAGAGCGATCATCTGCCCTTGTTTCTGCCAAGTCTGGGACTGCTATACACTTGGCCACTCCAGCAGGAAAGTTTTGGGTTCCTGACCTGTGAGAAGGGGCTGAACCCTCAGGGAGTGACCGCCAGGAAATCCTGGGAAGAGAAGGGCTTCCACTGTGGCCTGTTCACACTCCAAGTGCCCAGCCCAACTTCTGTCATGTCACTAGAGGTGGAGCCTGGCACGAGCCAGTTTGGAGTTGCCCAGACCAAGTCCATGCATGGATCCCTTCTTTCCCCAGAAAACCTGCACGGTGGACTCTCTCAGCTCCCTGTCTAGGATATTAGAGCCTACAAGTGGGGTAAGCCAGCCAACTCCTGTCCAGGGCCCTTCTTGCAGGGCCTGGCCACCCATGCAGTCTAGCACGGCCTTGGTGGTGTGGACGTGCAGGCTTGCGGGTGTCCTACCTGTCCCCCACATGGGAGCCTCGTCATCTTGCCTTCGAGTCCCAGCCCAGTTTCCCCCGCCCCCAGGGCCCGGGAGCTGCTTTCCTGTTTCATTTTGGGCAGGAAGAGTGAGGTCGTGTTGTTCTTCCCCCTGCTGCCGGCTTGGGCTGTGGGAACAGTTCCCTGAATGTTTTCCTGTTTGATACCCTGTGTGTGCAGCAAGGGGAGCAAGGAGCAACGACCAGGGCAAGGAGCGTGTGCATGCGGGTGCGTGTGGGTGAGCCTGGGACTCCTGCTCCTGTGTCTTTGGCATAAGCACTCAGATCAGGGGCAGGTGTGCTGTTTGTATGTGTTGGGAGAAGGAGGAAGAGGGAGGGCAAGTGGCATTGCATATCCTTGGACTTCACTGTAAGCATCAAGGGGTCTATTTGCTTTACTGTGGACAGGCTGAGAGCTGGGAGAGTCTGGTCAGCTTTTTTGTCAATGGCTCATTTTTTCATCATTTGCTGTCCATGGGGGATGTCTGTGGCTGCTGAAAGAGGACTATGGCACCTTAGGAACCATCCTGTGCCTTAGAGGAAGCTAGGCATTAAGTAGAGACTGGGAACTCCCTCATTAGTGTCTCAGCCAGAGAAACCTGGACTCAGGGAAGGCTACCTCCTCCACCCCCAACCTCCCTGCAGTCCAATAAGCTCCTGCAGCTTTGGGCAGACCAGATGTCGGACTCAGTTCTCTTGTCCAGCTGCAGGGAGGACAGATCCAAGGCGACCCACTCGCAGCCCCACAAGACCAGTGCCCTGCTGGGGCTGAGGAAAGAGTAGGGTACCAGTCCATCTAAAAATCCTACAATGGCAGGACCTCTTGTCATTATCTCTGACAAGAGAATCTTTTTGAAAAGAGGAAAACAGGCCAGATTATGCCCTTCCCCAAAAGTCCTGTAACCCCCAGGCTGACCAGGGAACCCATAAACTTTTTCAGGCTTGAGGAGAGAAAAGGGTAATATTGCCCAGGGAATGGTGGGAAAGGCAGCTGCAGCCAGTCTCAAGCCATGAGGCAAGGAAGGCTGGCCAAGGCTGGGGGCTGGATGGGGGGGCCAGGTCTGCCAAGCACTGCAAGGGGGTAGGGCCTGGAGCATAGCTGACCAAGTCTGCATGCACGTACAGGTGCCAGTGGGGCAGCGGCAGCAGCATGAGAAGGGGAGCCGGGCGGAGGGGGAGAGGATTCCCACTCTGCCATCACAAAGACAGGACCCATGAAGTAGTAAACTCCTGTACACATCTGTTCCACATTATAAATACACGTTATATACAAAATAATGTTATAAAATGTAGAAAGGTCAGTGCTTCTGATTCTTAAATTATCGAAATACTAGACTCCAAAATAAACTACAAAAAACAAAATAAAAACTCATATTATTGATTTCTGAAGATCAGCTTCAAGGTTGGTCTGGGGCAGTAGTGGGTGTGGGCAGAGCCCAGGCTCGAGGCCACAGGAACGGGCCCGAGGGAGGAGAAGGCCTAGGTGGCAACAGCGCCCGATTTCTCCCTCACTGGGATTTCCAGCATCACTGCCCTGAGCTCCCCAGGTAGGCCTGGTGCCCCAGGCAGATGCTCCGCTTGTCTGCTCACAGGAGCCCACTGAGGACTCACCTCAGGAGGCATGTGAGGCCAAAAGTGGTGGAAGCCAGGGGAGGCTTGGCAAACATCCTTGCCCAGAGGGCCTGGGCCAAGGAGAGGCCACAGAGGTGTTGTGAGCATGGCCCACGTGCAGTAGTTGGAGGCATGGAGCAGAAAGTGCTCCCCCATTTCAGGTGCTCACCTCACCTGCAGGGAAACTCCTGCCAAGAGCCACACCCAATGGTCTCCCAGCCCACAGATGGCTCTGCCCTTACTGGCTTCCTCTCTCCTCTCTGATTTGGACCCAGCTGTCGCCATGGAGCCTGGGCCAAAGGCACTTTTGGAAACACAGATGCCAGTGGAGGTCACAGCAGCTCCAGGCCTCACAGGACCACTGTCACGCCCTCTGGAAAACAGGCCAGAACCCAAAAGGAGCCCTCTGAAGGCCGCTGCTGGAAAGGTAGGTCCAAGTGGCACCTCTCCTCTGTTCCCCTGGCTGGTGTGCCTGCCAATAGGATGCCAGACAAACACCCAAAGGTGTGGAAGGGAACTGCATCTCTTGGCAAGTTCATAGTCTATCCAGTTCATGCCATTCCCTCTTCCTCCTGAGAGCAGCACGTTGCATATTAAAAATGTCCCATCCAGGATGCAATGTAAACAGTGCAGAAGGAAGGTCCAGCTGCTGGGGCAAAGCTGGTATGTCCTGGGAAGGCTCCTGCCTTATACCTGGGGAGCATGTGGAGAATGGGGAGGTAGGTTACCCTGGGGTACAGCTCTCCTCCAGGCCTCCCTGGGAGAAGCCAATGGGGTAGGTGGAGGGAAGGGAAGGTGGGGAAGCCCTCCCTGATCTTCTGTCCCAATATATGCACATGCCTGGGAGCCTGAGCTCAGGTGGGCCAGTGGAGGAAGCCAGAGAAAAGGGGACAGAAGGGCCCCAGGCAACCACCCTCACCCACCAGCAGCTGGGAAGCGGCACCTGGGAGCTGGCCAGGTGCCACAGCCACCTGCCCAGCCCAATACTAAGCAGGAAGGGACCGGGCCCAGCTCACCACCACGGCTCCTGTTTCACACCCCCTGTGGCAACGAGACCAGCAGGGAGCTGAGGGCCATTGAACCTGGCCTGCTCAGGATGGGTTCTGACCCACCACCCTTCAGGAGCTGCCCCAGGGTCAAGAGTAACAAGACCACTTGCCATCCCCAAAACACAGGAGGGGACATGCTGGAAGAGAAGGTGAGTCCAGCACTCACCTCTGTGGCAATGACACATTCATTCCTCTCCTCTGATATCAAACACACCGACTGGTACATGGAGTCCCTTGGGGAGCATATCGCTGCTATCCGACACTCTGGCTTTTCACTGAGGGAACACAAGACAGGCTAGTGAGGGGGGGTGGGGAGAGGACTTGGGGGAGGGGGTGTGCTAACCTGGACCCTGGAGAGCCAAAGGGCGCAGGAAGACGTGGCTCTGGGAGAAGACACCGGGACTGGGGTGCTGAATGCTAACAGGGAGGGTGGGTAGTTAGGAACAGACCCCTAAGAGAGCCACAGGACCCCCAGCCTTATCAAAGGGTCCTCAGGTCTAGAAAAAGCCAGCACTGCTAGTAAAGGCAAGCCATGCTGTGGAAAGATGGGAGTCACAAGAGACACAGGGTGGACACTTGCATTGGTGAATGAATGAATGAATGAGTGGAAGGGAGGGCCAGAGGACCCGTGGCAGGAATCTTGTGGGTGGATCCTCCTGTCAGTAGCAAAACCCCATTTGCTTAAAAGCAGTCAGGAACCTGGTGCCAGCCTCCCACCTGCTCTGGGGTCCAGGCCCTGGGCCTCCAGGTGCCGCTCACCTGTGTAACCGCAGTGGCGCCTTCTCCCCTAAGCTCTTGTCACTGTGGGGATACTTCCCTGGCATGGTGCCTCGCCCCAGGGATCCTGGGGCCAGATTATAGTCCAATGTGTGGTTTTGCTGTTTGCCGCAGTTGGACTTATCCAGGCCACAGTCCACTTCCAGCTCCTTTTTCTGGTTTGTGTTCTTGAGCTGGGTGGTGGGGATCAGGTTGTCCTTCTGGAAGTCCGACAAGTTGTTCATGGCTTCCCTACTGCCATCGTCGGGCCGCCGAAGCCGCAGCTGCCGCACAGCCACTGCCACCATGCCCAGCAACACCAGTACCACCACCAGCCCCACGCCCAGGGAGACAGCCACCCAGGGGAAGCTGGGCGGCATGCTCACGGGGAACTCGCAGCGGCTGCCCACAAAACCATAGGGGCAGTTGCAGACGAAGTTGTCCAGGGAGAGGCCAGTGTAGCAGGTGGCCCCATTCAAGCAGGGTCCCGACGAACAGGCATCACTAGGTGTCCGCACCTCACAGCGCCGGCCAGAGAAGCCGGCAGGGCAGGTGCACACTATCCCATTCTCCAGGTCATGGCAAGTGCCACCATGGGCACAAGGGCTGCGGGCACAGTCACTAATGTGGAGCTCACAGTGGGCGCCCGTGAATCCAGGACGGCAGCGGCACAAGCGGTTAGGACCTCGATTCAGGCACTGGCCCCCTGTGGTTACACACGGGCACAAGTCAGCGGTGGCCTGGGAACCCCCCTGATGCATAGGACTGGAGGCCCAGGAACAAGCTCGGGTCCTTCTGCCTCCATGAACACGGCCAGCATTTGCAGATCTCATTACAAAGGGCACTGAAGAGTCAGGAGACCCAGAGCTGAGGGTGACTCTAGTCTTCCCTTGCCTCAGTGGCTCACTGGTAGAAAGTACGAGCATTTATAGAGCTTTACGGTAGCACTGGACAGATGTGCTGGGCTTTAATCTTGGCTGGCTCTCTCTAGCTGGGGATCTGGCACCTGTTGCTTTTCCTTATACTTAAGCCTCATTTGTTAAATCGGAGTATAATGCTATCCCTTCCATGGGAAATCTCTAATGGTTAGGTAGGATAATGCATGAAGGCAGGAGCACATGCCTGGTATTTAGTAAATTCTTAAATAAATGCAATTATCAGTGTTTTATTTAATCTTCACAACCACATGAAAGAGGACAGGTATTATATTTTCCTGTTCAGTGATTAAGAAACCTTGGCTCCAAGGTTTAACTAAGTTAACATGAGTTAACTAAGTAATTAAATTAGCCAGAAAACAGGCTCCATCTCAGCACTTCCAACCCCTCCCCAGCTCCTTAGACTTCTACACAATGCTCTCTGCCTGCCTCATGGGGGGTCACCAGGGAGCAAGGAGACAAAGAGAGCCAGCATGCTTTGTGCCCCAAAAGATGCTGTCCATTCATTTTGGATGCCTTTTGGTGGGCTCCACGTGGCCATGGGGCAAGGTGACGTCTTCACAAGCAGGGCTCTGACTGTGCCAGCCTCCCTCAAGGAGGGATATAACACCTCCAAAATCCCTCTCTCCAGCCCAGGACTTCCTGGGGAGGATCAGAGGCCACTCCAGCCAGGTCAGGGCTCTGACATGGGAATAGGAATGGAAGCCATGCAGGGTGTGCACCACCCCTTCTCCCTAGGTCTGTACCCACTGCTACTCTGTTCCTCTCCCAAAGCTGTCCAACTGATCAAGCAAAGCTCTTCACTGTCCAGAGCAGAATGGGAACCCGCATCAGCCTGCTCAGAGTGACAAACGAGGCCTCTCCTCTCCTGACCCTCCCTCACCAGAAGGCTCTCCTGGCTCCAGGGCTGGTCCACCAGGTTAGCAAGGCAACAGGACGTACCATTGGCGCACGGGTTGCTGGTACATCTGTCTACTTTCTTCTCACAGTTGGAGCCAGTAAAGTTGGGGGGGCATTCACAGGCATAGCTGGCCCCCTGGCTGTGCTCCCGGCAGGAGCCACCATTGAAGCAGGGGGAGTCAGTACAGGTCAAAGTGCTGTGTTCACAGTGCAGGCCATAGTAGCCAGGGGGACAAAGGCAGCGGTAGCCATCGTCCTGGTCCTGGAGAGAGACCAGAAAGGGACCAAAGTCAGACCCTGGAGGAAAAGATGCAGGGCTAGGTAGTGGCTAGGCCCTACCTGCTCACTGTCCATGGCTGTGCATCCACTGGCCACTTGGGGTAGGGATGCCTGGTTAGAGCTTCCTGCACTGGCCTGGGCCTCACCTTACAGCTGCCTCCATTGCGACAGGGGTTGCTGTCACACTCGCTGAGCTCCAGCTCACAGTCAACACCAGTGTAGCCTGGGCGACAGGTGCAGGTGTAGCTCCGCTGCCCACTGTTGGAGCACGTTGCCCCATTCCTGCACGGGGAGTGATGGGTGCAGTAGTTGAGATCTGTGGAGACAGGAACCACCCACTGAGCAGAGCCAAGAATGGTTCCTACATCCAGGCTCCTTGTAATGCAAGTTCACTGCCCATGTTTGGCCCAGAGGCTTCAACTCAAAGTCTTCTAGACCCAAATATCCTTCCTTCTTCCCCAGTGAAATCATGTATATCGAAGCTTCTTGAACCACATCTGACCAGTACAATCAATCGAAGTTGAAAAACACAGCTGGACAGCTGCCTGCCAGGTCAGCCCACAAACACTGGCAGTCAGGGTAGAATAAAAGTAAAGAAGAGAAGTGGATGGCAAGGCAGGTGTTGAGGAGGAAGTCAGAAAGTCTCCATTGTGGGGGAAGGGGCCGCTGAGATAAGCCTGATAGGCAGGATGATATTTTAACAGGTGGAAATGGCAGAGGGGAGGCGAGAGCCACCACAAGTAGTGACCAGGTATTTTTGTTAAAGGGGAATGTGTTATGAGGGCATTCTGAATGTCAGTATTTGTTTTCTTATTTGGGGAGGACTAGAAGAGAGAGCCAGACAGAGCAAATACAGGCACTGTAAGGGCTGTGTTTGCATATGATGAATATATGACTGTGTCACGGGAACAAATGTGGGGAGAGGAAAGAGAATGGGCAGGAACCAGGTGTGTGTGTGTCTTTGTAAGGGAGAGGGAAGAATCATACACACACACACTCACACACAGGGGCTGAATTCGAAGTCTCTGTGCCAGTGAGTCAGGGCCTAGGCAAGTTCTGTCTATCCTGGCAAGCCCCTGCCCATCCTCCCCAGGTCTGTGCTGCTGTCTCCATGGTAGCAGCCACTCCATTTGACCCTGAAAAATGGGAGGCACATGCTGCAGCTGGCTACCAGGAGGAAGGAGAAAAGGCTCCCTCCCCCACGGTTAGGACTGGCAGACCCCTGTATAGTCAGAAGAGGGACCAGGCCCCCCCACGCCCCCGCAGGCACCAGGAAGAGCCGGCTGGGCTCAGGCAGCTGCCTGGCAAGTGCCCTGGGGAAGAACAAGGGAGGCCGTTTCTGCTCACACCGAGGAGTCGGTTAGATGTCACTTTGCCCAGAGGCCCAGCTCACCCACAGCCTCGGGCAGCTGGTGGGCACACCCTACAGGACAGCTGTTTAGGGGAGAGCTGCTCAAACAGCCTTGGCAGGTAAGCAAACACCTAGGGGGTTAATAGGTAACTACAAAGTTGAAAGAGGAACTGAGCTTGGCATCCCTCTCTGGCCTTGCTGGAATTTGTGAATGTAACCTCCAGACTGCTCATTTGTCACTCTCCTGGCTTCTCCAGCTACCCTGCCTCCCCAGCACCTGAGGAAGAAGGACCCACTATCGCACTCTAGGCCAATTACAATGACTCTTAAAGGTTCTAGTGCGAAAACCAACTCAGCAGAAACCAAGTAAGAAGCGTCCCGGTGACAACTCGGGTACTCTGGTTCCCGTGTCTGTCCATCTCTTCCATCTCCTGTCCCCTCTTGGCCCTGACTCACCTTGGTCACAGAACAGGCCTCCCCAGCCCTCCTCACAGGTGCACTGCCAGGGGGTGCTGCAGGTACCATGGCGACAGCCGTTGTGGGGGATGCATTCATTGCAGAGGCGGCCCTGCCAGCCTGGGCGGCAGCTGTTGAACAGAAAGGAGGCTGAGGATGAAGTGAGGGCCTGGCCAGGGGACAGCTCCCCCTACTCCACTTCCCATCACCTACTCACATGCATTCTGCTGGCTTGCTGCAGTAGCCATTCTGCTCATGACAGCCAGAAAGACAGACAGCTGAGGAAAGAAAGCAGGCCTGAGTAAGGTGGGAATGCCAACAACCCAGAAGCCCCACTCTCCTTCTCCTGGCCTGAGGGGTACCCCAGCTTTCCTGGGCCCACTTCCCACTCTTGGCCTTCCATAGGAGCCCTGGGTGTCTTAAAGGGCAACAATGGCCCGGGGGAGGAGAATGCAGACTGGGTGGGATGCAGTAATGGGGTCCTGTGGGCTTTGGCAGAACAGAGAGGAGTGCTGAGCAAAGAGAGGGTAGAGTCTGAGCCTGTTGTAAGCATTCCCAGCTGGTCCTGAGGCCCAACCAGTGGGCAGCCCAGACCTGTGCTGTAAGGGAGGCAGGCTGTGGCCGAAAAGACACCTCTGTGTTTGCTCAGGGGACCCCCCTTCAGGCAGGTGAGAGCTTGGCTGCTTACGCTGGTCGCAGTACTCCCCAGTCCAGCCAGGCAGGCAGGACAGGCTGCCATCTGGCTGGCATACGTAGTGGCCGAAGTGGTCATTGCGCTTCTTGCACAGGCGTGAGCAGCTGTCCCCATAGTAGTTGTCACTGCAGATGACCCGGTAAGAGTAGCGCAGCCTTGTGAGGGGGCTGGTCTGCTCATCCAGTAACCAATTCTGGCCCACAGCTAGAGAGCCCTGGATGGCGATCTTGCTGATGAGTGCGTCTGGTGGCAAGGCCTCTAAAGGGGCAGAGGTCCAGGTCAAGGAAGGGCAGCCAGTCCCCAGTAGTCCTAGCAACTGCTGGATCAAACTAGGTAGTTGTCCACATGACCACCCCCCAACCCTGCCAGCAAGTACAGGCCAGAGGAACACAAGGGTCCCACTAGTTAGTTGCCCTGTACGTATGCATGTGCAGGGGGCCTGATACCATTCAAAAAGGGGACAATAGAAGGATGTTAAGATATCCCACTGTTCTGGAGGCAGATAGGCAGGGGGAAGAGGAAAAGAGGTCAAAATGGAAAAAATAAAATAAAAGGGAAAGAAAAAGAAAAGCTCTCCGGGCCTGGGGGGACCCTGAAAGCAAGGGGTCCTCTGGTGCGCATTCAGGGGTTCTTCCCTCGAAGATAGGTAATGCTTTTTTCCTTTTCAAAGTGAGAATTGTTGTTCTGCTGAAATATCCTTTTCCTCTGTGTCAGAACAACATCCCAAAGCCATTATTCCCTTTCCAAAGGAGCGGAATTCGCGAAAGGTGTAAAATACAGGAAGGGGCCCGTCAGCGGCGCTGGCAGCTTCGGCCTTTCTCACCGCTGTGCTCCCCGCGTTCCCACGCCAAAAATAACCCGCAGGAAACGCAATTGTGCTCAGAGTCCAGGCAGCGGGCGGAATCCGAGCGTCCAGCGCGGGGCGCAGCTCCAGGCCTAGCTAAGCGTCCTGCCCCCCGCCCCCCACCTCCCACCCCGCACTTCCCCCGCCTTTTACAGGTTAACTCTTTCGGCGCTGTGCCCTGTCGCCCCCCTGTGGCGGCAGAGCGAGCTACTCACCTGGTCGCAGGTCGTCTCCTGGCGCGTGCCAAGCTTCGATGATGAGTGAGAAGGTACCCTGGGAAGCGAAAGGAGGGGCCGGGGTAAGACAGAAGATAGCGAGATGAGTAGGCGCGGGGGCGGGGGTGCCTTGCGGCAGCCCGTTTAATCAATCTAATTGCAGGATACAGTTACGGCGCCCGGGTCAACATAACGGGTCTGCGTGCCGCCATCGCGCGCGAGCCAGGAAGGCGAGAAGAGAACCCCAGGCAGGAGGAGGGTTAAGATATGGGGGAATGTATGCGAGGGCCATTCGGAGGTGGGGGTCGGGCCGGGGTGGTAGGTGATGAAAATTGTATCCCAAAAGCTGGGAGAAGTGAGGGCGTGGAACTGGGAAGAAGGACACTGGTGAAAACCTTCCCGAAGATGAGGTCCCAGGAGATAGTAGGGAAGAAAGGATCAGAAGAGAGAGCCCTGGTTTTGTTTGGTGGTTCTGTTTTGTTTTTTGAGGGAAGCGAGGAAATCTGAGGCGAGAGCTTTGGTCCCAGGGGGCCCCTTCTTTCGTCTTTCGTGACCTCCCAGTGAGCCCAGGCTGTGCTCACCGGCCAGGTAAAATTGAAAGGCAGTTGGAGAGGGTTGCGTCCCCCGCCGCTACTGTTATCCCCGACGGCGAAGGAGTTAGTGCCCAGCACAGGAGTAGAAACACTGCCGAAGGTGCAGGGTCCGGGAGAGACGACAGCCTGAAAGTGCTTAAGGCAGACGCGGAAGAAGGTCCGGCAGCCGGATTCGCACGGCCGCCCACTAGCCAATACGCCTCGCTCGTTGGCAAACTCCTGCAGCTGCAGCTGGAAGACTCCCGAGCCGGCGGCGCGCTGTTTCACAGGGACCGAGGGAAGGAGAGAGGGGAGCGGTCAGCCTGGCCGACGCCCGGGGCTGAGGCGCGGTGGAAGGGGGTGGAGGGGCGCGGGACGTTACCTGCTGCCAAAGTGCCACCAGCAGCAGTAGCGCCCAGCCGGAGGGGCTACAGGACGCGGCTGCCATCCCCTAGGGCGTCTCTCTCTCCACCCGCCGGCTCTGAAGCTGGCTCCGTTCAGGACCTCGCTTTCCCGAGCGTCCACCCCGCGGAGGGGTCCCTGAAAAGCCAGGCTCTGCTCGGGGCTTTCCTCTGGCCTCGCCTGCTCTCTAGCTCCGCTCCAACTGCTGCGGTAGATAATCCAGGTGAGGGCGGCTGGGCGGTGGCCGCGCTCAGGACGTGTCCTCGGGCCAATCCCGGGGCTTCAAGCAGGCTAATGCTCCGGTACACTGTACTGAGACGGCTCGAGCTGCGGCCCTTGGCCTCCTATTCCCAGCCTGCGCTCAGCGCCGCTACTGAAACCTGTGCGCTGGGGAGCCTTCCTTATATATATTGGCTCCTCTCCTCGCCGCCTGTCACTCAGACCCATGGTCACTCTCCCCTCCCCTCCGGGTCTCTAGCAGCTATAGCCCCAGCGCCGCCCGATGGGGGCCTCCGCCCCCGCCATCCTTGTCCCCGCCAGCCAGTCAGGCACAGGTCTCCGCCCCTCCGTGCCGCTCTCAACCCCTGGGTCCCCCAGCTATGCTCTTGCCGAGGTGACCAGTTCTTCGCAATTGCGGGGTTACCAGCAGAGACCCCGACAGTTGGAGGTCAGGGGGAGAGCCGGGGGGAGGTGAACGAGTGGTTCCCGGATGGTCGTAGGGGTGGAGACTCTGGAGAGTCCCTGAGGGTGGTGTGTCCACAGCCGGCGCTGGTTACCTGCAGCCCTCGAACAGGTAAAAAGAACTTGAGCCCAGAAAGCGAAAGCAGCACCAAAGAACTCCGAACTAGGTCTTTTTCCTAGAGCTTCAGGAGCCCTTGCCTCCTCGGCCCCTAGCCTGGAGAGCCCACCCACCAGGCGTTCCCGGCGCAGCAGGGAAGCCAGCGGACGCATTAACTTCTCTGTGGGCACTCGGGACAGGGCGCGGGGCCAAGCGTCTAAGACTCAGGGGTTCCCTCCCTCCACCCTAGTAGCGGACAGGGGGCGGGTCCAGCGCGTGCCAACTCCCTTCAGCCCCAAGCTAGGGCTCAGTGCGTGCCAGCCCCTCGACGCGTGATCCGGGCGGTGGGGGAGGGGAGCGTGGTCCCCGAGGTGGAAGAAGGGGGGGCGCGTCCTCAGCTGTATGGTAATGAGGACCTGGCCCCAACTCCTGCGCCTCCCCTCACCTGGGTTCAGCTCCAGCTTCTGTGCCCACCCCAGCAGCCCCAGGCACCCGCCCGCATCCCGTCGCTCTCTTGGGGCAGAGAGGAACTCTCCTGGCTCCAGAGCTGGCTCACGCCACTAGAGAGCCAAGGTGAGGGGCTGAGGTCGGGCAGGCCCAGGCCCTCTCCTCACAGGGGAGATGTGGGGTGGAATTGGAAGAGAGCGGACTCGCTTTGAGTTTCAGGCTGCTTCACCCATCCTGCCTACGCGGTTCCCCCGGGTGGCCCCACTTCTCCGAGCTGCGGCAGTGCAGCTGCTTTCCCGGAACCCTGCGTGATCCCCGGAGACCTTAGAACGGGGAAGGCCGGTTTCTCCCAGTCTCCGGGGTGCCGGGGAGCTCTCTCTCTGCGACGCTGAGGGTAGCGGGGGCCCTGTGGCTTCAGCTGTCAGCCCGCCCGCACAGCGATGGCTGTCGTCGGACGATAAGATCGGCGCGGGGGGAGCAGGGACGCCGCCGGGCCCCCGGGAGGCTTGCGGGGGATGGGGGCGCGGAGCCCAACACCTGCCTATGCCGAGCATGGTCTGATTTTTTTTACTTGGGGCTGGTGGTGAAGGGCTGGGGGTAAGGATGAGAAACAAGAGGTTGGGAGCGTGGGTTGGGGGAGGGGGGAGGTTAGGAGACGGGCTCCGGGGTCCCCCACGCACGGTCACCCCTCCCAGCCACCATCTGGCGCGAGCGGGTTGGCGTGGGGAACCGAGGTGGGGCAGGGGCCGGCAGATGGGCCCAGGCTGCGCTCCAGAGTTAATGTAGGTTATGGGCAAGCGAGTCCCCAGGCCTGAGGGAGGAGGAGCCTGGGGCTTGCCTTCCAGCAATCCCGACAAGTGGGTTCCTCATCCTCTTTCCACCCTTTCTCTAAGGATCCCTAAACCTGCCCAGGTTGCCAAGGAGTGCTCTCACTCTCCTCTGAGCTGGCTGGCATCCACCCTACTTAGTGCTGTCTGCTTCCACCCCCAAGTTCTGGCATAGGAGGAGTAAAAACTCTCCTTTTCTGGCGCTGTCACTTGCCTAACCCTCAAGGGAGACATCCAGTCCCACAGGAGACATGTGACTTAATATTGGTAGACCTGGACACTCTCTACCCTCATACACATCCGGACTAATGTTCCCAAAAGCACTTTGCAAACAGTCAAGGACTAAACAAAGTATCATCATTATCCTCAGACACACGAAATGCAAGGTATCCTGGAGACCTAGAAATCATCTGACTGAGGAGGTAAGGGTTAAATTTTCCTCATCACCAAAAGGCATTTATGAAGCACCTATTTGCGAGTCTGGCGCCATCCCAGAAGCTCATTATGGCCAATAGGACGCAGCCCTAGACCCTGAGTACCCACTAGTACTCCAGTCTGCGGGGGTCCAGCTTTGCCCATATTTGCCAAACAGGACAGGGTTGTGAAGCACTACGGGCAGGAAACCGAAACGCGATGACTCTACAGCTGGGACTCCTCCCTTTTTCTCCCACTCGTGACTTTTGGGAAGAAGAACCCAACACTGTCCTGGGGTCTTCCAGGAGCAGAAGGCTTGTGAGGCGATCGGAGGCCGCAAATCACAGGGGGATTGGACACACGTGGCCGTGGGCGTCTGCTGCCCCTGCCCTTCTGCAGTCGCTCCGCTACGCCCTGGAGAGGAGGCATGGATGCAAGCAAGGGCCTTGGCGGACTGACTGTGGGCCCTCTGAGGGTCCACGGTTCCTCACACAGACCTACCTGCAACCCGCAACACTGCCCAGCGCCCGGATCCGGAGCAGAGTCAAGGCCTAGTTTCACTCAAGGCCCACAGCCTCCGCCCAAGGGGCCTTCTACTTGTGTTTTCCTCTCTGCTGGGCCGCTGCACATAACCCCCCAGGGGGCAGAACCCGCACTTGGAGCCGGGAGGTGCCAAGGTTGTCTTGCAGCCGTGCCCCCAAGTTGACCCTGGGCTACTGGGGTGCGGCGGAGGCAGCGTGGAGCCTCAAGATCCCTCCCCGACTTGGTAAACCAAGCGCCCTCCCAGTCGGCGGCGCTGCTCCGAGGCCTCCGGGGCCGGTGTGCCCACCCCACCCCGCCACCCCTAGGACAGCGTTCTCCACCGGGCAAACTGCACCTAGGTAGCAGCGCGGTGGGGGCTGGGCCAAGCGCTGGTCGTGAGGACCAGGGGCGGGGGAGCAGCCCTGGCTTGGGCGGGGCGCTTAAGCCTTGAGGGGCGCTGCTGCGGTCGCTGCGGAGAAGAGGCCACGTGCAGGGAGCGGCGGCCGGGGAGCTGCACAGAAGGCGGAGAGATTTGCAAACTGTTGCTGCCACATGGCTGCTCCAGTCGATCCATTCACATTGAAATGAGGCCGGCGCGTGCCTCATCTGCCGCAGGGCCCTGCCACGCGTCAGCCCGGCCCGCCGCGTGCCAACTGGGGCAGTGGGGCTGGCAGGGCCTGCCAGCCTTGGGGGCGTATTCCAGGCCCTGGGGTCGGGAGGGGTAAGGCGGAGGGGGCCGAGTTACCCCAGCCACTCAGGCGCCGCAGTTTCGCAGACCTTGGCCCTGCAATTGGGGAGCGAGCCGACGAGAAAGGACCAGGACCGACGGGTTTTGGAGGGGGGCCGGGATCGATGCCGCCGCTCCCCGCAGATGCGGCCCGGCAGCGCTACTCTCCATCTGCCGCTGCTCGCACCTGCCGGTCAATAAATCGATTTTACAATTTAATGCAGCAGCTTCCCGCCCGTCTGAGACAGATGCCGCCGCAGAACTACCTCCGCCCTCGCCCCTCCCCTCGAGGGGCGCCAGCGGTTAGGGCCGGGATTCCCGCTCTGCAGGCGGCGCCCCGCGGGGCCGCATTCACCTCTCTCTCGAGTCCCTACAAGGAACTGCCAGCTCCGGGTCTTTCCCGCGGGACAGAGTGGAGTCCCCATAGGACAGGCCTGAGGCTGGTGGAAGTGAGAGGGAGATGTTGACTTGGTGGTGGCCTTGAGGTCTCATTTGGGCACGTCACTAGGGTGAACAGGATGCAGTGGCTGGTGATAAGATGTAAAAGCCCCAGTGAGAAGGAGGAATGAATAGGACCTTGAGAATGGGCACCGAGAGAGGCTGAGTTCTGAAGAATCTACAGGACAGGGTTGGGTAGGGACAAGATGGAATGGGGCCTCTCCCCAAACTCTGAATCTGGTGAACAGTGTAACTTGGAGGTGGTAGCTTTTGGCACTTCCCAACCATGTGTTCTTGGGCTTATAATTTAACTTTAATTCTATGCCTCAGTTTTCTTATCTGTGCAATGAGGATAATAATGATAGTGATCTGGGAGGATGACTAAGGGACTATATCTGATTATGCATTTGCAGAGCCCAATAAATATTAATTTTCTTTCCTTCAGGTCACAGTCAGGGGCAGACTTGGAGTAAAGGGAAGATCCCTGACAGCAAATGAGTTCCAGGAGGAAAGGAGAGCCAAAGGCAAATAGTTCTAAAGGATGAGGCAAGAAGAGCAGAGGGTGGGAAAAAGAGAAGAAAGTCAAGTGGGGCATGGAAAGAAGATGGACCCTGTGCTAACCTCTGTTCTGAGGGCTTTTGCAGGAAGAGGACCTGACAAAGTTCTTGACTAGAGGAAGACGAGCTCCGAGAACGGGTTTGGAGAAGGGATGAAGTCTTGAAAGAACCAGTCATTGCCCATGGCCTTAACCTTTCAGAGATGATCCTCCAGCCAGGGTCAAGTGTAGGTCTCCACTGGCACCCCTCTTCCTTCACAGTGGTGTCTCAGAGCAGAGGCGTGTAAGCAAAAGGAGAAGCCAACTGCTGAACCGTCCTGGTCATTGAGGCTCCTGGCAGCTCAGAGGACTCCGCTCTCCTCATGTGATCAAGAGGGCACACAGATTCGGCTGGACTGTCCGCTGACTGACGGTTCATGACCACTGACCCAGATGTCTCAAGGAAAGGATGCCCCAGTGGGTGAGACCATTGAACTTGAATCAGAGTCCCTGCTCTGCTTCTCATGAGACCAGGAGCTCTCCCACCTTCTCTCTGCCAGGTTCAGGGCCTACACTGGGGGCCTAGGCCAGCCCCATTCTCTGTCTCCCCTTGCCTTCTCAGAAGACCAGGGAAGGTGGTGGCTGGAGCTGGGTTAACTGGTGTTGACCAGGCCCTGTTTCTTTCTTTCTTTTTGGAATAAAGTTGATATACAATATTATATTGGTTTCAGATGTATAACATAGTGAATTGATAATTATATACATTACCAGATGCTTGCCACATAAGTGTAGTTACCCTATTACCATACCAAGATATTGCAGTATTATTGGTTATATTCTCTGTGTTGTACTTCAATTCCTATGAGTAACTTATTTTATAATTTGCAGTTTGTGCTTCTTCACCCCCTTCGTCTATTTCACCCATTCCCTCCATACCCCTCCCAATGGTAACCAGCACTCTGTTGTCAGTATTTATGGGTCTATTTCTTGTTTTTGTTTTCAGGCCCTCCTTTTTTATGAGAACAGCTTTGGCCTGCAGAGACAATGGGCCCAAGAGAGGAGAAGCTGAGGGCCCTGACCTGAGAAGCCCCTTTTCACTGTGTATGAAGGGAGCTCCCCCCAGGCCTCCTGCGTACTGGTCAGGAGGAAAGAAGGAAAGAGAAGAGGGGCATGGTGGGGCCTCCTGGCTGGAGGCAGGGCCCTCACTAGTGGTGACCCGGCAGTTGCCCCAGCTTCATTTGCCAAACTCAGGGGATGCCTGGAAAGCTAGGGCCAGGAGCCACGCAGCGGGTATTTCCAGCGACGGAGGAGTCCGGGGTTGGGCAGCCTCCACAGCAACTTTCCCAGAGCCCCTGGCTTCCCCTTCCCTAGCTCCTTCCTGTCCCCACCCGAGCAAGGGAGCAGAGAGGCACAGGGGAAAGGAGGGGAGGCTCAGGGAGGCCCCTGCATGGTGACCCTCAGGCTGCAGGCCTGGCCCCAGCCTGCACTTGCCTCCTGCCTGGGTCCCTCAGAGCACAGAGGACTCTGAGAGGGGGCTTACAGGGCTGGAGAACTGAGGACATAGGACAGTGGCATTGTGGAGAGTGATGTGGTCCAAAGGGAACCTTCTGCCAACTTGTGCTGAAGGATAGAGTGGGATGAGGGAGCAGAGCCTGAGCTGAAGGCACAGGTCCAGCACCCTTTCCGCCCCAGATCTCGGACCAGCTTCCCTACTCCAAAAGTTTTCTTCGCCTGTAGAAGCCTCCTCACCCACTCGCCCCGACCTGTCAGTGCCAGCCTCTACTCTCCTCTTGCCCCCTCCCCAGAGTACAGCTCACCTGTCCCAAAAACCTCTCTTCTCTGTAAACTTTGAGAGGTGGCACTTTCTCCCTAGCTCCATCCTCCTACTCAGTGTTCATTCCTTTCTTCTAGCTCCAGCCTTCCAGTAGCATCAAGATCCGGTATTATCCCTGACCTCTTGGTGTCCCTAGGTCCTTGTGTGCCCTTCATCTTCCTCTGCTGAACAACAACTCATCTGGAAGAAACTCTGACCTCTCCTTATTTCTCCACACAACCTCTGATCTCTGATCCCAGCTGCCATCAGGACTAGAAGCAGGCAAGAGATAGGGGGATGGGGTACACCTCCCTTTCTCTGCTGCTGCAGGAACCTGGGAGTGAGGGTTACTCAGAGAGGCCATGGTCTCCTGCAGCCTCTCTGCAAAGGAAGGTCAGGCCTGAACCAGGAAGTGCTTTGTCTCAAATACTCTCATACACAGAAATCGGGGACAGGTGCCAAGTCTGTGAACAGCTGCCTGAGCAGGCAGATCACTGCTCCCCGGAGAAGGCTGAGGAGGAATCTGACTGCAGTGGTTAAGTAGGTGATGGGTCTTAAGCAGAAGATGGTGACCAGCTGTCTCCTTCTCCCACCACAACCAGAATGAGAGGAAATGGGCTTCAGTTGTGGCAGGAAGGATTGAGGTTAGGCATATGGGAGAACTTCCTGTGACAGTGTCTATCCTATGTATCTCAGTTGTTAATCCAGGTTGAACTCTCCCCTGGAGTTGATGAGAATTCCATGTTGAGGCTTGCTAATGAGTAACTTGCCTTGCCTGTGATAGCAATGAACCTCCAGCCTAAATAATTCTCCTTCTGTCTAGACTGTCCCCAGGGAGGCCTGGGAGGTACCAGGTGACATGGGCTTCCTCTCTGCCCAAAGGAGTATTTTGGACAACACTAGACCACTGTGAGTGAATGTCACTGCCTCTCCTGCCCCCAGCCCTCTGGCTGTCACTCTCGGAAAAACAAGCCCTATGGAGCTGTCCAGCTACGGGCACTTTGCAGCACAGGGCAGGCTGGGTTTCAGGTCTGGGAGCTCATAGAGAATTTCCAGGCAATGGTGAATACACAGTGTCTCCAAAACCAGGGCTTTCAGTAACAGCCACCACTAACTCTATAAATTTAGAAATAGATAGGCTGTCAACCCTCTCCACTCATCCCGATCTCACAAGTCCTGTTTGGGCAGCATGAACACTGCCCTTGTTGGAGTCATTCTGCCACCAAGATCCTTGTTTTGCCCTGTGGCCAGTTCCCCATCTCTGGCTTCCCCTCCTCTCCTGAGTTGCTTGATCCCCTACCCCCATTTCCACAGCCCATCTCCAGGTAAGGAGAAAGCTGGGAGACTTGGGATGGTCCATCAAACTGCCATCAAAAAGAATGTAGGCAAAAGATGCATTCCCTCTGAGGTGCAGCCCTGTGCAAGCCCATCAGTTTTTCTGGAGCCTCTGTATGCACACATGTTGTACACAGGGTTTGGTCCCCTTGGCCAGCCAGTTGTGGATGAGACCTACCATGTGCCTACCACTCAGCTAAGGTCAGTGAGGCCAAAAGGAACTTTAAATTCAGCTCCTGATGGGCGCCTATGGGACGTGGAGATGAAGGTAAGGCCCATGAAAAAGGCATGTGGTGACCTTTGGAACCAGGGTTGAGAGAGGGACTAGGGCCCCAAAGGTCAAAGGAGGCTGTGTGGGGGAGGGGGATTACACCGGGCCTGGAGAAAAGAGCAGAACTTAGATAAAGAGAAGAGAGGGCATTCCTAGTAAGGGAATGGAGAGAGGAAAAGGATCCGAGGGGAAATGAAGTAGGTAGAACTGGAGATGACTGGGTCATGTGGGGTGTTCCTTGTGAGGCTAGATAGCTAGGGTATGGAGATCCACCAGATGAATTTGGACTTGATTAATAGGCATTAGGGAACCTGTGGGTTCTTGAGCAGAGGAGGCTGTTCAGCCGCCACCTGGCAGTGGTATGCAGAGTGGTCTGGAGCAGGGAGGTGCAAAGGGGAGGCCAGAGGCAGCTAGACTTTCTACATCTGTGGCTGGTAGCCATGCATGCATTGATGCCTGGGTCCTGCCCCTAGATGGCTGGGCACTGAAGAATGCCAGACCCCTGGTGACCCGCTGCGACAGGCCCCACGTTTTTGTTACAGGTAGCTGCTCTCTCCTGCTTTTCAGTTGGAGTCCTGTAAGCATGGCCAGCATCAGAGCTCCCTGAATTCTACCCTGAGAGTGGGGGGCCGCTTTGGCCGTGCCACCCTCCCAACCAGTCCTCCCCCATCCTCCTTTTTCCCTCAGAAACCTGAGGCCCTGCCTGGCAACTCAGACTTGCTGGGAAAAGGATAAAGATCTCATCCAACCTCAGGCCTGGAAGCAACAAAAGATGTCCAGAGTTACAGGGCCCCAGCTCATTCCCTAAAGATATCTAGAAGCTCGGGGCGAGGTGAGTTCTCAAGGCCACCTACACTAACCTCTTATTCTATAGCCAAAGGCTTGACTACCTCAAGGGGCAGGATGCTTACCCCTCCCCAGACTGATCCCTGCCTTTTTTAGATGGTTCTGGGTATAGAAAGTCCAACCTCTGGTGATCTGAAAGTCCTGCTGTGGTCAGTGTGGGCTGTGGTGTGGAAATCTCTATTTGGCCCGGGCATCACTGTGAGGCTTCTGGAATGGCACCACCAGAGGAATGGTCCACTAGCCTCTTGGGACTGAGGTGGCTCTGCTGGGTCCTGTGGGCTCCCCTGCTGTGCCAGCTTGATGCGCTGGGCTGGGGCCTTCTAAGCGTGAGAAGCACCGGTTGGTCCCCAGCTTGGCCCTGGGGGTGGGGCGGCCAAGGCGAGGCCAGCCCGGGTCAGCCCTTCTCAGCCTCACCAGGGAGGCCAGGCTCAGGTCAGCCTGTCGCAGAGGCCAGCCCTCCCCAGGCTGAGATCATCGCCCTCTGGCCTCCCAGGCAGCCCCCACCCCCAGCTGAGCTCACTGCCCTGGCCCGCTGGGGAACATTGTTGTCTCTCGGGCCCCTCCCCCGGGCTCAATGAGCTGTTTGTTGGCATGTCCGGCGCGGGCAAGGGGAGGGTGGGCACAGGGCGCCCGCACACAATGGGGATTCCGTCCATTCTGAGGTGGCTGCGGGAACCAGGCTGGCTTTGTCCCTGGGACCCTCATTCCCACCATTTAGCAGAGCCGGAACTCTAGGCGGAAGGCCCTGTATAAGAACAACAATGTCGTCACCCCGTCTTGGAGGGCCGGGGGAAGGGCGCTGTAGGCCAGGCCCTCTGGGTCCCAGGCAGAGTGGTACTTGGGACAGGTCCTAGGGCTGAAGCTGTGCCTCAAATCTGAGGGAGGCTCAGGAGGCAGATGGGTGCTCTCCCACCTGCTCTGCCAGTCCATCTGCAGCCTGTGACAAGGGGTCTCCCTGGCATCCCCAGCCATATACTCAGCTCTTCCATGTGCAGAGACAAAGCCCTAAATGTACAGAAGGAACAAATGCATCCTGTAAGCCCCGTTGGGTGGTGTGCCATAGAGGGGCTGAGTTATGGGCAGCCTGACCGCAGGCCTTTCTGCATCCACCTTGGGCAAAGGTCTTTGCTCAGAGCTGGGCTCAGGCCCATTTCTGGAGCTCTAGCCCAGCCAGCCTGCTCCTTCGGAAGTGGCGCTGGCCACTCAAAGTGTTTATTTTCCAGCAGGGGAGGGGGACAGGACGTCATGGCGTTTCCCTCCTGCCTGGTGCTGCAGTGGTTCTCACAGTCTGGGCATTAGTGACATCATCAGCCTTTCCTCTCAGCCCAGGTCTCCTTGCCTCCTCCTTCCCCAGCCTCATGCTCTGGCCAGGCTACATAGTTCTGACGCTCCTGCTTCCGTCGCGGGCACTTCTGAGCAGGTCCTCATGGAGGGTGAGAGTGGGCCAGGGAGCACTGGACCAGCCCCTTGCCACTGCCCTTTTCATTCAGGCTGAGCCTAGGGATAGCCCCTCTGTGCTCACCCTCGCCAGAGCAGTTGGTGTCTCCCCTGGGCACAAGTCTAGTGTGATGCTGGCCCTTTAAGGGTCTTGGGAAGCCAGAACAACAGGAAATCCAAACGGCCTCATTAGGCAGCTCGGAGCTCAGCACAGTAATTAGTGCCCTGAAAACAAAACAAGGAAAAGCAGGTGGTGGTGCCCCCCCCTCAATCTCGGCTGCCCCAGCATAGCCTGTTAGTACCCAGAGCTAGGCAGCTGGGATTGGAGCCGCTCCCTTCTAAACCCCTCACCCCAAGCTCCTGAAGCTGGCTGCCCCCTGCCCAGGCCAAGGGGTAGAGAGCCTAAGCGTCTGGGGAGCAGCCAGTGGCTTCTGAGCCAACCACCATTTCTCCCTGGAGTGACTGAAGCCCCAGGGACATGTGCTGGGGCTTCCCCTCTCCTGCAGCCAGGTGGCCACTTGTCCACAGCATCCTTCACCTGTTTGGAAAATGCTGTGATGGGGGCTGGGAGCTGGGTTGGACTCCTCAGAGAGAATGGGGAGACCCTTGGGAATCCCAGGCCAACAAGACGTCCTTAGGAAAAGGGAAAAGCCTGCTGTGAGGTCCTACCTCTCAAGATCTCTGGTGATTCTTCAAGTGGGCAAGACCATTTGGGCAGTTGATGGTGGTAATCCTCTGTCTGGACATCCTCTAGGGACTTGCAGACCCCCTCAGTTGGTAAAAGCCTAGCTGGGAACAAAAGGGGACCCTAGTGAGTCCTCTTCAGCCAGGCTGCAGGACCCAGCTCATTCTATCCTCAGCCACCCGACCCCCACCACTGTCCCCATGTGATGCAACTGGAACCTCACCTTGTCCCTGATCTCTGAGATGTCTCCCTTTATTTGTACTGCTAAGGGAGGGACATACTATGTTCCACTTAAGAAACAAATATTCATTCAACAAACATTTATGTAGTAGTTGCAGTACTCCCTACACTATGCTGTTGGGGAGTTCCTGGGAAGGTTTCGGGAAATTCAAATGGTACTACCTTGTGATAGCTCATTACAGTCCTTTCCTGTGTCTTGAGAAGGCCTTTGAGAGGAGGAACTGTGTGGCTTGCTCCGTGTGTTTATCCCCTCACAGATCTAGTACTTAGGTGACTGGTGCATGCTGATGAACAATAAAAAATGAGGCAGGAATGCTCTCTGACTTCAAAGAGTTTACCATGTAAACCTAGTATTTGGCATGACACAGCAGGGTCACAGTAGCAGACTCTGCCAGGTCCTCCTGACAAAGCTGGTGATGGCCCTGAGATGTGGGTTGCCTGGGGGAAAGGGGGATGCTGAGAAGGAAAGCTGGGCAGGTTGACTGTGGTCAGTGGCCAGCCTGTGGCCAGTGAATAGGGCTATAATTAAGCTGTGGGTAGATTTCTGGTCATACTCTTGTCTGAGAACAAAGGCCCCAGGCATCATTGCCCAAGGGGGAAGGGGAAGGAGCAGAGGGAGGAGTTGCGGATAACCCAGAACCTGCTATTGGGTTGGGCAGCTGGCCTCCAGCTGGGCAGGGAACTCTGCAGGTCCCTCTGGGGGATGCCAGCTAGGTGGTAATTTCTGAGGGGTTCCAATCTGGAACTGAGGGGCCTGTGCTGACATAGAGGTGGAGGAGACCAGCCAGTAAGTGACCAAAGGGTCACAGGGTCATGGAGCAGGAGTTCTCAGCCCTGACTATGCACAAGAATCACCTGAGTCGCTCCCTACAGATGCTGATATAATTTTGGTCTGGGATGTGGCCACCGAGGCACTGGTGTTCTCTAAAAGCTCCGTAAATGATCCGCTGTGCAGCCAGGGTTGAGAACTGCTGCTCACTGGGAGCACAAGGGCCTTTTTTTACCTCACTTGCCTCTCCCAAGGGCCGTGGTGCTCAAAGGCCACACCCGCTGGACTAAACAGCACAAGAGCCCTGGACTGAGGGAAATGGGCAATAGAGCCCCTAGGCCTGGGTGTGGGGCCTTTGGAGAAGTCCTCCCCTTTTTGACACCCTCCAGTGGAAAGTTACCCAGGGAAGCAGCTGTGGACAGACAAGCCAAGAAGCCTAGGGAAGGTGTGCCCGTGGGGTGCCCATGGCCTCTCCAGGCGCCCACCCAAGGGACCCTCCTGCCTCACCACCAGCCCCCCAGGCTGGGAGACAGCACCTGGGAGAACAGGCTGGGGACCAGGAGGGAAGAGAGGTAGACTTAGAGCACCTGAGCTGATGGGGCCTGACCCCAATCAGGGACGTGCAAAGGGTCCTGAATCATTTCCCGGATATAGCTCAACAGCTCAGACTTCAAGGTTTTTTGGGGGAAATCTTTTTTCCAAGTTCCTCGATCTGTCATCCCCCTCCCCCGCTGGCCGGATAGGCCTGGACCAGTGTCCTCTCTCAGCTCCCCCTCAGCCTCCTTGCTCGGGCTTCTCCACTGAACTCCCTGGACATTGTTTCCCGCCTCAGGAAGTCTCTGATGCCCTGCGCTGGATTTTGTTTTCCTTGTTATCGGGACAACTAATATTTTTTCCTGTGCAGAAAAAAAAAAGATTTTCCCAAGCAGATTACAGCTGTCAGTGGGGGGGGAGGGGGCTGGAGGTTGAGCCCTCCCTTCACCCTCCTGCTCTGCCACCCTTACAGGGCTGAGCTTTTGAGTGAGGGCGGAAGGCCTGGCCCCAGAGCCAGCCAGGCCAGTTGGAGCCAGGCCTCAGCAGAAAAGTCAGACCCCTAGCTTCTGCCTGGGGTGCCCTGCTCCCTGCTAAGGGGGTTTACCTATGGGCTGGGCCACACTTCCAAAGATGGGGAGAGACTGAGTCCTGGGCTTGCCTGCCTTCTAGTGGGGCAGAGAGTGTAGGTGACCCCACAGCTGCAGGGTGACAGGTCATGAGGAGAGACATCCTGGGAATGACAGGGGGCATACCGAAGACCCAGCTGTGCCAAACTGCG
Organism: Manis pentadactyla; assembly: GCF_030020395.1. Lineage (NCBI taxonomy): Eukaryota > Metazoa > Chordata > Mammalia > Pholidota > Manidae > Manis > Manis pentadactyla. The sequence continues at coordinate 90,353,718 of NC_080029.1, read as the reverse complement.
GAGAGGCTGAGAGCATTTCCCTTAACTCCTGGTTCCTTGGGCTCCTTGCCTCTGACAGGGACATACTGATACCTGCCTCACTTACCTAAGTGGTTACATGGTGAGGATAGATGAGATAATGTATCTGGTTCAGTCAGGGGTTCTTAGGTCTGGGGTCAGAAGGGTTAGTGGCAGGTGTCTCAGTACCGTGTGACTGGCATTCGGCCCTCCACAACCAGCAGACCAGAAAATGGAGGCTGTCACTGAGCAGGTTCTGTTAGAATGGCACACCCTGGGTGTGTGCACACACACAAAACACACCTTACACAGGCTTTACACCCAGGCCGTGGTAAATGCTCACCTTCTGCATCAGAGTGCTTTGGTCCTCAGGATAGGGTGCCTGGCCCTTTGGGGTGGGGAACTGCAGCATAGCCACCACTGCAGCAGGTGGGCCTTACCTGTGCCGGCCGTGGTTCTTTTCCAGGTAACAAACAGAGGGGCTTCCGATGTGTGTCACTCAATTGTGGTGTGCAGTGTATTGAGAAAACTAGCTGCCCCCCATGCATTGTACTCCCCTGTGAGGTGGACAGTCTGTTCTGCGAGAGGCTCACCTACTTTTGCGTATCAGTGTGGTGGGCTGCACCGTGGGCTGTGCAGGAGCAAGCAAGGCCATCTGTTGGGGGTGGGAGGAAATAGGAGGACTCCTATTTTGGCTTATTTTTTATCCAAAAATAAATTGAATATTTAATATGTGTTTTGACTGTAGTGTATAATCTATACATAAAAATTCATAGTCAAAAGAGTTTGGAGACCGCCACTCTGGGAGATTAGTGAGGGCTTTATGTCCAATCAGAAGCCTGTTTCAGACTGGGCACTGGGTGACGGAAAGGAGCCCCGGAGGAGGAGATGGCAAGCTCTGGGTGCAGACCTGCTTGGGCCTGGCTGGACTCCAGGATTTCAGCAGCAGTGTGGGCCTTCCTGGCCACCGTCACTCCTCATGGCCCCCTGTCCCCAGCCTACTCTCTCCAGCCTGCTTAAGCCCAGGTGGGTTCTCGGACCTTTGGCTCCCATGCTCCCTGCAACAGAGAGAATGGTCCTGTGTGACCCTCCCTGCACCCCAGGCTTGCTAAAGTGTGGCTGGGGTCCCTGTAGCTGCCCTGTATGCTATGTCACCCCCAGGAGAAAAGTCCCTGGCGGGAGGCGGCCCTCTGCCGGGAGGCTGTTTCCTCAACTGGCCAAGGTAAGAAGTGGGGGATTTCCAGCCCTGTCCACGGGGCTGACCTTAGTACTAGGGGCTCCTCTCCTTTCTCATGCAGCCCAGGCTGGGGAGATGACAGAAACTCCAGAGTTAGGCCCAGTGTTGGCAAGGTGGCGTGGGGACAGCAGAGTCAGCTAAGCCCACAAAGCCTCCAGCTGCTACTGCCTGCTCCAGAGAGAGCTAAGCCCAAGGGCTGCACCTGAGACCAACAGGGACCCAGCTCTGGAAGACCCCAACAGGCTTCTTGGTGGGGAGGAGGTCTGGTAATCCAGAGCCACACTTACTCATGGGCCTGTGGGGAATGACTCAGATTGATGAGTGCCCCTGCTTAACTCCAGCCCGCCCTGCTTCTTATGGTAAGGAGAATGGCAGGTCTAAACCTCATCTTCTAGGGCTCCCGTAATTGGCTGGCGCTTCCAAGCATGCTGGAGAGTCCGAGGAGCCACATGGGCCCTGTGGCAGCTGGACAAGGAGTCTTACAGCCCAGGCATCTCGTCCTGAAACCCTGGCCCTTAGGAAAGGGGGGCCATCCCCTAACAGAATTCCCTGTATTCCTGCAATGTGGTCCACAGGGCAGGAAGGGTGGGGAAAATCTGAGGGGCTAAGTGGAGGGAGAGGTAGGCAGTTGTGGGACCTGGTGATGGTGGTATCACAGATGTCCCAGCTCCAATGTTGGCCCACTCAGGCCAGGTATACAGGCTTAGGAAACAGCTGGACTCTTCCTCTGCCTTCATGAAGAATCTTCTGTGCCTCCTACCCTTACAAGTTTCATTTCACTACCTGGCTTCTATGTGTTTGCTGTGTGCATGTGTGTGTGTGCACACAGACATGCTCAAAGGCCTGTGTGATGGAGGCATGCCAGGTGGAGGAATAAGCAGGGATGCATGCAAAGTCCCTGAGCAGTCAAGCTTCTGAGAGATGAAACAATAAATCCAGCCACTGTCAGCGCAGGCTAGCTACATGCCATGATCATGCACATGTATTATCACCAAGCTGTATAGCAATGAATCTTCTGAGGAAGGTGTTATTATCTCCATTTTACAGATCAGTAAACTGAGTAAAGCTTAGAGAAGTTAAATGACCAGCTTGGGTTCATATAGTGAGCAAATCCAGGGCAGGATTTGAACCCAGGTCACTCTAAGCCCAAACCAGAGATCTCTCTACCAGGTTCCCCAATGTGGTCTGCCTCATTTAAGCTCCATCTGCTCCTTGTCTCTGAGGCCCTGGCTGCCCTGTTCTGAGGTGACAGGCCCTTCCCTCTTCTTATCCCCTCCCCTCCAGTCAAGGTGGCAAAAAAGAGCCTGTTCAAGGCCATGTCGAGGCCCAGGACACTATGCCCATATCTTCACACATAAAGCCAGTCCCCAGTTCAGAGAGGGTCTGGCTGCCCTGGGTGGGATCAGCTAGAGCTGAGCTGGGGCAGCTGTTTACAGTAAACAGAAAGCTCCTGAGGAAGGAAGGAGGGGAGGGGCTGGGGTCACCATGGAGACAGGGACGAGCAGCAGGGCCTCAGCCCTGATCCACAACTGGTAACACATCCCTGCCCCTTCTAGAGATGGAGGAGGGAAGGTCTGGGTAGGGCAGCCTAAGTAGGAGAGGCAGGGGCAGACAGGCTGAGCCTCAGAGCAATGCCCGCCAAGAACACACTCCCACCGCATTGTGTATTTCTACTTATTAACAATAACTACTGTTTATTGAACTTTTATAGCACGTCTAGCACTAGACCCTTGAGAATATGTTTTCTCATTTAACCCTAACAACAACCAGGAAGAAGGTACAATAATAGTCTCTAAAGTCATTTACAGATGAGGAAATTGAGGTTAGGAAAGATTAAGATGTTTGTCAAGGTCACACAGCTTGTAAAGGACAGAGCAAAAATTTGGATCAAAAACTCCTTTTACCAAGGCAAGTAGGAGATGAGCTAGCTGATGAAGCTCCAAGCCCCTCAGCCAGTGGGGAAACTGAGTCCCTTGAGTACCAAGGGGACTTTCCCAGGCTGCTGGGGTTAGTCAAAGCAATTGCTGGGGATAAAACCCATGTGTTCCAGTCCTAACCACTAGACCACATGTCTTCTCCATGGCTTGAACTGGGAAGGTCCAAAGAGAAACTCCCTTTCCAGCCCCAGGCTGGAGCGAAGGCTCTTTCCCAGCTAAAGAGCTGCTCCTGTGGAGGCCAGGCTGGGCCAGGGTGCCCTAGGGGATGCTGGGGGGTTTCTGCCCACACATACGGTTTCCAGATTCCAGGGGATAAAAAGGAGGCCCTTAGGGCGGAAATGGGGGATGTGCGATGACAAATTTAGACTGATTGCTTTAAAAAAAAGGCCAAGAAACCCTAAAAAATAAAAGCAAAAATTCCGCCAGAAAATCAAAGGGAATTATTTGATTGTGAAACTGCATGCTGTGAGGTGCAGCATGGTTTGACGTGGAACCCCATTCCGACTGCTCAAAGGATGGTGGAAGAGAAAGAAGTTCTGTGTGCTCTTCCTGACTTCACCCACTGGGCTCTGGGACAGGAATGGAGTTGAGCAGGGAACCTGGGAGTTGAGAAGCACTTTTTGGGGGCTCTCCTGTATGGCCTTGGACCCTTTAGATAGCTAGGACTCCATGGGTCCTGCTGGCCTGTGGCTGAGGCTCCCTGCTGGCTCAGGGGAGTTGCTGCCCCAGGGAAGGCTCCAGCTGGTCTGTACCCAAGAGCTTGTGAAAAGATGAGCTATATGGTGGGGGGTTGGGGTGTCTCTGACTTCCAGCCTTAAAGGGAAATGGTCAGGAACAGAAGGTAAAAGAGAGGACAGCTGCCTGGAATTCTGGCCTACAGCAGGCCTGAAAGGTCAAAGGTCAAGGGGGGGCAAGGGGAACTTCCTGAGGCTCCCAGGGGAGTGCCAGCCAGCCAGGCTGTTGTGCAAGCTCTGGGCTGGACCATGAGGGCAGGCTGGCAGTGGAGCCACATCCAGCCCCCTCAGCCTATCCTATCCATTCCCTGCCCTCTTACCTCCAGGAAACCAGGACCCAGTCCCCCAAGGCAGCATTTCTATCCCCTCAGTGGCTATATTCTATATGCATGCCAGAGGGCTTTGTATCTAGTATTCATCCTGAACCTCTCTTCCCCAGAATCAGAAACCAGAAAAGCCTTAAGTAAGCCTCTTTCTTCCTATTCCACTCTGATTCCCAGAGATCAGAGGGATTTGTGAGGGAAGAGCCAGGATAGGCTCACAGGGTCCCAATCCTAGAGGAGTAAGGGGAGTGGAGGAGTAAAGTGGAAGAGAAACAAGCCAACAGGAACTGCTCAGGGGTCAGGCCCTGGGCTAACCTTGCAGAGGTGCTGCCCTGCTCTTGTCTATGCTATACCCTCTGTTATAATTATTCATATTTTATAGATGAGGAAATTGAGGTTCTGAGAGCGTGGTTAAACTGACAGCTAGTAAATGGCAGAGCAGAGACTTGCACTTGCTCTTTCCAGATCAACCCGTCCCTCAGCTCGTTTTGGCTGGAGATGGACAGCGAGCATAATGAAGGGCTTGGCCCCAGTGGGCACGGGATCACTGTTGACTGATGCTGAATCTCATGGAAAGGGGAGAGGATCCTGGATGGAGCCTTGTGTCAGCCACCGATTTCTCCTCTTAGATTCACCATCTGCAAATTCAGGAGTGGGATTACCAGCTCAATGGTTTTCAAACTGGGTTCCTGGGCATCCTAGCATCCCATAAAGATTGGAATGGTAGAGGAATCAACAGTAAATAAAGGTGTGGACCCTCCAGCCCAGATTCCACCAGGGAAGCTCAGCATATCAATTTCAGGTATTGGATATCCATGAAGGTTTTTATTTGAACAAAGGTCCCACAGCATTCTATGGCCTTTATCTGAGATCTCTGCTGCTCTGATCTTCTGACAGTGGTAATCTAGGCTTTTGGAATCTGTGCGTAAGAATCGTGTCCCTCTCCATGCTCCAGGTGGAGAAAACTGAGGGCTCCAGCTGCCCAAGAACTAGAACTATCTAGCATCCTCCTTCTATCTCACTGCCCACCCCAGGCCTGCCTCTGACCACCCATCACCCTCAACGTGCTGCAGGGCCCAGCCTTGCTCCATATAAGCAAAGCTGCCAGCAGGGTCCTTTGTGGTGCTGTTCCCGTGTGGCACTGCCGAGGGGCCTCACCATGGGGCAGCAGATGGACGTATGGTCTCTGCAGAACAATGGTGGGGGTGGGACCCTGGCATGGCCTGCCCCAAACAGGAAGTGCTGCATGAGCTTCAAAGAACTGGCAGGGTCAGCTAGCCAGTGCCAGGATTGGCGGCTGCCTGAAGAGATGCCCGCCAGCCTGGGATGCCCAGACTGCAGTGGGGGTGGGGCTTCAGAGGCAAAGACAGCTGGGTCTTTGGACAGAGGCTGTCCTGCACCCTCAGGGCAGTAGCCTCTCACTTCGGAGTAAGCTAAGGGAAGGGGACTTGGACACTAGGCTGTTTCCTGGCTCTGCTGCCACTCACCAGTGGGGCTGCAGGTTCTTTCCCAGGCCTCCGTGGGTCTGGCCCTCCGTGAGGGGCAGGGCTGGCACCAAGCCTGCCTCCTACTCCCTGCCTCCTGCTCCCAGCTGCTCTGCTCAGAGCCTTTTCCTCTCCACTTCCTGTTCACACAGGGGGGGGCGGGAAGTGGAGGGAGGAAGTTGGGGGGAGGAGTGTAGGGGGACCCATTGAATAAAAGGAATTAACCATTTCCCTCCTCTGACCTCTGGGAATTTCCGCCTGTGAAAGTGTCTGGAAGAATCTGCACAACTTGGGGAGTGTAAGGAGGTGTGCCCCTCTTGGACCCTCCCCCTTTCCCCGGTGGTGGTGGTGGGGCCAGATAACTCCCTCTGGGCCCCCTAACCTTTTATTTTCCCTGGAGCCAGGGTGGCAGCGCCAATGGCGGCCTGGAGCCTAGTGGCTTCGGAGCCCCCTCCCAACCAGTGGAGGTGGTGAGGGCCCGGTCTGCGACCCAAGCCCTTGGGTAGGAACTTCGAGAATTGGTGGCCCCAGGGGAATGAGCTCACACCCAGGGTGGCCAGGCTCTGAGCCCCGCACCATCTCTGCAAGGCCTGTTGCTGTTGGCCAGTCTGTCTTGGCGACAGAAGGGAGAGTGGCCAGGCCAGCTAGCAGGCCAGGACGCTGGTTTAGCACACCCTCCGATAGCCACACCCCATGTGGCTGTGGACGGAGCCCGGGGCTCAGGAAACCAGTAGTCAGCGCCCCCTGGTGCCCTCTGCCGGCTTGGCCGTCCAGCCCCCTAGGGCCCTCTCAAGGGCGGGCCTCAGGAAGCACCTGCTCCCCAGGACTAGTGGCCGCCCTGTGTCTCCCCCAGGTGGCTTCCTTGTTTACAGGCCTCCTGCCCTGATCCCAGCGTCACTGTCTGTGGCCACTCCTCCTATTTCCAGTGACCTCTCCAGGAGCAGCTCATTCATCTTGGCCTCTACCCACACAGCTGCTCCTCCCCCCACCCAGGCTTAGGGCCAAGGCCCTGAGGGCCTTCAATCTCCCCTCTATTCTAGGCCTTGCTTGGTTTCCAGGGACCTAAGAGCTGGTTTCCCATTGCTCTGACTCAACGGAACCCCATTCTGTCAGTGCCAGAGAAGCCCAGGGCCTTTTTCCAGAAAGGAGGAAGCAGCCTGTGACCAGATGGGCAGGCTTAAGAGAGGACAGAAGGGGCAGAGGCGTCCCAGGCCCTGTTAGCCAAGTCCTCTGGGAGGAGGGAGCAATAGGGCAGTGTTTGTTTAAATAACATGTATTAGGCACCCATTATGTGCAAAGACAGCAGCTCCAAGCTGTTCTAAGTAGGCAAGTGACCATGCCAGGAGCAGGCTGAGGTTTGTACCTAATACGGGGGAATAGTACTCCTGAGCCCTCTACTGGGGAAGTCTAGGTATGAGGAGAGCCTTGGGTCACTAGGGGAGAGAAAGGGAACAGGAGTCCTCCAAATCTTCCTGCAACAGGGAAAGGGGACAGGATTAGGATGCTCTCCACCCACGTGGAACCCCACTTCATTTGCTCCCACTCTTTCTTCCGGGGGAAGATGGGGAAGTCTGAGGCTCATCAAAGACAGGCAACTTCCAGCCTTCTCAATTGGCCCTATTCTAGTATTTGGGGAACTAAGCAGGGTAAGATTCCACCAGGACTAAAGGAGATAAATACCTTTGAAGAGGATAAGGCTGTAGGGGATAGAGAGAAGCCTGCAGTCACGGGCCAGGTAGCCAGACCCCAGCCTGATTCCAGGAACACTCACTTATTTTATTTCAGTCAGCAGCTGATAGACCACACCCACAGAGCCAGGCAGTGGACTATGAACACCAGTCCATGGGGCAAAGGGTGCTCAGGTGATGTCACAGTAAAGTCCTGTTCCAGGACTCCCTAGGGCTTACCCTCCAACCAAAGAAGTGTAATCTAGCGGGAGGAGCAGGTCCCAGGAGCTAGACAGGCAGAAAACACATCTGCCAAATGCTAGGGATGGTGGCGGTGAAGGTGGCAGTCTCACCTCCAGGCAGGACCCCAACATGATGGTTAAATACCGTGGAAGGCTGGTACCAAAGCTGGAATGCAGAGATCCAGGCTGGCAAAGACAGGAGCAAGAAAATCTAGCATGCATAAGGGCTGGTAGAGGGAGAAAGAATGAGGGGCTTAAATTCATGGTTAGGCAGTGCAGACTCCCAGAAAATTCTTGGGTCAACGAGGGAGAAAACAGACTGAGAAAGCACAATGGACAAAGTGAGAAATTAGAGCACTCAGCTGCCTGAGTGTAAAGGACTCTGTGGGAAGCATTACCACCTGCTGGCCAAAGGGAAGAACAGTCTCTGCTCCAAGAGAGCGATGTGGGCTGGAGTTCCCAACTGAAGCTTGGAGTCAGAGGTTAGAGGGGAGGGAGAAGGGAGAGAGCAGAAAATGGCGCAATGGTCCCATCACATCTCCAGGTGAAGGGGTAAGCGCCAAAACTTGAAAGCATGCAGGCCCTGGCAGCCCAGCCCCTCCTGGATCACTCACAGACCCCTCAGCCCAGCATCAACACAAAGCCATCAACTCCAGCACCGCCAGAGCACTGCAGGGAGTTTAATGCTCTCCACCCTCAGCGCCATCCCCTGCTGTCCTCCATGAGGCCCTCTGTCCCTCACACTAGAGCCCCAGGCAGTGTGCAGGAGTATGCCCACCACCAGCACCTTTCCCACCGCCAGTGCCTGGATGCGCAGAGGCAGACATAAGAGAAGGCTGCCTCTGAGGAAAATGAGCCAGAGTAAAAACAAAGAATGTGCGCTCACTCTAGATGAACAGGATGTGTGTGGGGAATGAAAAGGAAAAAAGAGCTGTCAGATGTAGCAGGGATGGTATGGGGTCAGAATTGACTTCTTTAGGCTAACACCCTCTAATGGGAGGCAGCTGATGGTCTGGCAAACAGCAGCTCTAAAGCATCTCTAAAGAACAGCACAGGCAGCTAGCAGGATGCACTCACAGCTAAACACCTTGCAGGCCACAGCTAAAACTCCACCACTGCCCCCCATGCCCCAGTCACAGCCCAGCGGTCTATGGTGTAGCCTTCCCAAGAGGGGGCAAGTAGCTGCCTCCAACCGCCTGCCCACCCGTCAGGCACAATACCCTCCTACAGCCAGCTGAGATGCTCCTCCTTGTAGCGCTGGGGGTCAATGAAGGGTCTGTCGATAGAGCGGATCATCAGTTCCCCACAGTACACACACTCAGCTGCCACCAGTTCATCTAGGTCAGCCTTGAGCTGCTCCCGGCTGGGACCCCCAGCAGCAGCCCCACCCTCAGCCTCCTTTGCCCGGGCAGAGCCCTTAGCAGGGGGTGGAGCAGCCCCCAGCTTCCGCTGCAGCTCCTCCAGCCGGGCCTGCTTATAGGCCGGCAGACCAGGCCTCACAGCCTGCAGCAAACAGTCAGCATGGAACATGTGGCCACAGAGAAAAAGGTAAAAAGGGCGATTGAGCAGGGGGAAGTCGCAGGTAGCACATTTGTCTTGGGGCTCCACGGTGCCATAGCGGCCCCGCAGCTCCTGCAGGTCCCGTCGGATGCGCTGGGCACTGGCTGTGGCCTCTTCCATCTCCCGCTGTAGCTCCTGGATATGGTGGTTGTAGGCCTTAAGTGAGCTGCAGATCGCCTCCTTGAAGTGGTCTATTGTGACAAAGTCAGGAAAGAAGGGCAGGACATCCTCAATCTTGAGCAGGGGGCAGCTGGCCAGGCAGGCCATGGCTGTTTGCACATCTTCCTCCTCCTGCACCACATGCCGGGCAATCTTCAACCACAGCTTCTTGCGCAGTTCCTCATCTTCCTCAGGCAAGTCAGCACACTGCTTGGCCAGGTCCACATCCACCTGTGGAGGAACAAGGTGTTAGGTCAGACCCCTCCCCATAACCCAGGATGGAGACTGTGGGAGAGACAGATGCCCAGGGAGAACATGGGCCCAAGGAGAGGCTGCAAGACAGGATTCCTAGCATTCCTAGCATCAAGGGAGATGGGACTCCTGGAGGTTGGAATAGGAACCTTTCTTAGCAATGGGTCTGTCTCTGTCACAGCCAAGTAAAAGCTATTTAGGATGATAGGGCTTTAATTTTAGTGAATTTAAAAATCACCTTGAAAACATATTCAAAATACAGTATTTTTGGCCCTACCCTCAGACATTTTGATTCAGTAAGTCCTGAATTCAGACCCAGGAATTTGCATTTTAAATAGCACTTCATGCGATCCTAAGACACAAATCATGATAATTCATGATTTGAGAAATGTAACTCAGCACCATTCCCTTTTGCAATTGTGCCCATAAAATGCAAAGCTAGTATGTATGTAGAACTCACCTATGTACCAAGCACTGTTCTGAGTCCTTTTCAGATGTGGTACTTTAATCAACCCTACGAGGTAAGTACTATGTTAACCCATTCTGCAGCTAAAAAACCTGAGGCACAGAGAAGTGCAGAAACCAGCCCAAGGTCACACAACTTAATAAGTGGCAGAACCTGACTTCAGAGTCCATGTTCTTAACCTCTATGCAAGGGAAGTAGCATCCCCTGGCCACACGCCCACTCCTTCGGCATCTAAGCTACTGCTCTCCAAGCCCCTCTTCTGGACAGTGTTAAGGTTCTTTGGCTCACCTGCAAGGCCAAGTCCACAGCCTCCTCATACAGCTCCAGGACCTTATAAACATGGACACAAGCACGGTGGTGGCCATGTTCAGCACAGAGCCGCAGCGCATACTTGAGGTCATAATGCACACGGTGTGGGCTGGCACCAGCCTGCTCAAGGTAGGCCAGCAATGAGGCTGGCTGGCCTCGAGCATACAGCGATAGCAGGTAATTGTGAATAGCCTGCTCAGTCTCGCCCAGCACATTCACACAGAACTCCATGTAGCGGATGGCATGGCTCACCTGCTGGGCCTCACCCCCCTGACTATAGTTCACCAGGGCAGGAATGAGCTGCCGAGCATCCAGCCGGCTACCCAGCTCAATCCAAGCATCCACCAGCTCACATGGGATGTGACGGATGAGGATGGGTGAAAACTTGTAGAAGAGCTGGGGGTCACGGTGGCGGGCAAGAACAGCCAGGGCCTCCTCATAGGCTTCATGCTGGCAGTGGTACGCCACCACCCGTTCATAGTCCTGCATGATCACAGCAAAGTACACCATGTGTTCCGTGTCCCCGTGGCTGGCAAGCAGCTCATGGATGGAGGCCCGACTGGCAAAGAGCCACTCCTTGTGGCGGGGGCTGCTGAGGAAGGCACGGAAGCGCTCCCGTGTTTCCCGGTAGAGGTTCAGGGCCTCTGGGTCACCCTGCAGAGCTCCGAGCCTGCTCAGATAGAGCTCTGTCAGCCAGGTGGTAAGCAGTGTGGCCTGGGTACGCTCGGCTGGCTTCAAACTGGCCAGTTTTCGCTGCAAGAACTCAGCCAGAGCCTCCTCCTGTCGGGCCTCCAAGAACTTGAGGGCAATCTCCTCAAAGTAGCTCTGGGTAAGGGCATAGCAGCGGGCGCTTTCCAGGTAACGACGCTGGCGAAAGCAAAAATCAGCCTCCCGGGCAAGGACAGTGTCCAGGCAGTCAGGCCGCTCTCGACAATACTCTTTGGCCAAGTCAAAACGGTTCATGTCCAGGTAAGTGCGCCAGACATCCCGGGCCTCTCGCTGCACATGGTAGCGGAAGACAGCCCGCTCTGTGTAGGCCCACACGTGGCCCGTGGAGGAGTCCTTTACCATGTGCTTCAGTGGTCCAAATTTCTCCAGGAAGTGATCCCGCAGCACCACCTGTCCCGTCAGTGTGCACACTGCCTCCACCCGGTCTGCCAGTAGCAGCAGGAAGTGGAACTGGGTCAAGACGATGGCCAGGGGTGGGCTGGCCCCAGGACCTACCCCTTCTGGGTACTCCCAGACTCGCTCCTCACTTAGGAGGGAGTCAGGCCGCCCGCAGTCCAACGCTCCGTACAACACGCCATCCCCCATCATCCAGGCAAAGGCCCGGGGTGCAGAGCGCAACTTAGGAGTATGGAAAGCCAACTCGCTATAGCCCAGACTGCTGGGGAACTCACGGAATGGGGGTGGGTGGTCAGCGTAGGCAGCAAAGAGCCCCGAGAAGCCCTGGGCCTCAGTTCCCTCTGCTGCTCGGCCTATGAACTGGAAGAGGCGTTGCCGAGTGGTGGCAATTACGAAGCCACGCCCATCCAGGCCACGCTCAGCCTCAAGGGAACACACAGGAGCTGGACCCCCTTCTTCATTTAGCACATACAGTGGACGAAAGTAGAGATCCGGGGCAGGGCCGAAAAGCCCACCCTCGCTGGCTGAGAGCTCTGCTTCGAAGATCTGGCCTTGGGCAGTGCCGACCAGGATGGGGCCTGTGCTGCTCTCGGTGCCCAGGGCCTTGTTCCAGCCCACACTCTCCACCAGCTGCCCCTTCCAGCGTGCCAGTGGCCGTACCTTCTGTCCATTACGGTTCACATAGAGGACCTCAGTGCTGCTCAGAGCAATCAGCAGGTGAGAGCCTGGAGTAGGGGAGAGCATGGCACCCTAGAGGACGCTGCCATTCCCACCCTCAGCCTCCACCTTGCCTCCACCACCCTCAGATCTCCCTGCCTCCCACACCGCGGACATCTCTCACCACCTACCAGTGTGGTCCAGGAACATTTTGTGAACTCTGGCATCATCCTTCCGCCCCAGCTCCACATGGTTGGGCTCATTTGCCTTGCCCAAGTCAATGCTGTTGGGACAAGAGTCACAGCATCACTCCAGGGACCTCTCTACCACCTTATGAAAGACATGGCCTTTATTCCCTGAAATCTACACATACACATAAAATTCTGAATATAATCCTAAGGGAACTCTGAAACACATACAGGGTCCTGCTTAACCTCAGCTCTGAGAATTCCCTGACCTCCTTTTGAGAAGTCAGTGAGCAGAAATATTTTCCCTCTCCTCAACAGATCTGCAGTGCATCTGGAAAGATGGTCAGGGGTGTGCCAGATTGCTGGAGTAAAAAGGGAAAAACAAATAGTGGCTAATGGTTCCTGAGCAGGTATACTAGGCACCATACCAATCTAGTATTATCTCAGTCAATCTTCACAATAACCTTGAGGGACACTCCTATTTAAATTACATCTCCTTTATTATATTATTTTCAAATTATACGCTCATTCTAAATAATCAATATAAATATGTATAAAGAAAAAGTTAATGGTTTTCTTCTCAAACCTGTCATTCCCAACAGAGAAAACTGATGTTAACATCTTTCTCCACATGTAACATAAAAAAGGATGGTTTTGTCACTGTTTTTACAAAAATGCCTTCATAGTGTGTATATGTGTGTGTATGCATATTAAGTTATCACTTGCTTTTCTCACTTAGTGGTATTTAATGAACATATCCCACTGGGTCAACAGATTCAGCTTGGGTCCAGTTTTTCCTATCACAAGTGGTGCTGCAATCAATATCCTTGTATCTATGTCCTTGCAAACTGGTACTTTTCTTTCTATGGTTATGTATTCCTCAACCTGGGATTCCTTGGTCAAAGTTGTAGATATTTTAAGTTTTAATAGACATTGCCAGATTACTTTTCAAAATGATGTGGCAATTTTACTCTCAGCAGCAATGTATGAGAGTTTATTTCTGTCTATCTTCATCGGCACCATATATTAATGTTTTTAATTTCTGCCAATCTGATAAGTTAAAAAAAAAAGGTGTCTTACTGTTACTTTAATTTGCATTTCCCAGAGGTTGAAAAAAATTTTCAGATGTTTACTAGAAATTTGGAGTTCCTCTTATGTGAACTGCTTGTTTATATTCTTTGCCCTTCCCTTTCTACTGAATTGTCTTTTTCTTATTAATTTATATCTTAAAAAAAAAAACAAAAACCACAAATCCTTGTGTTAAGGGCTGACTTTCAATTTGTGTGACGGGTGAGGGGAATCTGTAAGAGGTTTCTGAGGCACAGCAATGTAAATCCTTAGTCATACGTGAAAAAACATTTTCCCACCATTCTTTGTCTTGGCCTGATTCATATGCTCTTTTGTTTTTATTTTGCATAACAGCAATTATTATGTAGTCAAATATATCTTTCTTTTTCCTTGTGGCATCTGAATTTTTCTAGCTTGAGTAAGAAAGTCTCCCTTCAGCCCAAGAACATAGAAATTTAGTAAATATTCTTTTAACAGTCAGATTGTTTACTTTTTATATTTAAATAATTATTCCACCTAGAATTCATTTTTGTGATACAGAGGCTTAGCTATTTTATCCTAGATGGTTATTTCAAATAGATAAACAATCTTGCTGACCCCTTTGTCATATATTACTTCCATTTATTTACCTAATTATTTCCAGTTTTACTGAGGTATGTTATTTCCATCTGTAGTGGATTTATTTTAAATCCACTAAACAGTTCCACTGATCTATGTGACTAACCTGTAGGTGGTACTATTTTTAATAGATGAAGGGACTTATTTAGAGAAACTGGGTGACTTGCTCAACATTCCATAGCTGGTAAATGGGAAAGCTAGGATGTGAATCCAGGTCTACCTGATTCTCTACTATATTTCATTCGTTCCCTTTGGGAAGGGGTATTTCCTGAAAATTCCAAATCCACTGTTTCATCTGCCTAGGGTGGAAGAAAAGCCCCAGTCAGTTAATAGTCCCCAAACACCATCAATCCACTCCCTACTCCTGAACTTTTGGGCCCCCGCTTACCGGAGCAGTGTATCCTTGCCCAGGCTCATGCAGAGCTGATTGCAGGAGACAACAAGACTGGTGATACGCTCAGATGGGGTAAAGTCAATGCGCTGCTTTGTGAAGATGGGCACCTCCTTCTCTAGCTGGGCGTTCACATACCCTACAGGTAAGGAGCAAAGAAAAGGTTAGCTATGGAAGAGATGGAGGAAGGGAAAAAAGAGGCAACAACAACAAAAAAAACAATGCTCCTCTCTACTTTCCCAACATATTCCTACTCCAGGACTTTTACTTAACAGTTAATATCAATAATATCAAGTAGTTTGCTAATCACCTCTTCTACATTAGGAGTCCTGGGCTCTTCCCACACTTCTGACAGCAGTCAGGGATTGATTCTTTGAACCGTTGAGATTCTGTTACACCATGATGTACCTGCTCCAGTGGTAATGGGGGGAAAGGGTTGGCATTCTCCCTTATCAATCTTTGACCCAGGAATCCCAACTCAACTAGTTTAGTTCCACTCTGTGGGAATCTCAACTCAACTAGTGTAGTTCCACTCTGTCCCCTGCTCACTGCCCATGTAATAATGCGCTCAGAGTCTCCAGAAGAATGAGGCCGAGAGCCCTGCGGAACTGTTCCAATCAGTTGGTTAACAAACTGCAGCTGCTTCCTCTCTAGCCTTTACTTTCTCTTTTACTACTGCTCAAAATATCCATCACTTCAGACCCCTCTGCCAACTCTATACTACTTTATACAAAAATTTCCTGTCAACTCCAGGCTGCACCCAGCTCTGGCAAAGGCTTAAAAGAACTTGTTTTTCCATGTTCAGTGACAAAGTTCCTTCCCCTACAACAATTCCCCTTTCACCAGTTTCTTTGCCCATTCTTTTCCTCCCACCTCTAAAAGAGACCTGATGAGGAAAGCACAGAACCAGACGAAGCATGGAGCCTATTCTCAGTTCTCCCAACTGCAGCCCTGTAGGCAAGTGGCTTCTTTATCTGGGTCCCAGTTCCCTCTTAGAAGGACCCTATAACATTGCCTAGATCACGCGGGGTCTGCTCTTTCAAATTTCGACCATCCAACAGCTGGGGGCCAAGAGAGCCCGAGGAGAATCTGGGGCCTAGACCTGGATGCACATCTAGGAGGAGAACCGGAGCTCTTGGAGGCACCCTCCCTGCTCCTTCTCCAAAGGTGCTAGGGGAACCGAGAGGATCACCGGAGCCCTCTCCCTTACCTGAGTGGGGAATGCCCACGCTAGGGCAGCCGGGCTGCAAGACTGCCGACCGGGACAGGGAATCCTCGTATTCATCCAGGATGGACGCCATGGTACCCGGCCTCTGGGCCCTCCGTCCCGGGCCCAGGGATTACAACAGGGCTTCCCCCCAGGGGATCCCCGTCGCCACGGATTGGAAGCTACGACTCCCCAGCTTCCACAGAAATCTACCAGATCCTGGCAATCCGCCGTCCACTCCTCTTATTTAAAAGACTTAAGATCTCGATCTCGCCTTATAGAGCGAGAAGACAGAGGAGCCCTCCCCCTTGAATCTGGCTCAGTCCTGCGCACCAATCCCGCCCTCAAGGGTTCACCGGCCCTCAGGAGCCGAACCCAGGCGATCCCAACCTCACCGCGGCCGCTCAGCTGACTCTCGCCCCCGGGACGCGGGCCTCTAACGTCACTTCCGGGTTCTCAGCGTCCCCTCGGCGGCTAGCTCGGGAACGGGGCCCGCCAGCCACCGGGAGGCGCGGCGAGGGCTGCGGGGACAGGGCGGGGCCGAGGCCCAGCCCGCTCTCTAAGGCCCGAGCTGGCTGCGGGCGGAGCCCGGGACGCGTCAGAGCTGGTGACCAGCGGAGTGGTGAGCCGGCCCCTCCCGCCAGGCCCCTGCTGCAGCTCCAGGCTTTGGCACTAGGAGGCAATCCCGGCTTTTTTAGCCCCTTGCCGACCCTCCCAGCGCCGTCCAGCCGCAGCTTCGGAGGCAAACCCAAGTTTTTCTCCTTCAGATGGACGACGTAGCCTGCCTGTCCAGCGGCCTCACTCACCTCTCTAAACAGCCCGCTGCCCTAGGTCCCCAGGAGAGCCTCCCGTTCCTCAGTCTTATCTGTGT
Organism: Manis pentadactyla; assembly: GCF_030020395.1. NCBI lineage: Eukaryota > Metazoa > Chordata > Mammalia > Pholidota > Manidae > Manis > Manis pentadactyla. The sequence continues at coordinate 90,337,226 of NC_080029.1, read as the reverse complement.
CTTGGTACTACTTTCACAGGGCACAGGCAACAGTCCTGGCTTCTGCCGCATTCAAGCGCCACCACTTTCCGGGAAGTGGCAGAGCAGGTGGCCCTATGCGTGCGGGAAGCTATGTTCTACCTAACCTGTTCCACAGTGGCTCTTCGGTGTAGGGGGAGTCGGAAGGAGCGGCAGAAGGGGGCCTGGCAGCTTCCATTCACTCATTCCACAAAACGGTATTGAGCATGTACTCTGCCAGGCTTTGGGTTAGAAGCAGGGGTCACAGGTAAGTACAGTACCGTCCTTGAAGGTCATAATACAGCAGGGGCGATGGGCCAGTAAATAGGTCATTAATGCTAGTAGAGTGATGGATTTGTTCAGAAGTTTACTCGTTCCATCTGAGTGCACATTCTGCCAGGCAGCGTTCCAGGCTCTGGGGATACGGCAGAGAACAACACGGACAAATGGCAGCTTTCCCAGGGACGTGGCCACAGCTCTCTGGAAGCACTGAGGAGCGGGGAACAAATACCTGCAAAGCCAGGCAGGAACCAGGGACAAGTGAAGTTGGAGGCGGCTGGGGAGTCTTAAGCTGCGGAAATTCGAGGGTTCGAGTGCGACTGAGGTTTTCTCTTTCCCACCGATTAGAAGTCTGTTCCTTTCTAGGGCCCGTGGACTGTACCTTGCTAAAGTGGTAGGCTCTTGGCCATGGTCACCGCGGTCCCGGCTTTAAAGGGTAGCCCGAAGGTAATGACTAAGAGCTCCTCCTTTACTCGCAAAAGCATCCTGGGTTGCACTGTGCACTGTGTGCTTAAACTACTCTTTCCAAACGTTCGTACCAGGCGCAGAGCACTGAACCCTCCTAAGCCCCCACCGAGGGCCCTCTGAACCTGAGTGGCCCTGTCCCCGGACGGGGAGACAGGTTACGCAGTCGGGGAGACAGGTTACGCAGTACAAACACCTTCCCGTCACGCCCGGGTCTCACTTCTCCCGCCTGAAATCAGCTGTGGCGACGCCACTCTTCCAGCAGGGGCGCTGCCCCGCAGGCTAGGTCGAAGGAGGGAAGGTGCCAAAGGTGGGCGGGAAAGCAGGAGGTTCCTGCCGTGGGAAAAGTGATCCCAGTCCTGGAGCTGCCCTGCTCTGTGCTCCACCCCAGATCACCTGCCACCTGCATTAAGGCAACACAAGTAAGTCTAGCCAAAGGTCAAATAATCATAAAAGGTACATATACTGAGCACCAACGATGTGCCAAGCACCACACTAAATTCCTAATATTCACTGTTATTTCCTTTTACCCTCCTACTAATGCTGTGAAATAGTAGGAGCAAAGAGCACTGCTCTTTCCCCCACATTACAAAAGCAGAAACTGAAATTCAGAATGATGGAGCCATTTGCCCAAGGTTATGTAGCCAAGAAATGCTGAAGCAGGAGGCAATATTCAGATCCAAGCGGATGCTGAAGAGTTCACCCCCACACTGTTCACACTCTCAGGGCAAGCTGAGGGAAGGGTGCACAGTTGATTCCTTAGGCCTGGGCTATGCAGGGACAGTGTCTTCCCTTCATGGAGCCCAGTCAGCACAGGAGGGGCATCTGAGGGACAGAGTCCTTCCAGTCACTCCTAACTGTCCCCAAAGCCTTTCTCTTGTGTTCCACAGCACTCTGGGAGGTACTGGTCTCACTCGCTACAGATGTGGTACATCCATCTTTTTGAGTTGATTACAGCAGTAGTCCTGTACATTCTCATTCTTCAATCCTTAGGCTGGACTTTGGAGCCAGAGCCAGAGATCAGCCTTCTTATCTGGGCCCAATCACTCACTAGCTGTGATACTGTGCACATTTAATGTTCTTAGCTTCAGTTTCCTCCTCTACAGAAGTAGATATAATGATATTTACACAATAGTCTGTGCTGAAGAGTAAATGAAGTGATCTGGGTGAAAGCTCGTTGCTATAGGATAATGTTCAATATAGAGCATGTGCTCAATAAACTGTAAATGTGGCTGATTGTGGGGAATAACCCAAATATTCCTAAGCACAGGAACTCAGAAGCACCTCAGGGAACTCACAGATGGAGATACAGATCCGCCAGCCAGCTCCTACACCTCAGAATCCATGTAGTGGTTGCGCTGAGCTGACTGCTGGTCCAGGAAGAGAGAGGAGTAGTGTATGAAAGCAGGTGAATTTGAGCCAAGTCTTGAAGTGCATGTATGATTTCCACAGGAAGGCATTAAGCAGCCTCAAGAAAACCAAGAACAAAGGCCTGCAAGCAGTGTGAAGTTTGGGGGAAAAGTTGAAGCAGTAAGCAGTAGGGAGCAGGGCAGTGAAGGACATGGAACCAGCTGTGACCAGACTGTGAAAGCTGTTGAATGGCCCATCAGAAGGCTTTGGTTGGGGATGAGATCATCTGATGTGGTTTTGGGCTTGGGTGGTGGCTTGGGTGGAGTCCACATCAGAGAGGATGAGACCTGAGGCAGAACAGGATAAGCAGTTAGTGCCCAACCTGGAAAGACAGCAGAATGGGGAGACATTTCTGAGGAAGGACCCACTGGACTTAGCATCAAGTTAGATGTGGGGAGTGCAGGAAGAGTGCAGGATGACTCCTGGGGAGCCCCTGCAGATGGTACAGTGTCACCATTGTCCAGCAGGAGGAAGAGCTGGGGCGGGGGTGGGGGGTGGGGGGGGTGGAGTGGAGGTCACATGCTTGAGCTCAATCCGGACAGCTGCACATGAGGCCCCTGCAGGACACTTACTTGAAGAGACCCAGAGTGGTGGGGCAGTCACTAATTCACTAATAAATATTTATTAAACAATTGCATGAATGAGCTTTCTTATGCTCTGCTTTCTAAATTTGTAAAAATGAGAAAGTCTACATTATAGCACTGTGTTGTAGGATATTATGCAAATCACTCAGCACTGTGCCCATATCAAGAAAATGCTTAATACAAATTAACTATTAGTAGTAACTGTTGACTGAATGAAGACCTAGACCAAAAGGAGTGATTTAATTGATTAATTGACCAAAGAGTAATTTTTTTTAAGTAGACTTTCTTTTTTAGAACAGTTTTAGATGTACACAAGTGAAAAGACAGTTTCCATATACCTCAGATCTAGTTTCCCTCATTATGAACATCTTACAATTAGTATGGTACATTTGTTAAAACAAATGAACCAATATTCATACACTATTGTGAACTGAAGTCTACACTTTATTCAGATTTCCTTAGTTTTTTTGTTTCATTCATTCCATAACATTTTTATTGAGAACATCCTATAAACTGAATACTGTATTCACAGATTTCATCATAATAGCAAAAAATGAGAAATCATCTTAATGCTCATTATAAGAGAATGATGAAATAAGTATTATATAGACAATGAAATGATGTTGCAAATTGTATTTAAAGTCATGCCATTTAACAATGTGGAAAGATGTATAATGTTAAGTGAAAAGTGAGTCATAAAAATAAACATCTCATTTTACATTTTGAATGACATAGAGTAAAATAGCAGTTTCTAGCCTATTTTTCCTATGATAAGCTTGTGTAGATTTTGTGATATGAAAAAAATATATTTATTTAGAAGTATATGAATCAGTTGGATGTTAATTCCATGAGATACTACATAGAACTTTTTTTAATGAAATGTACATTACAGTGGTTCAACAGTCCTCCTCCGTCCCCCTTGGTAACCACTAGTCACTTCTCAGTGTCTGTGAGTCTAATGCTATTTTGTTCCTTCTGTTTTGCTTTGTTTTTATACTCCACAAATAAGTTAAATCATACGGTGTTTGTCTTTCTCCGCCTGGCTTATTTCACCGAGCATAATACCCTCTAGCTCCATCCATATTATTGCAAATGGTAGGATTTCTTTTCTTTTTACAGCTGAATAATGTTCCATTGTGTATATGTACCACATCTTCTTTATCCATCCATCTGTTGATGGAAGATTTCCTTAGTTTTTACCAAATATCTTCTTCTGGTTCTAGGATCCATCCAGGATATCACCTTACACTAGGTCGTGGTGACTCCTCAGGCACTTCTTGACTATGGCAGTTTTTTGGACTTTCTGTGTTTTTGATGACCCTGGCAGTTTTGAGGAGTACTGGGCAGGCATTTTGTAGGATGCTCTCCTACTGGAATTTGATATCTTTTTTCATGATTAGACTGGGGCTATGGGTTTTGGGGAGGTGAAATACCATTCTCCTCACATCCTGTCAAGGGTACATACCATCCACATGACTTATCACTGTTGATGGTGATCTTGATCGTCTGACTGAGAAAGTGTCAGGTTTCTCCACTGTAAAGTTACTCTTTCCCCACCATACTGTCTTCTTTGGAAGGAAAGCACTACACATAGCCTGCACTTAGGGAATGGGGGTTGATGCTTCCTTGAGGATGAAGTATACATCATTTGGAATTCTTCTGCATGGGAGATTTAGGAATTTGTATTTAAATTTAACTTTTATTTTAACCGTCATAATATAGGTATACAATTTTTAAATAGAGCTACAAAACTTATTAAGGAACCCAGTTAAACTCCATCCAGTCTGTCTGTACTTATCTGTTACTGTCCCAGTGTGTTGATCTAAGGGCGTTCCCAGAAAGCACCACCCAGACAGTTGAGTATTTGGTCTTGGGGTGTGCACCTCTGGGAAGGCTTCCCTGACACTCTTCCCCTTTCCAGGATCAGGGACCCTCCTGGGTGCTCCCCCAGTCCCCTGTGCTGATCACCCACATGATGATCACCCTGCATTACAGCTGCCTGGGTAACTTCTCTCTCTCTCTCTCTCTCCCCAACCCCTCTTTCTACTCTCTGCTCCCCATCTCTCTCCCTTTCCCTCCCTTTCCTCCTCCTCCTCCCTCTTTCTCCCTCCCTGGACCCTGGGGGCAAGGACAGGTCTCTTGCATACCCCCTCCAGGGTCAGGGCCTAGCACATTGCTGGCTCCTGTTAAAATATGTTGAAGGAAGGAAGGGTCTCTGCCCACTCAAAGCTCCTCTTCATGACCCTTTACAAGAAGTTGTCAATCTCTTCTTATGTACTACCCTTCCAGATGTTTCCAAACCTACCTGAATTACCTCAGTTCTCAAAAAGCTTTTTCTACTCCAGTTACTGTCATCCTTTCTCTTACTGAGTGAATGTCAGAGCCCTGCCCAAGGCATGTATTGAGCCAGCCTTCCCTCTTTCTACCCCATGACCTTCTAGGATTGTAGGCCCAGTGGTCCCAGATAAACCACTGGGTGGGAGAGAATAAGACTTTTTTCACTTGTCTAACTGGAAAATGAAATGAAAGCATCAGATCTGCAGTCCTCAAACTGGGGTTCATGTGTCATTAGGGATATGACAGTCTCTCCCAAGAGGCACAGGGCACCAAATAATAAAATTTAACTTTTTATGTGTAATTATTTTTATCAAAATATGTAATATATCTGTGTTTTGAGCAGTTGAATAGTAATTGTAACGATAACTTGATTCAAAATGAAACAGTATTAAGACTTAGAGCTTATAGTAAAAAGAAATAAAACATAATGTTCTCTCTCTCTCTCTCTATATATATATATATATATACTAAGTACAAATAATTAGAGTAGGGTATCAATAAAAACTTTCAATTGTAACATACACTACAATAAGATTGGAAACATTGAAAAATAAAATGGATAATGTAACATTTCCAACTGTTAAAGTAGAGCTTGTTCACATATTTTTTTCAGTGGATAAGGGAGGGTATCTAACCGCTTTGATATTCAGATTCCAAAGCAACAGTTAAGAGTGAGGCAATAGTTTTATTTAGACATCAATATTCACACATGCTATAAGTGACGTCCTTTCTGACTATTTGGTCCTAAGATGAAAAGTTCTAGTAGTCAGTATAATGTTATTACCTTCTTTGAAGGAGCACGGGGGTCTTAGGGAGTATGGGGCCCATGCTCCCTACCAGCACCGCCTCTCTCAGGAGAGTCTCCCAGGCTTCCCTGTGCTCTTCCTACCACCTCCCTCTGTGTTGGCTCTCCGGGTCCCCCTTCTTTTCAGGATATGGAACCTAACTTGGCCAGATGCTGTTGGACAAGTCACCTAGTCCCTCTGAGCTCCTCTCCTTTCCTCAGCTGTAAACTGTGAGGGTAGAAGACCATCTCTAATATTCTGTGATTCTCCGAAAGACGAACCCTTGTCACAGTCCATTTAGTGACATTTGGGGACAGTGCCAAGAGAATAATGATTGTCAGGGCACTGCCTCAGAGTCGGTTGCTATGCTTATCTATCCCTATCCCTTAGTCTAGGATACATTTCAAAAGATGCCTCAGCCAGGAAGCCTTCTCTGATTAATGTGAAACCCAATAAAATCTAACAACCAGCTCTCATCCTGCCTCCAGCCTTTTAGATCATAAGACCTGACACACTGTCAGTACTTAGGAAGTGCCTGCTGAATTAACACATGACTTGACATGTTATATACATTTACACACACATACTACTTCATATTGCATATCTCTGAATTAAACTTGCCTAGATACTCACCTACACAGCCTCTTGCAGGAACTGTTTTCAAGCTTTTAAAAATGAGATTTTTGTCTTAAAAACAATAGCAACAACACAACAACAATAAAATACAAAATGTTTTAAAAGACCACCAATACTTAGTGTTGTGAGGTTTGTGAAGGGGATGGAACTCATTGCTGGTGAGAATATAAAATGATGCAATTATTAATAGCCACTTAGCATGCCTTTACTGTATGAACCAGAAATTCCCCATCTGGGTATTTACCCAAGAGAAAGAAAACATATCCACACACGAAGATTTGTACATGAATGTTTATAGCAGCTTTATTCATGGAGTGATTTGATTATTAATTGAATGCTTGTTTATTGGGTCCTCCTTTTTTAAGGTTGCTGATATTCTTCATCATCATCATGACCATCATCACGGGATGCTGCTGTCAGATGAACCCGAGCCAGAGTGGACCTCAATGGGATGGGGCCCCAATTTCCATTTAAGAGGAGGCTTTGGGCCAGTTGAGCCAGTCGTTTGGGAAAAGCAACTAAGGATTTGTCTGGACCTGGGCTTGGCCTTTTGGACAAGTGCTTGTGGCATCAGGGAAGGTGGGGCTGCCCACCAGTCTTTTCACCATTTGGCACCATGCCTCACTATTCATCTGTTCATTCCACAAATGGTTAATGAGCTCCTACCGCGCAGGACGCCACTGGGCTGAGGCTCTATCAGCCAGAGCTGTAAAGGATCTTCGCTGGCCAGTAGCCGCCTGAAGCATGATATGTGCACGCAGGAAACATGAAGTGTTTTCAACATTAGTGAAACAGACAATGAGTTCAGAGAAAGGGTGGTTAAGTAAGGTAGACAAGGGTGAGGAGCAGAAGAACTCCATCTTCCCCACTGAGCTCTCAGTGCTGGCCCAGAGTGAGTTTGCAAAGAACCTCCTGGAATGAGTAAACGAATGGAAACAAACTATTCATAATCCTGCCCTTCAGAGGTAACCTTGTTGACATGTTAGTGCCTTTCCTCTTTTTTTCTGAATATACAATAATGACATTTTTAAAATTTCAGTAACTTTTTTCTGTGCAAAAGCAACATGTTCCTTGTAGAAAAAGGAGAAAATGCTAATAAGCAACATGATGATGAGTTAATGTGCTTATCGCTCATTACATATCAGGCAAAAGAAGCTTCCTACCTAGAGGTTATGATGTACCACATTTTGGTATATGTCCTTCATGTAGGACTGTCTTTCATTCTAACTGCACATTTTTTAAAATCCTTCGACTCAAACTGTTTATATATTCTGTATCATTTCACACTATCTTTTAATATTTTCCCATGCCATTGAAAATTCTCTTAATCATATTCGGTGGCTGTTGATCCCATCTTGGGAGTGTTCTCTAATTGGAGAATGAGGAATGCCTGCCAGAGACTCTGACGCTCTGTTTAGCAGCTAACAGATTCACTGTAGGACTGTGACAGAGTAGATTTGTTGACTTAGGAATCTTGGGTGCATTAGAAATGAACACAATGAAGACAGGGAGGCAGGTATGGAGATGATTATCGGCAAAATATGCCAAAAGAAAGAGGGGAGTCAAAGGTGTCAAAGGGCTGACAGGAGGGAGGAAAGGAAGAAGTCCAAGTGCATTACAAGGTTCGGAGACTTTTCAGCTCCAACTCCTTCCAGTTAGCTTGAGAGAATTGTGCTACCATTGTCAGAAATCAGGAAGTTAGGAGGGCAGCACAGCTGATGAAAGGAGAGTCCTTTAGACGAACTAGGTGGCTACTCCTGCAGGGCATTTAAAAAATACTGGCCAGAGCTTGAGTGCAAGCTCCAGGCAGGAGAGAAAGGTTTGAAGAGGGCAGAAGCAGTTGGCATCAGGGGGATGGAGAGGAGGTGGAGAAAAAGGCAGCAGCAGAGGCTGAAGCCAAGTATGGGGTAGGGGGCAGGACAGGACAGAAGCCCAGGAGGTGAACTGAGCCTTGGGATGAGATGGGGGATGTTGGGACTGTGGGGACCAGACGGCTGGCTAGCAAGAAAGATCCATTTCCAGAGGGGCACTGAGAGGGCAACTCTGCTCAGGCCACTGAGTTTGCCACCAACTCCCTCCCAGGACACCAGTACACCCAGTAGAGAAAAACCTCTGGTAACCCAATTAACTGGAAAGCTTGGAAAGTGTGCAGTATAATTATTGTATCATTATTATCATTAGTGTGTTGGTAAATAAGTGGTGTTTTTTTACTGGCTTTATTGAGGTATGATTGACAAAGAAATTAAGGGTTAAATATAAAATTCTTTTTCTTGCATCCTTTTTTGTTTCCAAGCTTTCTGACCTGCTCATCTGGGCCTCTGGGCTTGGACTGAACAGCAAGCCTGATCTGGGGGCACTGCAGTGAGGAAAGAAAGACCGCATGAGGTGCATTTCACTCACAGCCTTTGCACTGAAATCTTTGAGTAAATTCCTCCTCACAACTGGTATTGTTTTGTTAACTCCCTTTACTGTAGGTATCCCAATGTCTGCAGTAATTTAAAATAAAATAAGGGATTAACAGAGTGCCTAAGAATTTGACCACCCCTGAGGGTGAACCTGTGGACTGCTGGTTCTGGGACGGTGCTTACTAGTTTCTTCAATCTTGGGGCAAGTACCGTAACTCGTCTGGGTCCCTGTGTACTAACCCCCACCCCGAAACTCCACCCCAGCAATCTCACTCAGGTTCCAAAAAAACAGGGCAAGCTAATGCACTTCTACAAGTTAAGGCCCTATACAACTGTATTGGACATTCTGGAAACAAAATGTTATCACTGCCATGAGTCAATGTCAGGGCCATGTCTTAGTATTTTATTTTAATAAACTTCATTTTAGAACAGTTTAGATTTACAGAAATATTGAGATGATAGCACTGAGAATTTCCATATACCTTACACCCAGATTCCCCTATTATAAACATCTTACTATATGGTTGTCACAATTCATGAATTGGCATTAATACGCTATTAACTAAAGTTCACATTTTATTCAGAATTCCTTAGTTTTTGCCTAATATGCTCTTTCTGTTACAAGATCCAGTCCAGGACATGACATTACTTTTAGTCATTCTGTCTCCTTAACCTTCTCTTGACTGTGGCAGTTTTTCAGACTTTTGTGCTTTTAATGACCTTGACAGTTTTGAGGAGTACTGGGCAGGCATTTTGTAGAATGTCTTCTGGTTGGAACTTTTTTGATGTTTTTCTCATTAGACTGGGGTTCTTGGGAGGAAGACCACAGAAGTAAAATGCCATTCTCATCACATCATATCAAAGGTACAGACTATCAGTTTGATTAATTGATGTTGATCTTAATCTTGATCACCTGGTTGAAGGAATGTTTGTCAGAATTCTCCACCTTAAAGTTACTTTCTTTATTCCCCCATCTTTTTCATATACTGTCCTCTTTGGAAGGAAGTCACTATGCACAAGGCACATTTAAGGAATGGGGGTTTACACTCCTTCTTGAGGGTGGAGTATCAGCATACATCATTTGTAATTCTCTAATGGGAGATTTGTCTGTTATCCCCTACTTATTTAGTGTATTCAGTCATTTATTTATATCAGAATACATTTGTGGATATTTATTTTATATTTTGGGTTATAATCCAATATTTCTTTATTTTGTTGCTCAAAATTGTTCCAGATTTGGCCATTGGAAGCTCACTAACTTGGCAGCTGTGTCCATTTGATGTACTTCCATCTTCCTGTTGTTTTGTTTGTTTGTTTAGCATTTCCTTACTTTTTGTACTACAGAATGCTCCAGGCTCATCTTCTATATTTCCTGCCCGGGTCCTCGAAGCAATCATTTCTCCAAGAAGAATGTCAGGGCCAAGTTTTAATCTTAGCAAATATGTGTCAGCCTGGAAGTTGGGATAGTCTGTCAGGTGGGCAGGATTAGACTCAACCCACCCTTAGGAGGGGACTTTCCCAGCAGTAGCAGCCAGAATTGCAAATCCTTAGCTGAGAAATAGGTGACTCACCAGCTCCCCAGGTTGTCTCCTCCCAACCCCTCTTGCTGACAAGACTGTCCCTAAACCAGCTCAGACAGGGGGCCCTAGGTCAAGAACGTGTTCCCACCCATGGGGCCTGCAAAAACGACCAGTTGCAGGGCAAGTTTGGGCTTTTACCCATGCCCACCAGACACCTCCCCACATTTGTGTATTGTTTATGACCCTTCCTGCCTGCAGAAAGGATTAAACAGGATTACCCTAAAATTTACAGCCATAATAATACTATTACTAAAACTTGGGCAAAAGGACAAGAGCACTGGGAAGAAGAGCCTGAATGTGTGTGAAGTTACTTTGTCCCAGGCACCTGGGATGGGGTAGCCTTCCTAGATTCCCTGAATCAGATTGCTAGCATCACAGGGCTTTTATCAATAAACATGCTTCACCTGTCATTTTACAGTGCTGAGATGTCTCGAGGGACTTCTCAGGAGTCACACGGCTAATGAGCTGAAGAACTAGGAATATTGGGACAGGTCTTTCTAGGAGAGCAAAAAGAACAGCTTTTGGGCCTTCTGGGGGATATAACGGCAAGACAATACTTCAGGACCTCTTTCACTTGCTAGATGAATAAACTTATGTAGATGTGTCTGAAAAGTCTTTAAGGCTATCATCGAGGTGTGATTAGCATCCCCAGACATTCAGATGCAGGGAATACATTGGGGTGTAGAACCGAGTACTGGAGATCCTACTGTTTCTCCACAGACAAGATTTTAATGGTTAAATCAGCAACTTACTAGCTATTTATTCAACTTTTGACAAGAAAGAAGGGAAGGGAAGAAGAAGGAAGGAGGGAGGCAGAGAGAGAGGGAAACAAAAAAAATTGGGGTCCTGAGACTTTCCAAGAGATGTAGAGATGTGGATTTACAGATTTTTATACTACCAACTACTTGAGAATAGGATTATCTCTTTCCTTTAATACTCACTGCTCTCTCCCTCTTCCAACACTCCCTGCAACAACTCTTGAACAGAAGTATTTTCAATGATCTTTGTATAGACTGAGATGAAAGATCTCCTTGGAGGTCAGTAAAAGAATTCAGGCCTGGCGTCACTTGGTGTGGCTGCAACAAAAAGATGAAATTACCTACTCTTCCCTGGCTCTCTTGGTGACCTTCCTAGAACTACCCGAGATATCTTGTCTCCTCTGTAAACTCCTTCTGGGGCAAGAACAGTGGGTGGCCCAGAGCACACCAGCAAATAGTTAATTACTATGTGCTTTTGACCATGCTGATGAAGACAATATTAGAGACTTGGTGAATTATATTCAAATGGAGAATTGTCCTTGAAGGTCTTCCCCAGCTAGCTTCTCCAGCACTCTGAGCTCCTTTAAGCAGAGCAGAGTGAAGGTGTTAAAGGCCCCAGTTTAAAGGAAGCTCTTCCACGGAGGGGAGTACCAAACATTCCTGCCTGTGCTGCTCACTCTTGAGTTACCTTCTGCCTCTTCATGATATGTATACTTTAAAAAACCATTTTTTAATTAACAAAATTATTTTCCAGGCTTTTATATACTCATACAACATATGTCTAGTTTTTCTGTTTTAATTTGAACATGCAACAGAACCTCCTAACAATAAATCCTCGATTTCTTTCTCTGCCAAGATACTTATATCTGCCTCATTTTGGTGATTCTTTGTCCTTGTACCTGTGTGCTTCTCTGAGCGTGTTTTCGGCTAGGCAGGCACTCTTACTCCGATGTTAAGAGATCTTTAGGCGTGGTGGGATGCGCTGCAGAGGGAGATCCCGGAGGTGGCCAGGGGAGTGGGCGGGGTCAGGGGGCTGCTGGGGATATGTAGATGAGGTGGGCGGGGTCTCCATATATACCCACGTGTAGCGGCCGGCTGGCCTGCGCGCCAGGCCCGCTGACTCAGAGGCAGCCGCAGAACCTGCTTCACCGAGCACAGCGGCGCCTGGTCCCGGACTGTCCCCGGAGCGGGCCATGCCCCCGCGAGAATTGAGCGAGGCCGAGTCGTCTCCTCTCCGGGCCCCGACTCCTCCCCCGCGACGGGGCAGCGCGTCCCCGGAGCTGGGAATCAAGTGCGTGCTGGTGGGCGACGGCGCCGTGGGCAAGAGCAGCCTCATCGTCAGCTATACCTGCAATGGGTACCCCGCGCGCTACCGGCCGACAGCACTGGACACCTTCTCTGGTACGCCCAGCGGCCCGGGCGGCCGCGTGGCTGGAGATGGGGTTGTGTACGACGGGTGCGGAGGCCCCCCGGTAGGACGGAGGGGGGCGTGGGCTCCGAGGTGGCGCTGGTGGGGCCCTAACGGCTCTTCCTAACCCCGGCTTCCCCCCTACCCTACACAGTGCAAGTCTTGGTGGATGGAGCCCCGGTGCGCATTGAGCTCTGGGACACGGCAGGACAGGTGAGAATCTGGGAGCGGCCTCTACTGGTCTTGGGGGAAGGTGGGCTGGAGGCTGGGAGGACCTGGATCCATCAGGAATGAAGAAAGCCTTGGGCCCTTGGTTATGAGTCTCAGGCTTCCAGCCTCAGGTGACAATCGGATTCCTGCCCCCTGTGAACGGCCCCACTAATGACCTGGCCTTCCCATTCCAGGAAGACTTTGACCGCCTTCGCTCCCTCTGCTACCCGGATACTGATGTCTTCCTGGCCTGCTTCAGCGTGGTGCAGCCCAGCTCCTTCCAAAACATCACAGAGAAATGGCTGCCAGAGATCCGCACTCACAACCCCCAGGCGCCTGTGCTGCTAGTGGGCACCCAGGCCGACTTGAGGGATGATGTCAATGTACTGATTCAGCTGGACCAGGGGGGTCGGGAGGGCCCCGTGCCCCAACCCCAGGCTCAGGGTCTGGCAGAGAAGATCCGGGCCTGCTGCTACCTCGAGTGCTCTGCCCTGACCCAGAAGAACTTGAAGGAGGTGTTTGACTCGGCCATTCTCAGTGCCATCGAGCACAAAGCCCGGCTGGAGAAGAAACTGAATGCCAAAGGTGTGCGTACCCTTTCCCGCTGCCGCTGGAAGAAGTTCTTCTGCTTTGTTTGAATGGCAATGCCAGTGCAGGGAGTAGCAGGCATAAAGCCACAGACTACTGCAACCTGGGGTATGGCGGGGCCTTAGAAGGGGCTACTGGCAGGGCCAGGCCACCCTGTGGGACCGTTCCCTTCTGAACACTGTGAGGACGTGGGTCTCTGACTGCCCAGTCTTACATGCCAGGTGAGCCTAGGGCCTAGAAGAGGGAAGGTTCTGACTTGGATTTCTGTGTTCAAGGCTCACAGAGAAATTCTAGCACTTTGATTTTATGGGATAGTCCTAACAGTGTCAACCACCTCCAAGCAGTTTGGGATCCAATTCCCAGTTTATTATAATAGGCCCTTAGGTCAGCCTGGCTGAATTAGGACCCCTTGTGGTGGTCCCAACCCCCTCCTCGGCACAGGGCTAAGAAAGAGATCCAGGAACAATGGAGCATCTTGGAGGCCTATAAGGTGTCCAGCTCCGATTTGGAAAGAAGTATGGGATGGACTGGGTAAGACAGGACAGTGAGAGATTAAGAGGGAGCAGAAAGTGAGGCCTTAGAGTTTTGGGACTAGAGGCAAGCTAAGAAGGAGGAGGCAGATCAGAGGGCTAGGCCTGGAAGGAGGAAGAGCAAGGACGAGGAAAGCAGAGGAGTGGGGCAGCTGAGAAGCCAGGCTGACACCTGGGCTGCCCTCAACCCCCAAGGCCAGGGAGGGCGGGGCTGGTGCCTGGGAAGAACTGGGTCTCAGGGCTCCCTAGGCACTGCCCAAACTGGCTGGGCCAGGAGTGGGGCAGGAAGTGAGAGGCAAAGCCCAGCGGGAGGAGGGGCAGGAGCTGCAAACTAGAACCTGAAGGAAGAAGGGGCTGAGGGGTGGGGGGCGTCACAACTTTTTCCAAGGCCACAGCCTAGTAGGCAGGGCAGTGCAGAGTCTGCAAATAAAGCCTTAAGTTTCTGAAACTGCTGTCTCTGCGTCATTTCCTGGAGTGGCCATCCCATCACTCTCCTGTCCCTCCTTAATGCCCAACAGCATGGATAGGCAGGCTAGGGACTGAGGCTAGGTTGAAAGGTGGTGGCTGGACTAGACAGGACAGTGATGGGAACTGGACTGGGGAGGCAGGTGTGGGGCTCCCCACTTGGGGCTTAGCTGGTTCTCAGGAGAGCTAGCGTGGGAAGCAGCTTGGAAACGGGTTTCCCCAGGTGTCATCGCCAGAGCTCCTTTCCCATGACCTCACCTGGTGAGTGGTGCCCCTCCCCCCAGACTTTCTAGAGCACTGCTCTCAGCACTGGGGCTCTGGGGCAATCCTGAGCCTTCTACCCCTCCTCTTCTGCTCCTTCCAGCTGACCACAGGGTCCAAGGTTTCAGGTTGGGGGGCCCCCTGGCTCAGAGCCTGAGCACAAAGGGGCCCCATACAGCCTCATCCTCAGCCACTAGCCAAACTTCTTGAACTTGGGTTAATTGGACCCAGGTTTCAGTCTTGGCACTCAAAACCCACATATGACTAGGGAAGGTCAAGGTGCTGGTTGCCAACAATTTAAATAGATGTTTGGTCCTAGAAATCCTGTGGGAGTGAGAGTTCATTGGGTGAGGGCTTGGAGGAGCAGAGATCTAAAGAACACTCCTTGAAACTGGATCTGGAAGGAACTTTGAAGGGCAACTTGAGGGGGAGCCACTTTATTTTACCCATAAGGAAAGTGAGGCCCAAAGAAAAAAGTTGAAAATATCACCAAGTAGCAGTAAGAGCACTTTGCAAACTCCAGAGTTGAGTACTCGGGTGTTATTCCTATGGAGAGGTATTTCTAAGGCACACCTGGGACACCTGCCAGGCAAGTGAGCACTTAGCCTGTCCCAGCCCAGCTCCCTGTACAGGAAGTTAAGCTCTGCTTGTGTGTGGGAAAGAACATGGCTAAGGGACAGAAATCCTAACGAAGTGAAACCTCACATAATCCCCAAGTTGGGTTTTAGCTAAGACTGGCTCTTGCCCCATGAGAGCCCATCCCCAGATCTCCAGCCTCATCTCCCTTAGTCCCCTCGCCCCCTCAGGTAGAGGTACTGAGCTGCACTGTTGCAGCCAGGTCCAGAGGGCTCTCACATCCCAAGTCTACCCCCTGTACCTCAGCCCAGCCCGACACACTCCCTTCTGGGGCAGACACTGGGTTCAAGTTCAGACTCTGACACCAACCATGACCTCAGGCAAATCTTATCCCTCCTCTGTGCTTTAGTTTCCTTACTTGCAAAATGAAAGACTCAGGAACTCTGGAGTAGAGGTGTTGAAACTTCTTCAAGGCGCCTTAGAGGTGCCATGGTAGGGGAAAGAAGACTAATCAGGTGATGTCTGGGCACCCCCACCTCCACCTTCTTCCCAAACTGTGCTGGTACCAGCACATCTATGTCACAATGTCTCCTCTCCTGCTGGGTCACTGCGCCTGGTCAGCACCTCCGTCAGCCTCACCCTGACGGCCCTGCCACCCCCGTCCCCACTCCAGTCCCTCCAGTGATGCCTTCCCTCGGGCATCTCCCCAACGCAGACTCTTTCTAGCTCTCACTGGGTCAGTGAACTCTCAGCTCATTTCAGCACTCTGGGCCTTCAGAAATTGAACACCAACCTGAACCAGGCCAGCTTGTCCTAGTGATCCCCACTCTCTGATCCCCAATTATTTCTTGACTTCTGACTCCATCCATCTCCTCACTTTTGCCAAATCCTCTAGTTTGGAAAGTACTCCCTCCCCCTACTCCCCAGAGGCTATTTCTTCTCTATTTCCAATACTTCCCTTCTCCAGGAAGCATCTCTTACCTGTATTAGTGTGCACACTGCTCTCTGAACCCTTGAGAGCAATCTGAATTTGGTCACTCACTCAGGCTGCATCTCCCCAGCTGAATAGAAAATTCCATTCAGCACATTCAGCATACTGTTCCCACAGGGCCGGGCTCAGGCAGTGTTTGCTGCTGGTTCTTAAGCACATAAGATAAAAGCCTACCAGTGAGCCATGGAGGGGACCCTGAGGATAAAGTTCAGCTCCAGGTTTTGTGTTTCCGAAGCCTAGAGAGAGGCCTAAGCAATAGTTTGCTGGAAATATCCTCAGAGGCGATGGGCCCAAGCCTGCGCAGGACAAGCGGGATTTACCTCTGCTTCCAAACCCACTGGCTCACGCTGCTTCTGTCTCTCTGTGTAATATGGTCTCTCTCTACTTTTCTGTTTTTATCTCTTTATCTCTCTTTCCTGTGCCTCTTTGTTCGTGCTTTCTCCACTCTTGAATCTAAATTTAAAGGAATATTGATTATATTAACTGGATAAAATGGTATGTTTCTTATATATTCTTACATATGTCTTTATTGTTATAAATTGTTTTTTTAATGTCTGTGTAACCAACCCTTAGTTGATTTTTTAAAGTTTGTTTTTTCCATAATAAATACTCATACAAAAAATAGAAAATCCAAAGAACTAGAAAATAAAAAATTTACCAGATATTTTTTATCATGATTTTTATACAATTTTGTTTTGTTTTTCATTTAAAATTCGAAGTGCTTTTTCATGTTATAAACTCTGACTGGAGGCTGTAACCAGATGTGTATGTTTACTTACTGTTTCACTCTGACCATAACTTCTTCAAGTAGATCCCCATTTGGGGGCCCGTTGTTTGTTTTGTTTTAACTTTTTTCCCCTATTATAAATGAGACTACACTGATGAATATATAAAGAAGATTGGTACATATATACAATGGAATACTATTCCGCCATAAGAAAGAAACAAATCCTACCATGTGCAATAACATGGATGGCGCTGGGGGACATTATGCTCAATGAAAGAAGCCAGGTGGAGAAAGACAAGTACCAAATGATTTCCCTCATTTGTGGAGTATAATGATGAAGCAAAATTGAAGGAACAAAACAGCAGCAGACTCACAGACTCTAAGAAGGGACTGGTGGTTACCAAAAGGGAGGGAGGGAGAAGGGGATTGAGGGGTACACATGATGTCGGGGGGATCATGGGGAAGACAGTGTAGCACAGAGAAGGCAAATAGTGACTCTGTGGCATCTTACTACACTGATGGGCAGTGACTGCAATGGGGTATGGGGGGGACATGATAATATGAGTGAATGTAGTAATCACGTTTTTTCATGTGAAACCTTCATAAGAGTATATATCAGTAATACCTTAATAAAGAAAAATAAATGAGACTACATTGACAGTTGATTAGTTTTCCACTATGAGTTGGTAACTATCTACAGAAATAAAGTTCATCTTTGGCTTGGAGGCCAGGGGCCCAGTCTAACCCTGAGTGGCTCTGATTACCTTGGATCTCTATGTATGTGTGATTGGGGGGTAGGCTCTTTCTGTGGGAGCATGACTAGCAGACTGTGGGTGTTCGATAAATACTAAATGATGATGAGGTATATATATATATATATATATACACTATATATTTGTGTTCGTGTACATTTCTCTGTGTCCTGTTTTTGCTCTTGCATATTTAAAGTGGATATTGTCTTTGTGCAAAACTTGGAATAATTCCATATATGTTCAAGTCTGTGTATCTGTTTGTAAATGTGGGTGTCTCTCTTTCTGTAAGATGTGGGTAACTCTGCACATGTATGTCTGTGTATCCATGTGATAGCTGCCCTTAGGAGTGTATATTATACACAGCCCTATGTGTGCATCTGGGTGTGTATGCTGGTCTTGGTGCCTGTGTGTGCACATCTAGGTTGGGCCGAGTTTCTTGAGGGCTGTGTGCTGTGTCTGTGTGTGCCTAGGCTCAGTTCTGTGAGGATCTCTGGGTCAGGGGTGGGGGGCATCTTTATGCAGGGTGTGCGTGCCGAGCCTGGGCTGGTGGGTGGCTGGGTGCATATCTGAAGGAGCTGTGCCTTGCCTGCTTTCCCCATGGGAGTAGAGTGGTGCCCAGGGCAGAGGTGACGCACCCTCTCCGAGCTCCCCATTCTCCTGGGAACCAGGCGAGAGAGTGAGTGAGACTGAGAGCAGACTGCGTCAGGAGCACCAGCCCCTTCTGCAACCAGCCCAGGCCCCAGGCAGTAACCGAGGCTCCCACAGGTCAGACCTGCCCACTGTGCCTGGCTGCCAGGAAACCCAGCTCCCAGCAGGGCTGCACTGTCAGCGCCCTCCTTGGGTCTAGGCCAGATCCTCTGGTGAGCAGAACTCGGCCAGCTGAGGGGTCACTTAGTCACCCTGTGGCAACAGCAAGGAGTGACTTCCTGACTCTGGGCCATGCTGGCTGTTCCAGGGTACTGCTGTTTTCTGTCCCTGCATGCAGCAATGCTTACGCAGCCTTATCCCCTCCATTATTGCCTCCTGTTCTTACAACTGAACTTCAGAATAGGCCAGATGGCTCTTATTAGCTCTAGTTTTGAGATGAGGAGACCAAAGCACAGAGGCACATGGCCAAGGAGAAGGTGGAGCTCAGCCTCCCACTTGGGTTTCCTACCCCTGGTCCAGGCCTCTTTCTGGTCTGTCCCCTAACTGTGGTTCTCTTAGAGGCCAGGACTGAGAAGCACAGTTGATGGGACAGACAGGTTGTCCTTGGTCAGGAGTCGGGCAGAGGGAGGCAGGGCTGGGGCAAGTAGTGAGCAGAGATGAGAGCGCTGAACCAGACCTCCCTCCCTTGTGGGAAGTTCAGGCTTTCTCCATGGGACAGAGGACTTGCCCCGTGATTGGAACGACCCGTGGAAGTCACTGTCAGATTCAAACCTTTCTGAGCTTGAACAGAAGCTCTGTTAACAACCCTGGCTTATCGTCACCCTCCTTGCCACGCCAGCCATTGTCACCATCTCCCTTGCCTCCTTGACCCTCACCTTTGCCAATCTGCCTCTCCCCTTGGTTGTCCAGATGACTCCTGGGCCTCTTGGCAGGAGGAACAGGGGCCCTTTTGTCCCTGTGTAGGCATAGGGGTTCCCTGGGCCCCTTGAAGCCAGCAGAGAAGCGGGCCTCGCAGACCCCAGCTGGGGACATCCAGTCACGATGGCTCCTCCCTCAGGCCTTGTTCTCTGTGGCCCAGTTCCTCTGCCACTGCCCGTCTTCTCTCCCTCTCCGGGACCCTGTACTAGCTGGGAGCAAGCAGCGCCTGTCCCCCACGGCGTCCCTCCAGAGACAGCGAGATCACTTTCCTGGTGAGAGGGGACCCTTGATTACTGGGGCTTTGTGCATTTTTCTACCTATGGCACTGCCTCACCCCTGCCCAACGGGCCACATGCTCTGCTGACCCCCTGTCTCCCCTGGGGCCACCTCTTCCAGCCCCATCCCTGACTTGCTGGGCAACTTTGTGAAAATGACTGCCTTCCTCCTTGTCTAAGTTTCTCTCAGCTGTGAAGTGGGGTTAATACTCTCTGCCCCTCCCTGGCTTCCAGGGGACCTGCAGGGATAAGCTAGATAATAACTGGGGAACTGATCTGAAGGAAGGTATCGAGAGCCAAGTAAGAGGTATCAGGGCTGGCCTGTGTTTACATGGGTGTGGACCATGGGTTCCCAGCCTCCAGGGGCTTGGGACCAGCCCTGACAGCTTCTTGGCCTGGCTCCTGACTCCTTTGTCCCACTTCCAGAGAAAGGACAGAAACCAAAGCCAGGAGTCTGGTCATCCAGAGAAGATGAGACATGAGTGCAAAAAAAAAGTTTAGGGCTCAGGAACACTGACCCCTAGGCTTAGCACTGCCCCCAACCACTGGCTGTGTGACCTTGAGCCAGTCACTGACTCTCTCTGGGCCTCAACAACTTGACTCAGACAGCCTACCCCAGCTTTGCACCCAGAGGGCCCTAGGGTCTGTAATCAGGAGCCAACATCCTATCACAGTTTGGGGATAGAAAGGATCCTGTCATGTAGTTCAAATCCTTTACTTTTCATAGATCACTACGGACCCCTCTTTGGGGGCCACAGACTACCCGTGGTCCTCCTGGTTAACCCAAGATCATAGACTGGTTGCAAAGGGGATCATTCAGGAGCAGATAAGGCGGTCAGAGCAAATCCACTGAGACGACAACCCCAAGTGAATTAGTGGGTCACCCGTGCCATCTTTTGTGCCCCATCAGTGTTTCCTTCTCCCTGTGCTTCAGCCTCTCCCTCCATGTCTGGAACTCAGCACAGGCCTCTCCTCTACCCAGCTCTCGGTGGCAGGGAGCTGCTCTCTTTCCTCCCCCACGGCACCCACTGCAGCCTCCACTCAGCTCGTCTCCCTGCCCTGGTTAGGCTCTACCTGGCTCCTCAGCTGTGTGACCCTCTCAACCATCCATAGCCAGCTGGCTCCTCATCCCAGCTTCCTCCTTCCTGACCCCGGCAAGCTTTGAAACTCCTTACCTCTGAACTGCTCTCTTCCTGGTTCTCCCATCACCCCTCTGGCCACCCCTCCTTGCATCCTCTTCCTCCAGGCAGAGGCTCTGTCTCTCTCATTCATCTCCCCAACCCTCTGTTTCACCCTTACACAGCCCAGTCCCAAATCCAGGAGCTCCGTCCTTCTGCCAAGCCCAGACCCCTCACCTCTGGAGTGCTCTGGGCCCCATGAGCATGTGCCACAGTTGGAGCACTCAGAGCTGGCCGGGTGGCCCGGAGACCGAGGCTGCAGGACTCATGTCTTTGCCTTGTTCCTGGCCCTATTTTATGTTCTTCTTGCTCTTTTTATGTAGTTCCTACGTTATGCTCACCTTCCTTCATATTTATAGAACTTTTAAACTGCCTTTAAAATTTTCCCCATGAAGCAAGGCAAAAGCAAATAAAACCAAGTTACCAGCACTGAAATCAATAAAACCAGCCTCATCTGGTCCTCGAAGGCTCCTCACCTTCTGCCTGGTTCTCCTGAAGCTGCCCCCTCGTCCACCCGGCCGTTCCTGTTGGTGGCACTGCCCCCCATCCAGGCTCCCAGGACAGAAAACGTCAAGGCTCCCCCGACGCAGGCTCTCCTATACAACCTGGTACCAAGTCTCGGAGCTCCTCCCTTTTTCGGATCTCCAGAAGGTCGCTCTTCTTCCCCCCTGCCCTCCACCATCTGTATCCCATCTGAACTTCATGGCCTCATGAGCAAAATAACTTCTTCCTATGACAAAAGCATAGACACTCATCGTAGAAAATTTAGAAGAGGTAAGTTGACAAAAAGAAGAAAACACAAACCACCTGTAATTTTGTCAATGAGAGAGAACACTGTGGACATTGGGTAAATATCCTTCCCTAGTCTTGTTTTGTTTTTCTGAACACAGAACTTTTTTTCTTAACCCCACAACAAGGGGCCTTTCTTTCCCAGTTTATTTTCTCCTGGTTCTGGGCTTGGGTTCTGGTTCTCTGCTCAGAGAACCCCCAGGAGCCAGAGCAGGTGGGGGAAAGAGAGGTGGACACTCACAGAGAATCTGTGGGAGTTACTGCCCTCACCACTTCCTCCAGAGCTGAAGCTGGGTTTTGGGGTTTGGAGTTCCAAGTGGTGGTATTGACAACAAACCCTCCCAGTGGGGAGCTGAAAAGCACCTTCCCAGGCTTTAGTGGGGCTGTGGCTGGGTGGGGAAGGGAGTGATCTTGTGCAAGACACACCACTGCTCATTCAGGGCTGTTTGTTTAAATGGGCAGGGATGGGTCTGGGAGAAACAACCCAGTTCTTAATCAGTGTTTATTTGAACTGTTGGGACCCACAAGTTTTGGAGAAAACTTCCCGATATACGCAGAACTAAGGGATAAGATGATGGGGGGCAGCGGGGCATCCCAAAGTTGAATGCCTGGAGCTCCAGGCAGGCAGGTAACTCTGAGAGCAGCAGACTGGAGCTGGGGGAGCTATGGATGACTTAGTGCCTGAGCAGCTTTGAGGACTTAAACTCAGAGCCTGGACTGCTGCAGGAATGTGGGCCCCTGATTGCCAGACTCCCAATTTTTCACAAGAAGTTAGAAATACAGGTTTTTAAAAAATGAAGTTTTCTGACTCTTTAAATCTTAGTAATTAAATAAATGAAGCCACTGTTTGAGTCAAAGTATGTTGGCTGCAGTGTGCAGCCTTTCAGCTAGCCTTCACTGTGCTTCTACTATACACCTCACGTAAGTCACCCTGCCTGACTTACTTGGCGTGGCTCCCTCCCTCTTTCCCTCGCCTTGTGGTGTGACCTGTGATATGGCCTGCTTACCTGTCCACTTTTTAAACTTGAGTCCGAATCACTTCTTCCCCTGTTCAAACCTCCAAGTGTCCACCAGCATGGACTCTACCCACCAGCCTCCCAGCTCTCCCTCTCAGTGTGAGCCAAACGAAGCAGCTTGCCGGTTCCCAATTAAAACGAGACTCATGATCTCCACTGCCCAGCTTTGCCTTGCGATGATTTTGTTATGCCTGGAACACCCATGCTCACATGCCCATCTCATTTTATACCTCCCCCATGAAGCCACATCTCAACCTGCCCCTCAGTCTCCAGGGCTTGACTAACCTCTGCCTCATTCAACAGCCATTTATTAGATACCTTGTATCCATCCACACGTGGTCCTGGCATAATGGCTGAGATAAATAAGACCCCACCCTCCGTTCCTGTCCCAGGGTGTCCAGGTACAGGCAGATGCATACTAACATGGGCCATGTATGCTGCAGGACCATGTCCTGCATGAGAGAACAGAGAGGGCCGCAATGAACTTCAGCTGGAGAAACAGGGAAGGCTTTTTGAGTTACATCACGGGGTAAGCAGGAGCTTTCCCAGGGCAAAGATGGCAACAGCTTTACAGAAGAATGGAAGCATGAAAGTTCTGAGAAAGGGAGTCATTTGGGTGGGGATGGTGCTGAGGACAGCTGGGAAAGCCACAGAGATAAGGAGTAGTTGAGGGCCAGATTATTTTGTTACAGTATTTGCATTCTGACTACCTGCACTCTGGAGTGTTAGCTCCAAAAGAGCAGGGGCTGTGCCTCAGCTTTCAGTACTCCACACCTGACCCCGGTCCCAGAGTAAGTACTCAAACCCTTGCAGCAAAGAGCACAGCACCCAGTGGCAGGGAGCACACCCTAGTGGCCCCTGCACAAATCTCACCTGTCACCAGAACTGACCCACCGTGCCCTCCCTCCATTCCAGCAGCTGGCGCTGAGGATGGCACTTTGCTGGCATCATCTCACTTCAGCTCTACCCCTCCAACAGGAGGGTGCTCCCTTCTGTCCAACAAACACTTACAAAGCACTTATTCTGTGTTGACCACTGTTCTAGGCATTGGGATAGACTTTAATGAATCATTAACAATCTCAGCCCTGGAAGTTCTCATGCAGAACTAAGTGATAATGGAGGTTGTTCCTAGCGCTGGGAAGAGCAGAGGAGGAACCCAGCCTGTTTTGAGCCTTGAAGGATGGATGAGTAGCTGGTAAAGGAGAAAGCAAAAATACAGTGCCCTGAGAAATGGGGACAGCCAAAGCACGGCAATGAGCCCCACCTCTGCCACGCACTCAACTTTTATCAAACCACTACCATTCACTAAGGTCACAGAGGGAGAATGTGCTGCTGGAGACAGAGACAGCTAAGATGCCATCTTCAGCAGCTCACAACCTAGCTAGAAGACAGTTAAGTAAACGGAAAGGAAAACAGGGTGCTCTATGCTCAGGGTCCTATTAGTAGACACAGGGGTGTGGAACAGTAAGTGTCCCCCACCTGAGTGTATGAAGGAGGGTTTCTGAAATAAGAACTTGAGTTTAGGCTGAAAGGTGAGAAATGGGGAGGTGGCCCAGGCTGAGCATAACAGATACACAAAGGGGTGAGTATGTTACCCATCAAAAGGAGGCCCACCCTGGGATGCTAATAAGGTTCTGCTTCTTGATCTGGGTACTTGCCTTCTGGATGTGCAGTTATGGAAATTCACTGGGCTGTACACTTGGTACTCAAAGGTCAGTCACATTCCAATTGTTTAAAAGCAGCCCCCAGCCTCTCACGTTGCCATTTTTTCTTCGTAGCACTTATCATCATCTAAAAGTATCTCTTTTTAAGTTTTAAGATTAGACTCTGGATGTTAGGGTTTGAATCTGGTCCTTCAGTCCCACCTCTAGGACCTTGAGAACTCAACTTTGCTGAGTCAGTTTTCCCATGTGTAAAATGGGATAGTAACAGTGCCTTGACACAGGGTTCCCTGCAGGCAGTTGAGTCATGTAAAGCATGACTTAATGCTTGCTATATGCTTTATCTCGACAATACTGAATTTGTAATGGTTAGTGGTACCTGGAGCATAGGAGTTCGATGAATAATTTATTAAATAAATAAAGAAGTGAACTAAAGGGATTTTTTTTTTGTCACCAAACAAAAGGTGGCTCAAACAAATGAAGGGTGTGGGATGGAGTAGGACCTCAACTCAGGGCTCCTGGGCAGACGTGCAGAGCTTGGAGAGTAGCTGTACTCCTATGGAGAAGCCAAGGCATCTGTGGGTGCGCAGAGGACAGCAGTGACCTGGGCCACACGGACCTCCTGTCCCTACCCTGGCACTACAGGGAGTGGAGATAAGAACCAGAGTTCCAGCTGGTGTTCCCTTCCTCCCCAGTCCTCAACCACACACTGCACTGAAGACCTGCCCCAGCTACTGAACAAAGCCTGCTGACAGGCTGAAGCCAAGAGTAATCTACATCAGCCTGGCAGTCTCCCTGGGCAGCCACCCCCACGGCCCTCACCCCTCCCCTCTGGTGGTCAAACCTGGCATTTCTCTCCACCCGCAGGGGCTGGGGCAGTTTAGGGAAGGGTGGGAAAACCTGCTAAACCAGGTGGCCAAAGCCTGAACTGGTTGGACAGGGCGGTTCCATCTCCCCCTGCTCCAAGCAGCCCTGTTCTCTCCTGGCCACAGCACAGACAGAAGCCTCACAGGACAAACCGTTTTATTACACTGGGGGTGGACTGGGGGCTGTGAGAAGTATGGGAGCGGGTTGGGGGTGTGATGCTGGAGAGCCCTCAAGTTGTAGGGAGGTTGTGGGGGTCTGGCTCTTTGTGCTGGGCTAGACCAGATCGAGGTTCACTCTTTGGGGGAGGGAAGAAGTGGCAGAGGCTACATGGCCACCTGCCGCTCCTCTCACCTACACCCACGGCATTAAATAAACAAAAAGCAACTCTGTACAGCAGAAAATACACAGGGAGGCCCCTTCCTCCCAGCCCCGGGCGGTGCAGAGTGGGAGGGCCAGCTTCTGATACCACCTCAGCCCCTTCCCAGTGCCCTGGGGGTGGGGCGGGCAGCTCCGAACAGGGAACTCAGACTTCCTCTGAAATCCTAGGCAGACAGGTCCATCTGTGTGTGGGACCCTGGGATCAAAGGTCTTCTGCTCCTCCCAGATCCCGGAGCTTTCTCAGGAGCAGGAGGCCTGAGCTTAGCGGAGACGACCGAGGGAGGGGCTAGAGCCTTGGCCTCGGAGGCAGGGTGGGCCCCGGAGGACTCTGCTCCCAGTCTTCCTCGCTCAGGCCTCCAAACCTCAAGGAGGAAGCAGGGCCAGGTGAGAGATGGCAAGAGCCCAGCCGGAGGGTCAGGGCAGCCACAGGGTCAGAGGGGTCGCGTCGTGTGGTTATAGACCAGGTGCTCCGTGTCCTCAGTGGTGGAGACCGTGGAGCTGGCAGGGGTAGGGGGCTGGGGATCGCGGTGGCGGTGGCGGTATCTGTGGAAGCCCTTTCTCTGGTTCTTGAAGAAGCAGTAACCCAGGATAGCCACTACCACCACAATGCAGGTGGCCAGGAGCACTGCAATGGCCACCTCCACGGAGCCTAGGGGAAGAAGGGGGCTCATGAGGGGTTCCCAGGGCCTGCTCAGTTCTGACGCCCACCCCTACTTGGTAAAGAAAGGGCCAAGTCAAATGCATGCCTGGTGTGGAAGGACCTCCAGCACAAGGGCGGCTGAACGGCTCCATCAGGAGCTCTGACGGCAAACATTTGTCACGCACTTTACTGCCCATTCCTCCCCTGCCCACGGCAAGTATTGCTACTGATTGTGGAACACTGTCCCTTTATCCAGCCTTGGATCCCCCTCAACACAGGTTTAGGCAGTCACGACCCATCCTGTGGGTTCTTGAGTTGATAGCTACTCCTTGGTGACAGGGCAGACCAGAGCTTACCTATGTTGGGAATGGGGCTTTCCCGCTGCAGACCAAACACATCCTTCTCTACAAAACGATGGGGAGAGACAAGTCAATACTAAGGGCTCTGAGACCAGCTGCTTCCTAGTGCCCCAGACTACCACTGCCGTCCTCCTGCACCCACATTCCAGGCACTCTGAGTACCAGCTGTGATCGGCCCAGGCTTTGGGACAGAGCTGGGCATTCTAGCTAAGACTTCCCCCTCCCCGTCTCCCCGCCGCCGCTGCCCGGCTCACTGGAGATGCCACGACAGGACTCAAGACATTGCTGCTCCTCCTCAAAGTTGTTCTTGTTGCCATAACAACCACCGTAGGTAAAGCGAGCACAGCGTTCGCTGAAGGGGTTGTAGTACCAGCGTGGGATGCTCTCCAGGCAGAGGCCAGTGTATGGCAGGTCTACACAGTGCCCTGGGAGGAAGGAGCAGGCACAGGGGTGAATGAGTTCACAGGGCCCCCCAGACCATTCCCAGGCTGCACAGGGCTGCTGCTGGCCACCCCTCAAGCTGCCTCATACTAGGGACAGCTAGGACTCAGTGTGGGCCTTGGGGGACCTAGAAATATCTGGCCCATCTAGGGTCTTGCCAGAGCCAGGAAAACAAATCTTGGGCAATAATCTTAGGCACCAAAACACCCTACACTGACTCACGCAACTATTTCCTTTTTAGTTTTCTTTCAGCTTTCCTGATTCTGTCAAGGTCTCAATTTCCTCTCCAAGACTTCATGGTCTACTGTTAACAAGGAAGGTCTGAGCCTTAGCAGGCAACAATGTCTGGCTAAAACTTTTTGTTTTATTATACTTATTTTAATAGTCAGTCTCAATAGTGAATGGCATTTCCATTTATGATAGTGATGGGCAATTTCCTTTTTAATACGTTAAGTTAAAAATCAACTGACATACAAAAAATATTAAGTAAACAGCATCTCAGTGATATGTGGGCATGGCTAAATTTCTGAAGGTGTTAAGAGGATGACTGATGCTTGGGAAACACAGAGCCAGAAAAGAAAGCCCAGGAGCCTATTTTGGCTCTTTCTGCCCACAGCCTGGCACACAGAGCAACCCCCTACCTCCCCTGGCACACCAATGAGGAGAGTAAGCTGGCAGAGCCTGGCATCTGCCCTGGCCCAGGGCCTGGGGAGCTGCTCACCTTTGTCATTGGGGAAATGGATGTTCTGGAGCTCCTTGAAGGCGCTGGTGTCTGCCAAGAGGAAAGATCAGAGATACAGGTCTAACAAGGGTTTCCTGGGGTGCAGGGTGAGCAGTCGACCCCACCTCTCCTGCCCACTGCCCCTCCATATCCCAGGCCTCACATTTTTCACAGGTGGCCTCATCGGAGGCATCAGGGCAGTCGGGAGTGTCATCACACTCCAGGAAGCTGTCGATGCAGCAGCCATCGCTGCAGTGGAACTGGGTGGAATGACAAGTGCCAGAGCACACTGCATGGGGACAGTTCCGGGTGGAGGGAAGGTCAGGATGGAGCAGAAGCGAGCCAGCACCGAGTCTATCACCTACTTGGTCCTCTCAACCCCCACACAGTATCATGGCATGTCCCCTGATCCCCTTCCACCACTCCCACGCCCTGCCTGAACATTCCTACATGCCACCTGGGCAGATCCTGAAAGGAGGGTGTTGGGCTGCAAAGGGTGGGGTGCATGTGGCCCTTCCACAGCCTACAAGGGTAGGAATGCATTGGCCCAAAGCAGCCTGGTTAGGGGCAGGGACATGATATGGGCTGGACACCTGGCAAGGGTGGGGGGACCAGGGAAAGGAGCGAAGCCCACCTGGATGGTGCCTTTCCATGGAGGGTCCTGGAAGAGAAAAACCAGAGAAGTGAGGGGAGGCAGGGCTAGGCATCAGCAAGGAGTAGCTGATGGGGAGCCTGGGAGTGGCGACTCCCACGCCCACTTCCCTGACTGGCGGACCAAAACCACCTACCCTGGGGGAGAGTCACCTGAGGCCCAAAGCCACCCTGCAGAGGCCCACCTTGCACATCCCGGCAGGCTAGCTTGCACTCTTCTTCCCGAAGGTAGTTGTTCTTGTTGCCCAAGCACCCTCCATAAGTGAAACTCTTGCAGACCTGTTCTGTGGAGTTGTAGTACCAGCGGGGGAAGGAACCGCGGCAGCGGCCCACTTTCCTGGGTGCCAGGCAATATTCTGGAGGGAGGAAAGCTTGTGAGGGGGCCTGTGGGCCCAATCAACAGCAAGGCATGGCTCCAGGTGCTGCCTCCCACCCCCCACCGAACTCACCTTCTGTCTGCTTGGTGGACAGCACTGTGACCGTGACATTGGCTGTGCTCTCTGGCTCACTGGAGCCAGCCACTGTCAGCTGGAACAGGTAGGTACCTTCTTTAAGTCCCCACAGCTCCACCTGGTCTGGATCATTCCTCTGTGCACAAGAGCAGCCATCAGGCTGGAATCCTTTGGTGCCCTTGGGCTGCCCCAGGCCCTCTCAGCCACACACCCACCCCCTGGAGAGAGCAGAGGGACTTGGCATTAAAAGTATCCTCAGCTTCTATCCACCCCACCCTGTGTGGACCCACAGGATGGCCTATGGCACTGGAAATGGGGCCCTAGAGAGCTGAACTGGGGGTCAGAGGGCCAGCCCAACATCTCACCTCTACCCTGATGTCTGTGTCACCCTGCAGGAGGTGCCAATCCGTGTTCCCCACACCCTTCAACACCACGGGTTCCTGGCGCTGTACCTTCAAGTCTGTGCCTGCCCAGACCTTGGGGATCCGGGACCCTGGGGGGAAGGTTGAGGTAGGGTCAACTCTCACTGAGTACACTACATCTCTCCTGAGGTGGGGTACAATATGGGCCACACCTAGACCACCCTAGGACTCGGCAATCTCCATGGGTGAAGGCAGGAGCTCATACTATATCATCTCCTTGCTCTCTATTTAGACCTATTTTATCTTTGAAATACTGAGGACATTTTATGTTGTAAAACCTGCTTTCTGAAGCAGATTACTGAATAGCACGTGCCGTGCCACCTGATCCTATTTAGATAGATTAGCTAGCTAGATAAATGGGGGCCTTATTTCTATTTTCTACAATAAGCAGGTACTTGTGCTAACTGCTTTGAGAAGTTAAAGTAATAATATATTTGAAAAGCCAAATAAGTAAATGTGTAATTAACACCATCACCCCTCACTCTGTTGGCCTGGATGGCTGCTGAGAAGCCTTTAGCACAGAGTTCCCAGGCAGCGAAGCAGAAAGCCTTGGTGTCCCAGGGTGAGTGGCCATGGGAGCAAGGTGACCGTCACCTTAGACTCTGTTTCCAGTTACAAGGGGTCCCGTGGGAGCCCCCTCGTTCCCTGAACCTGACAGTGCCCGTGCCTGAGGCTTCCTCCAGTCTGGGGTTGGGGGCTGGAGAGAGAGACAAGCTCAAAGCAGAGTTCCTGCCTCTAGGGGGCTGAAAAGTTACCCTCCAAGATACAGGTTTACATGTTAGCTCCAAAACTTGTGAATGTGGCCTTATTTGGAAAAAGGGTCTTTGCCAAACTAATTATGTTAAACATCTCCACGTGAGATCATTAGCTGGGTAGGCCCTAAATATAATGAAAAATGTTTTTATAAAAGATGAAGAGGATGAAGCAAAACTGAAGGAACAAAACAGCAGCAGACTCATAAGACTCCAAGAAGGGACTAGTGGTTACCAAAGGGAAGGGGTTGGGGAAGGCAGGTGGGGAGGGAGGGAGAAGGGGATTGAGGGGTATCATGATTGGCACACTTGGTGTGGGGGGTCACGGGGAAGAGAGTGTAGCTCAGAGAAGACAAGTAGTGACTCTGTGGCATATTACTATGCTGATGGACAGTGACTGCACTGGGGTGGGGGGTACTCGATAATACGGGTGAATGTAGTAACCACATTACTTTTCATGTGAAACCTTCATAAGAGTGTATATCAGTGATACCTTATTAAAAAAAAAACGATGAAGAGGAGAAGAGAGTGCAGGAAGAGAAGGCTGTGTGACGACGAGGCAGAGGAAGGCCTGGAGCCGCCAGATGCTGGCCGAGGCAAGGAAAGATCCTTCCTTAAGGTCTTCAGAGGGAGCGTGGCTCTGCCAACGGCTAGATTTTAGACTTCCAGTGTCCAAAACTGTGAGACAACGAACTTCTGTCGTTTTAAGTGACCCAGTTTATAGTAATTTGTCTCAGCAGCCAGAGAATTAATGCGCCACCCTGGAGGGGACACAGTCCAGTTGAACAGATCAGATATGAAGCCACATGGGAGAAAAGACCCAGCAAGATGAAGCACTATGTAATACGTGCACAGACAAGGAAGGGGACATTCAGAGAAGGGAGGA
The DNA here is from genome assembly GCF_030020395.1 of Manis pentadactyla. Taxonomy (NCBI): domain Eukaryota; kingdom Metazoa; phylum Chordata; class Mammalia; order Pholidota; family Manidae; genus Manis; species Manis pentadactyla. The sequence continues at coordinate 90,306,428 of NC_080029.1, read as the reverse complement.
AGGGTGTTTTGATTCTTTTGTTTGTTTTTATTTGTTTAGCTGTGGGGAACAATACACTGTGCTGTTAATGGCAGCAGAAAGCATGATGAGCCAAGCACTGGTTAGGTGGACATGGAGACCAGCTGGGCTGGGAGAGACCCCCCAATAGCCCAGGCTGCTCGCTCAGGGCTTGTGAACACAGCAGGAGGGGCATTCACATATTTAACAACTGGTGGTACAGGAAAGGGAGAGACACTGGCTGTGAGCAGTGGCATAGAGTCCCGAGGGCCAAGCTGCACCAAACATTGACCTCTGGGATGCAGGGCCGAGGTCCAGGAGTCCTAAGGGAGGGGTCAAGGGCTGGGGCAGCAGGGACACTCCTGAGCTCTGGGCAGCAGCTGTTTACCCATCTGTTTGGAATTATATATCTATGGAGCGAAAGATGGGTAAGTGGACCTGTGCAGCAGTTCAGGGCAGATGCAACAGGGTGGTCTGAACTACAGGTAGGGGAACGGAAAGGAGGATGTGAGAAGAATGTTGAACAGGCACTTCAGGCCTCCATGCCCGCTGGGCACTGGGAACTGGTGAGGAAGAGCCAGGGCACAGGTGGGAGGGAACAAGATCGAGAGGGAACATGTGCAGTTCAGTCACAGAGAGGTTGAATTTGCCGGAGGGGAAGACCATCCAGAGGGGAACTGACCATAGGCAGTAGAGCTGCACATCAGACCTCCAGGGAGGCCAGAGTTGGAGACAGATCTGGAGTCATTTTTATTAACAAAGCCGCTACTTGTTTAATGTGTGCTGGGTACCATGAGAGGTATTTTACCTATGTCATCTCCATCAGGGGTTGGCAAACTATTGCCTGTCATATTTTTAAATGGTTGAAAAAAAATCAAGAGTAATAGTTTGTGATGTGTGAAAAGTATATAAATTCCAATTTGTGTCCATATACTAGAACACAGCCTCACTTACTCATTTACCTATTGTAGACGGCTGCTTTCATACAACAGCAGAGTCGAGTAATTTCAACAGAGATTGTATGGGCCACAAAGCCTAAAAGTATTTACTATTTGAACATTTACAGAAGTTTACTGACTGCTGATCTACATCACCTACCTTCCTAATCATTCTGTCACAACTGCATTCTTGCCCCTCTTTCCAGGTGAGAAAATTGACACCAGTGGTTAAATGATGTGCCCAGGATCACTCAGTTTCTAAACAGCAGAGCTGGGATTTGAACCCTGGTCAGTCCTACTCCATTAGCTCACACTCTTTCCAAAATACCATGTTGCAGGTCACCCACCTGTTTAGAGGTATGATTCTGACTGCTTTCTTCTATCTTGGGGGTTTATTTTTAACTTAGTTAATACGTATATGTGATATGAAATTCAAAAAGTACAAAAGGGTATTGAGAATTAAGTCCATTTTCTCCTTAACTCCCCAGGTTCCTCTCTCCAGAGGAAACCGCTCTCACTAGCTTATGTGTGTGTGTATCAAGAAAGGCAGTACTGAAGTTATAAGCATGCAAGTTCTTCTTGTTTTCCTCCTAATATATTTTGGAAATCTTTCCATATAAGCACATAAAGAGCTTCCTTTTTTTGGGTTGCATAATACTCACTGTATGAAGTTACAGTATTTATAACTTATTTACCCAACTTACCAGTCCCTTCTTGATTTAGAGTCTTTCTTTCTTCTTTCCCTACTATAGACTAAACCATACTGCCTCAGGGTTCATTACTGTTATTAAAACAGCATTACAGCAACCAATTATAGGACTTGTTGCCAGACATTGAAATTGTTTCAATTTTTTGCTATCATAAACAATGCTACAGTGAATAACTGGTTGGTAAATTGGTTTGTACATGTCTAAGCCCAGCCGCAAGATGAATTCCTACAAGTGGAGTTGTATTGAGGTTATGTGCATTTACAGTTTTAATGGCTGCTGCCCTCCATCAAGACTCTACAGGGGAGAGTTGTCAGGCCTAAGAGTGAGTTCAAAGGAAGGAGAGAAGGTAAAGAGATAAGAACAGCTGACAGGAGGCTGAGTCACGGGGATTCCTCTCTGATGAGGCAGAGAAAGCCGAGCCAATGGGCACTCTCCAAAGGTGGGGGTGCCCAGGGGACACACAATGACAGCAAATGGGTGGGAGGGGTAGCTTCCAGGGAAAATGTCAAAAGGTGGAGAGACCTACAGGAATGAGAAAAGGAGACCTTGGTTCTAGGGATTGAGGGGAAGCAAGACCAGAAGAGCAGGAAAGGAACCAACCCAGACCCCAGTGGCTTGGCTGGCAATCAGGAGAGGGTCCAACAGGGGCGGGCCCTGAAGTGACCTCTGAGAGACAAAGCCAAGGGGACAGTGAGTGGGGAGGAGCCTGTTTCTCCCTCCTGACATTTCTGAAGAAAGTGATCAGCTGTCTGAAAAGGGAAACAAGGCAGACTACTTCGCAGTCTATCTGGCAGACAATCCATGGGGCCCAGGATGGCAGTGGCAGGCAGCCATGAGCCAGCCCTTCGGCCAGATGGGTAGTGTCCTCCTGCACACAGCCAGTCCTCCCCAAGCCCCACATTCGGGAGCAAGGGGGCAGGTGTGCCAGCCGCCACTCCCTTCCTCCCGCCCAGAGAGAGCAAAGGGCCAGTGGCAATAAACCCGGCCCCTCCCCCAGCTGCCAGGCCTCAGGGCATCTCCAGGGAAACAAAAACTCCACGTCCTAGACCACGCCTCCAACAGAAAGAGGGGGAGAGGAGGGAGGCGTAGGGTGCTCCCACTGCCGGAATCTGGACTGGACTGGCCTGGCCACCAGCAGGGAAAGGGGAGCGACCCCGCCACTAGGATTTCTCTGTGCAACACGAGAATCAAAGGTTTAGAAGCATTGAGGACCCGCCCACCTTGCCTGCACAGATTGCCCTCGCTTCCAGGATGGCTTTACCCTGCTTTTACCCACCTCCAACCTCTCTAGCTGGGCTCAGCTGAGAACGGAGCAACCCCTCCACACACACACACACACAAAGCACTGCAGTGCCCTGAAAATGGCCTGGAGCTCACACTCAGTTCAAGCCCTACCCAAGTTCCGAAATACCCGAGCAAGTTCCCACTCCACCCTGTCTTGTGCCAAACAGGCCCCTCTGGGGGTGAGAGCCTCCAGATGAGGAAGGCTGGTCCCAAGACCATGTGGAGCCATCCAGCTCTGCTCCTTGACTGGGCCCAAGTTCCAGGCCCTGTCCCTGCAGTGGGCCTCCCAGAGGGCTTCTGTCAGCACCAAGGGCACAGGCAGGTCAATTAGAATCATCACCACCTACACTCGCCACCACTTCCTCGTGGAACAGGCTCAGGCCCTGGCCTGAGGGGACTTGGTGGCCCAGCTGGCCCAGAGATGGTGCCCCCTTCCCGGAATTCCCATCCCACTCCTCAGAGACCCAGGAGAGCTACAGGAAGGAGATGCAAAAGAGTGGGCCCTTAACCTGACAGAGAGAGATGAGCAAGGGAAAGGTTGGAAAGGAAAGTCTTCTCTTCACTTTCCAGAACCCAAACAACGCCCAGACTGAGCCCCAGCCCAGCCTGGGCCCCTGAGCTCCCCAGTCTCTGGTTCTGCTATCCGCTTGGCTATATGGAGTCAGGGTACTAGGTTTCTCCCAGAAAGGTGGTCTTGTGTGAAAACAGCACAGGATTTTTGGAGGTCCCTCCTGGGCCTGACTCCTAGGTCACCCATTTATGGGCAGTGTTATCCTGGGTAAATTACTGAACCTGGGAGTCAGTTCCCTAACCTAAAGAGTGGGATGACTACTAAGAGAACCCTTTTCAGAAATGCCTATCATGAGGCCTAAGTGAGAGGCTGAGTGGTACAGAAATCAGTAAACTGTTTAGTGCTCACAGAGGTTATCAGTTGTGACCCATCCCTGCCCTAGAGCTCCACCTGGCTAGAACAGCAAGTGGAGAGAATGGGGAAGGAAGGTCTCCGGAGGGGCCCTGATCCCAGCTAACTGTGTAGTCCCAGGAGGGAAGGGGAAGAGCCCTGGCCCCACTTTGCCCTTATCCCTGGGAAGTAAACAAGGTGAGCAGACAGCTTGGCTACTACATCCTAAGCAGGAAGAGCTCTGCTGGATCACACCAAGCACACACACCTGCCTGGACAGCTGACATCCCTCCCCTACCAGGTACACATACCAGTGGGCTGACTCATCCAGCAACCTCCTCACCCCCACTCCAGGGCCTCTGGCTGCTATGCCCATAACACTGCAGCCCCCCACCCCTCCCTTTGGTCAACCCCAGTCTAGGCTTGTTCTTTAGGATCTGGGGTCTGGCAGTTTTCCCCAGACCACCAAAAGGCCAACAGCTGGGGAAAGGGGGTGCAGTGAGATGCTAACCAATCCCAAGCCCAGCAGTGAAGGGGCTATCCTTCACCAGGCGAATCTGAGAAGGCCTCAAGGTGCCTAGGGCAGTGCTTGGCCAGGGGTGCCTATCTAGTCACCAGGCGGCCTCCAGAAGGCTCGCTCACTCAGGGTATCAGGGCTAGAAGTTGGGAATCCCAAGGAGCTGCCTCCTATCTCCCATACACACGTCCTAGAGCCCTGGCCCACTCAAGGTCCCAAATTCAGGAGCCAGAGTCTGGGCTCTAGGATGTCACCTCTCCCCACTCACTTTGTTTACTGTTTCTACCACCTATTTCCAAGGAGGAGCTGCATAGAATGAGACTCTCCTTAACTCCTTTCTGATGTTAGCCCCCTTTTCTGAGTCTCCCCAAAGCTGTCCATCCCAGCCCCCTTGTCCTTACCTCCAAAGCCCTGGGTCCGCAGCTCCCGATAGGAGCGGTAAACCTCCCGCGTGAGGTAGTTGATGAAGCCCTCCCTGGGCGCGAACTTGCACACGAAGTTCTGCTCGTACAGGCAGTTCATGAGGAAGCAGGCGGCTATGGCGTCCTCCCCGTCGTCGGGCTGAAGCTCCACCAGGGCCAGGTTGCAGCTCTGGGTGTTGCAACAGGCGCGCACGCAGTCCCAGCCGCGGCGCACCGTGGGGGAGCCCAGGAAGGTGGCCCCGTTGCTGACCGACGCCTCGGTGTCGAGCACGAAGGCAGGCACCCCGGCGGTAAAGCGGTCCAGGCAGGCGGCTCCCGCGGGCAACCCGGGGGGCGAGGGAGGCGGCCCGGCCTGGGTGCTCAGGGGACAGAGCGCGCACAGAAGCCACATGGCCACCGCAGGAATGCGGCCCTGGGAGAGGCGGGCGCCGGCCATCATCCTCGCAAGGGCCGTCGCCCTCCTCCCTACGGGGTCACCTTCACAGTGTGGGCCTCTGGGCTCCGAGGGTGCTTGCGACCTTAAAGAGGGGAGGCGACGGAGGAGAAGACATACCGGATCAGCCGTGGAGACTGCAAGGCGGCCGGACGGGAGGAGTCAGGGGGAGGGCTGGGGAGCACTGGGTACCCCGCGAGTGTAGACGGCACGGGGGCCCGGCCCTCCCACGCACACTGCCGTGACGCGGCCGTCCATCGGCCGCCCAGAGAGACGGCTGAGGTGCTCACGTACCCCGACACACGAACCAGCGCAGAACAAAGGGCCAAACATGCTCCGAGCCGGCTCCGCCTCCGCCTCCGCCTCGCGCTCCCGGGCCCCGGTTACCTGCGCAGGTGAGCGGGGTGGGGCCCGGCCAGCCGAGGTTCCGGTCCCGGCTTCGCGAGCGGCTCGGGCCGCCGCTTCCTCCCCGGTGCGGGGTGCGCTGGGGATCGGCCACTTCCTCCCCGTAGTTTCTGGTGAAACTGAGTCAGTGCGGCCAGGGCGGGGCGGACATTAACCCCAAGGCCGCCGGCCCTGCCCACGCCCGCCCAGGCTCGGCTCGCCCTTCCCAGCCGAGCTTCCTGACTGCGGCCCCAGCACCCCTCGGCGTCCCCTGTGGCCTCGTTCCCCATGTGGCTCTGAGGCTCTGCGCCCCGGAGGCTGTTGCACGCCGGCTCCACTGAGTCCAGCCTCGCCGGAGGCCCCCGAGCCCCAGAAGTGCAGCCCAACCTAGGAGGCCCGGACATGGCGAGGACGTTCCAGCGAAGTCAGTCCTGCGAGGGTCATGCGCCCTGGAGAGGCGGCCACTGGCTTCCCTTTTTGGTCTGCACTAGAATTCCCAGCCCCAGACCCGAGGGTCTTGAGAAGTGACTGTACGGGGAGAAATGGGGGAAAGCCCGATGCAAATGATCTCGCCCTCGGGAAATCTTTTCCATCTTGTGGTGGGAAGCAATTCGGATGCTGTGTGGCTGCACCTTTGATAACTGGAACCCGGAATGCCTGCTCCAGCGACACTACCCTTGCCAGCTCACGGAAGTCCGCTTTTCTGCCAGTGAGAAACAGGCGATTTCCCGTGTCCAGGCCTCCCTGCTTACCAGCAGTGGTTCCATTTTGTTTGAGGCATTTCTTCATCTCAACTAAATTTCCTTGCAGGTCTGTGCGGGAGCTGAGTCCCTGTCAGCGCGCATCGGTCCCCCCATCTCCACCAAGGGGGTGCCCATGGTCACTCTCTTCCTGTGAAATGCCGTCCTTGGAAGGCTAGAGGTTGCAACCCACCAAGTAGCTGAGTTAATGACCTTCACAGAGCTGTGTGCTTCTTCAAGTCAGCTCATTGCTTTTCCTGAGTGAAGGACTAAAGACCATTCCTAACAGATTTGTCCTATTAATGCTGTCCCCCAAAAGAGATTCTACATCTTTTCATGATGACTTAACATACCTCACCCACAGGGAATATTCTTCCTAATTTCTTACGTAGAGCACTTTATCTACTAGGTCTTGTAGCCAGCCCTTCGATCGTTTTCCTGGCAACATTCCCCAACTGCCCGAATTATGGGTGTGTTGGGTAGAATCTGTCTCCCCTTCGCTGGATTTTCTGTTTAAAACCCCAGGCACGATGGTGGACATATGCTTGGAATGAGGCAAATGATTGTGCAGTTACTGGGAAGAAAGGGTTTTGTTATGATTTGATTTCTACTTCCCCCAATACCTTATACCTACAAGAACCTTAACACAGGAGATTATTACCTTGTGCTAATATTACATTACCACAGGTTTATCATTACAACCACCATACACACTAGTACAACAACCTACACTTACTAAGCAGTGACATCCAGACCCTCTTCCTAATCACTTCCCACATATCACCCCATATACTCCAGACAAACCAAGAAAGTAGGTACTATTTTAATCCCCATTTTATAGGTGAAAAAACAGGCTCAGACAGGTGAACTAACTTGTCAAGTCATATGACAAGTGACAGAGTTAGGAGATTGAGTCCAGGCAGGCCAATCTTACTGCTTCAGCACCTAAACACTGGGCTTTATTACACTCACAATTCCGACTGTAGCTGGCAGCCCCGTCCTCACCTCAGATTCAATTTGTGTGAAACAAAAATTCATTTTCAGGTGGTGAGCAGCCACCGTTAGTTGAGATGTTTACGGTGTGCCAGGCATTTAATGTACATATACTTGGTAATGCTCACAACTCTGAGAATAGTTTCCACTTTGCAGAGAAGTTCAAGGTCACATAATAAAGGGTAGGAGGTAAGTCTGTGTAAACAGTGAGCGTTTGGGCTTCAGACTCACACTCCTGGGTTTAACTCTCATCTGCCACTTACTACTGGTGTGACCTTCCCTAAGTCCTTAAGCCCCTCTGTGTCTTCATCTCTTTGTATATGAAGTAGGGCTTCAAAGGGTTATTACCACTGTTAAGTGAATTAATACAGATAAAACATTTGACACCATGAATGCTCAATAAATGTTACCCCTCCAAAAGTGACAGAGCCAGAATTTTATCCTAATTCTCGCTGACATCAAAAACTACACTCTTTCCATTGCCTTACGCTGCTTCTTATGTACCAAAAAGAAAAACTACACGTGAGGGGATAAAGGACTAAGACAGTCCACCCAAGTGGTGAAAGTGATGGCATTTGAATGGTTATGGGGCAACATTTTCTTTCCAGTTTTTAAATCATTTTCCAAGTTCTCTTTAGTGAGTGTGGGATGCTTCCATAATGAAGAGAGAGATGCATTATGACAACCTCCACATTCACCATTCTGATCCCCAAATTGCTTCTCCGTCCACATTCTCTGGGATGCTGGGCTCACTGTCCCAGTCCCTCTGGGGATACCTGCACCCCTGCCTTTCCTTAGGCTTTCCCTGCAAACATCCAGCCAGCTGTAGGTGCTGACAACTGCTCCCTGATAATTGCTCACATCCATCCCTTCTTGTATATTTCCACTGCTGCCCTTGTTCTGGGTTCTGTGCCAGCTTCTAGATGGACTCCAGGCCACCCTGCACACTGCAGGAAGCTCCCTCCTCCAGCCCTGCCTTTCACCTGTTCAGGCCCTGTGGGTCTGTGACCCCACCCAGGAGCCTCTCTGGCAGTGTGTACAGAGACACCTGTTCCCTGACTGGTTAATAAAATTAGCTCTGTGGAGCAGTAGAGAGCATCAGAGCAGCTGGGGCCTTAGTTAAAGCCCTTTCCCTAACGTATGGGAAACTGAAGCCCAGACACACCTGCTCTTGATTTGTTCAGAGACACAGAGCCTAGTAGGTGGCAGAGGCTACCTCAAGACTTCAGGTCTCTTGACTGCCAATGTTGGGCCCTGCCCATGATTCTGAACTGCCTTCCTGCAAAGTATTTCCAGATGATACTGTTTTCTAATTGTATATTGCAGGCCCAAGTGGAATTGTCTGGATGAGTTCCACCATGTGGCTCATACTTCCTCTATGAACTTGGGGAAGAGAAGGCCTGGGTTTACACCTGAGGCTTTGTTCCTATTTGCCATATGACTAGTACCAACCATTGCTCTTAGGAGTGGGTGGTTCACTGAATATTTTCACCAAAAGGTAAGTGGTTACTTACCTTAACACAACTGTCAGGTAAGGAACACTGAGTGTCTTATCTCAGTTGGGGGTCTGGTGGTTTCTACAGTAGGTGTGATGGGTTGTTTACAAAGATGGCTAGCAAAGATGGTAGAAGGGCCTTCAGTTCCTGTGCATGCACTCTGTTCTTCCCACCAAGAGGTAGCATCTATCTTTTCCTACCCTTTGAATCTGTGACCTGCCTTGGCCAATAGGACATAGCAGAAGTAGTGGCCTTTGACTTCTGGCCTCAGCTTTGTGGCCTGCATTTTTCCCTGTTAGAACCAGTTGTGATGTAAAGATTGACTGCCCTGTAGGACAGAGAGGCCACCTGAAGAGAGCAGCCCCTGCAGGGTGAGAGACTATTCAGGCAGAGAGAGGGGTCCAACTATCTCCCAGTGTTCCCAGCTGAGCAGCTGCGGGACACCATCTTGCATCCTTAGCCCCAAATGAGTCCCCAGGGCAAGTGAGACCAGCTGCACCTGCCAAGCCCCGCCCGGATGGCAGGATTGTAAGCAAACAAATAGCTGTGTTTTATTTTAAGCCTTTAAAAGGCTCATTTTCCCCTCTCTGCTCTCTCTGTTCCAGGTGGTTTATTATTTAGCAATAAAAACTGAAACAGGAGGATAATATATTTACAGAATAAATTTTAGTTGTGATGATCTGAGTAAAAGCCCACTAGTTCCCTAATAATGCAGAACCAAAGAGTTTTGATAGGGAATTTGGGGGAAAATAATGCAATATTTTTCAAGGTAAGGCTGCTGTCATTGGTTTAATCTTTAGGTAAAGAAGACAGGTCCTCTCAGATACTGCTGCAGCCCTACAAGGGGCATTTTTGAAGAATCCTACTAATGTCAGAAATGCTCACAATAGTCCAGCGTGATAGGTAGCTTCTAAATGGCCAGCAATATCCATACCTGCTGGGATTCAGCCCTTGTGTAACCTCCTCCCCTCGAGTGTGGCTTGACCTAGCGACTGACTTCTGATGAACAGAGTATAAGTGTCCTGGGAAGTTGCTTCCTAGATTAGGTTACAAAAAGACTGTGACTAGGGAATGTAAACTAGTTCAACAATTGTGGAAAGCAATATGGAGTTTCCTCAAAAACTAAAAATAGAAGTACCATTTGACCCAGGAATTCCACTCCTAGGAATTGACCCAAAGAATACAAGTTCTCAGATTCAAAAAGACATATGTACCCTTATGTTGATTGCAGCACTATTTACAATAGCCAAGGAAGCAACCTAAGTGTCCATCAGTAGATGAATGGATAAAGATGTGGTACACATACAGAATGGAATACTATCCACCTATAAGAAAGAAACAAATCCTACCATTTGCAACAACATGGATGGAGCTAGAGGGTACTATGCTCAGTGAAATAAACCAGGCAGAGAAAGACAAGTACCAAATGATTTCCCTCATTTGTGGAGTATAACAACAAAGCAAAACTGAAGGAACAAAATAGCAGCAGACTCAGAGACTCCAAGAAAGGACTATCGGTTATCAAAGGGGAGTGGTGGGGAAGGGTGGGTGGGGAGGGAGGGAGAAGGGAATTGTAGGGTATTATGATTGGTGCACATGGTGTGTGTGGGGTCACGGGGAAGACAGCGTAGCACAGAACAGACAAGTAGGGACTCTGTGGCATCTTACTACGCTGATAGACAGTGACTACAATGGAGTGTGTGGGGGGGACTTGATAATATGGGTGAATGTAGTAACCACATTGTTTTTCATGTGATACCTTCTTAAGAGTGTATATCATTGATACCTTAATAAAAAAAAAAAGACTGTGACTTTCATCTTGCGTGCTGCCTGCCCCAGTGCCCTGGCTCTAGTGGAAACCATATGCCATGTGGTGAGTAGCTCTCCAGGGCTCTTACCTGTGCCCAGGCCTGCACCCCCTTGGTTTCCCTGCCCTGATGTGGCCCTGTGGTCCTGATATTTTTTTCTTCCCATCTAATCTTGGGTTTTGAGTTCCCTTATCTAGGGCAAACTTACTGATGAATGGTGACACGCGTAGGCCAGAGAGATGTGTGACATGAAATTAAATGCTGATACAAAAGAATGTAAATAAGGAGTCTCACACTGTAGATAATGGGCATTACTCATTTGAGTGCCACTGAGCTTCACAGGGGCTGTGCTGTGGTTGATGCAGTATCGCACCAATCCCAGTCTACAGATGAGGGAACAGGCTCAGAGAGGCTCTATGCATGAACCTGTCTTTGTCTCTGTGTAGGCATCCATGAAGTTTGCATATTTAAGTGTCCTAAGTCCATCACCATGTTCTGTTAACTAACCCCCTAAGAGCCCTCCAGTCTGCCCACTTCTTGCTATGACAGCATGAGTTCTGCAGTCAAGCCCTACACCACTGATCTCCTAACTGATCTCCTCCAGGCCTTCTGCATGCTCTGATCCTCTCTCTATTCAACAGCCAAGATGATCTTCTGGAAATTTAAATCTGAACATGTCAGCCTACCCGGCCACCATTGCTGAACATTTTGTGGTGACTCCCAGTGTTCTTAGGATCTGACTCCTTAAGATGGTTCACAGGTGTCTGTGTAGATTATCTCCACAATTTCTGCCTAATGACTCATTTTTCCCTCTCTGCTTTCTTTGTTCCAGCCCCACTGATCTTCTCTTAGCCTATTGTACTCACTATCTCCCTCCTGAGACAGGGCCTTGCATACACTCTGCCTTCTGCCAGATCCATTCCTGCTGGCCCCTTTGCCTAATAAACTCCTATTCGTCCTTCAGAACTCAGTTCAAATGTTACCACTCACTGGGTCACACCTTTGTTAGACATTCTCATAGCACCTCTTACCTTTTCTTTAGATCACTAAATACAGTTGTAGTGTTACATTTGTTTGATTAATTGACCAATGTTTGTTTATTTTTACACTGTAAGTTCCATGAAAGCAGGGACCATGTCTCTTTTGTATCACCAAACCCCAGTACTGAGCATAATGCTTAGCCTACTAGGGGAGCTCAAAAAATCTTTATTTAATGAATGAACAAAACCCATCGACTCTTCTGATCCTAAAAGGGCTCCCAAACCCTTCAGAAGACAGGAAACAAGAGAGAAGGAACTATAATAATGTCTGTTCCATCAGAGTGTAACAGGTGATCAAAGGAACAGCTGAGGCTATAGGCAACATTTTGGAGGCCTCCCTACTTCTTTCTGCTCAACCACCCTCTTCCAAAGAGGGCCAGGAAGGAAGCCACTGAAGAGAAATCTCAGGGCCAGCCTTGTGGGGACAGAACCTCACCAGGAATGCAAAGAAAGAAAGAGAGGGAGTGGATGTCTGCTGAGAAGGGATTCTGTTTTGGATGTCATGCTACATTGTCTCACCTAATCCTCCCCCAAGCCCCATTTTGCAGATGGGAAAACAGACACAAAGAGGCTGTGAAACGTCTAATGAAGGGCAAAGCTGAGTTTGGACTCAGATTCAGCCTTCCTCCAAAGCCTGGGCTTTTCCAGGCTATCATCCTGGCCTCCAGCCCTCAAACACCTCCCCCACGCTGTTAACTTATGGCCTAAAATTTCATCATTAAAGACTCATCTATTCACCTTTGTCTAAAGCTCTCATTAAGGAGTCAGTGTATGATGGTGGAAGTTGGTACACTGGAAAGAGAAACTCTACCATGTATAAGCGACCACTACAAGACCTAAAAAGAAATACATAAACAAAATTGGATTGTGGATAGTAAAAGGGATGAGGGAGTTAATTTTTTATCTTTCATATTGAGAAGACAAGAGATACTGTGTAAAATGGACAAATTTGTATTACACAAAGGGATCACCGTGATTATAGGAGAACCAAAACCAGAAGCTGTTGGTGGCCATTGCCTCTGGGGAGTGGAGCTGGGGAAAGGAGAGAAACTTTCATTTTTCATTTGTTTGTTCTGAGCTGTTCATTAAAAAAATAATAATGCTCTGTAACTTTTCTAAAAAGTTTTGAAATGTTTGTTACAAAGGACTAACTAAACCAACAAAACACCCTTCCTTTAGAATGCAAGTATGTCTAAAAGTTGGTGCTGGACACCTGGGTAAAGTTAGGTCTGCAGGTTTCCTCTGTGTCAGGAAGGAGCAAGTCCCTGGAGAGTCAGTCACACGATGAAGAACACAGCTTCCCGAGCAGTTGCCTCTGAGGACTGGGCACAGGAAACAAGCTTGATAAATTTGGCTTCTCAGGCACACAGGGCCAGGCTGACAGGGGAGCGCCTCTTCCTTGGTATATTCCTAAAGGCAGCACACATACAGACCCATCCAGACGCAAGAGGGTATGGGGCCCACGAAGGCCGGAGATAACCACCCGTCTAGCTCTCCCGGGCCAGCCTCTGCCCCTAGAGGTGCCACACTGAGCAGAAACCCCAGACAGCCAGGGACTCTGCTCCTGCAGGATCTGATAGCAGCTTCTTGAGCCCACTTGGATCTAGTCCCAGGAAGGTGGGCTGCCGTGGGCTCTCAGGTCAGTATGACTCAGGTCCTGTTCCACAGCTGGTCAGAGAGCCCCGAGCAGAGCCCTACACCCCTCAGAACTCAGGGGCTCCTTCCTCCCCCAAGGCATGGCACCTCTTGACCTTTGCTCATCTGCAGTTGATATCACTTTGGGCCCCAGCAACTGCAGAAAGGTGAGGCTGGGGCACTGCTCAGGAGTGCCACTCACTGGCAGCAAGGAGCCAGGAGACTGGCATTCCCAGCACCAAGGCCTGTTGATCTTTGACCCCCACCCTCCCGAAGCCTCGGCCCTCCTTCCCTCCACCTTTCTTTCTTCCCTGCTGGCCTCTCCCTCTTTTCTCTGTCTCCTCACTCTGTTGGCACCCTTGCTCTAACTGGCAGTTTTTCCCAGCTCCTTGTTCAAGCCAGTCCTTCCATGCTGTCTTCAAGCCCTGCTTCCTGTACATCTCCCAACCCAGACAAGGACAACCCAAGTAAGAAGGTCCAGTGGGCTTCTGGAAGGAGGAGGACATCATCCACAGACTCAGAGTCCAAGTCCCACCCTGACCCCTCCAGAGTGTCCAGGTCCCGGAGACCCAGCCGGCTCACAGTGAAGTACGACCGGGGGCAGCTCCAGCGCTGGCTGGAGACGGAGCAGTGGGTGGATGCGAAAGTGCAGGAGCTCTTCCAGGTGGGTAGCATGGGGGCAGGGGGAAGGACACAGGGGCCCAGGAGAGAGCCTGCCTGCAGACCTCAGGGGGAGCGGGAGGGCTGGTGGGAGCCGCTCCCAGGGAGACAAAGCTCTGCCCAACAGGTGACGATGGGTTCGCAGTCCAGAAACCTGCCTGCCTTTGGTCAGGCCTCTACCTCTAACTTTCTTCTTAATCTGGGGCAGGTCTTTGTGTATCTCTGAGAGTTCCCTAATTAGCAAAATGGGGCTATGGAGCTATGCCTGTCACATCTCTGTTGTAGGACTTTTAACACTTGTGTGAGGCAGTAGGGCTATTTTTCTTTGTGTCCTCTCATCCTCAATACACATACATGTCTAGAGCTACACTGTCCAATACTGTAGCTCTCAACCACGTGTAGCTGTTTAACTTTAAATTAATAAAAATTGAATAAATTTTAAAATACAGTTCCTCAGTCACAGCAGCCACATTTCAAGTGCTCAACAGGCCCATGTGGCCAGTGGCTGCCATATTGTCAGCCTGGCTGTGGAAGATTTCCATCATCTCAGAATGGGCAGTGCTGGACTAGAATGTCAGAGCTAACCCATGGTGATGGCAAACACCAGCAGCTGACCCAGCCTGGCTCTGACTGACTCCTCTCAACTCCACCCTGAGAAAAGGACGGGGCTTGACCCCTTCTCACGGGATACTTACCTCCAAATCGGGATCCTAGACTAGTAACAACCGCTGCTTCAACAGAATAACATTCTGAGCACTTAACTCTGTGCTAGGCACAGTGCTCAGCACTTCACACACATTATTTCATTCAACCCTTCCCCGTAACTCCATTAGTTAGGTACTGTTTTATCATGGAGGAAATGGAGGCTTAGAGATGTTAAGTAGCCCAAGGTCACACAGCTAGGAAGCCAGGGGACCAGAGGCTGTGTCCGGTGCTCTGTGCAGAGCCTGAGCGCTTATTTGAGCAGCTAGTAGTGCTTCACACCTGACACACTTCAGAAAAATCCAGTGCCCCAGCTATACCTCAACTGACTTGAAATCTACTTAGGCTGGGGTCTAGGCATTGGTCTTTTTTATCAGCTCCACAGTTGATTCAAGTGTGTGGCCCACTGAGACCCACTGCAGCAAGCCAGAGACCAGAGTCCTCCTTGTCCACCTACCATGGTCCTTGTTTCTTCTTCTTGACTCAGGGCCTGTCTTTTCTTTTTGGGGCAGCAAGGGCTGCAACTCTTCC
This sequence comes from Manis pentadactyla, assembly GCF_030020395.1. NCBI lineage: Eukaryota > Metazoa > Chordata > Mammalia > Pholidota > Manidae > Manis > Manis pentadactyla. The sequence goes on along the minus strand of NC_080029.1, from coordinate 90,291,237 downwards.
AGGTAAGGGGTGGATCAGTAGCTCTCTGTTGGGGTGGGGAAGAGCGGTGCATGTGGCCCAGGCTGTCTTGTGAAGTTGAACAGGTCATGGGTCAGTTTGGTCCAGGTGTTGAGTGTTGCCCATGTGCCCTGCAGCAACCTGAGCTCACTCATGGAGAGTAGGGAGATGCCTTGGAACTGGGAGAAGGAGACACAAGCTTTCTTGGCCTGTGTCTGCTCTGACCTTGCAGGACACCTCCACTGCCCTTCATCTACTGCCAGCACCTTCCCTCTCCAGATAAGTTTCAATTTCAAATTGTGTACTTGCAAGAAAAGTCTCATATTTCAGACACCTCAGGGCAAATCCTTTCAGGCATCAGAGAAAGACACAGCAAAAGAACCTTGTCTTGAAAAATCAAGGCAGAAGGAAAGCTGTATACTAATGAGCTCATAACATTGGAAAACAGGACATGTGGGAGGACTGCTCCCAGGCAATGACCGAAATAAAATACCTGGCTTACAGTTGCCATGGTAATTGTCCAAAGGTGCCAGGTGGTAATTCCTCTCCCAATCTCTACTCTTTCCAGCAGGAAGCAGCCAAGTGCCTGGGGAAGCCCCAGGTGGCTGGTTATCTTGGGCAGAGATGGAGGCGACACTGTCTCCAGGCTTACCCTGCTCCAGTTGTACCTTCGTAGAGCCCCTCTCTCCCACCAGGGTTCTCGGCAACAGGCCCACCTTGGATAGTTGCACTGGGAATGGTTCCAGGGTTGAATCACTAATTGTTTAGTTTAGTTTAATGGGACCCAACCTTCCTTTGTGGGAGGGCCCTACCTCTTCTCACTGGGTGTGTAATCTGCTTTGGGATTTTCAGAGGAACTAAGTCTGGGTTCAACAGCTCCTGTTGTCCAGAGGTGGAGAGTGCATTTGGCTATAAGCAGGGACTTAAACACTCATGAGTTTCTCCTATCTTGAGATTCTCACTCAACAACATGCCCCCTCCAGTTACTGTTCCTTATTTCATGTCTCCTTTACAAGAAGACTTCTTAAAGGATCTGTCCACAATCACATCCTCTACTTACCTTTCCCCTTCCTATCACCACTCAAACCACTGAAATCACTTCTCTTTCCACTACTCTATTAAGAGCTCTTGCCAAGGTCACCAATCACTGCCTTGGGACTAAATCTGATGGACATATGAGCAGACGACACTGTTGACCACCCCACAGTTTTGAAACATTGTTTTCTTACAGTTTCCATGACATTATTTTTTCCTGATGGCAGGTTGGCATTTAAATGTGGGCTTTTTGACGTGGTGACATTTTAAGAAGCAATCTATTAAACTTCCAACTTTAAAAACTCATTGTCAATGAACATATGAAACAAAATTTGTTAGCTCATCTCAATCTCTTACTCCATTGCTGATTCCCATGGTGGAGAGACATCAGGAGTAAGGGGACTGAGAATGGACTGGAAGTAAGAAAATGATCAAACCAGACAGTATCTGGCAGGAAACCACCACATGTAATATAGAGTTACATGTTTACCACACTTGTTCATCTCGAGGAGTTGTTTGCTATATCTGTTTATTTTCTGAGAATTCAAAAAATACTTGAAGAAAATATTTAGATTATGATATGAGCACATATTCTTTTTTTTTTGTATTTATTATTAATTTTTAGATAATTATTTTTTATTGAAGGGTAGCTGACACACAGTATTACATTACATTAGTTTCAGGTGTACAACATAGTGATTCAACATTTATATACATGATAATTCTAGGTACCAGCTATCACCATACCAAGTTGTTACAATATTTTGACTATATTCCTTATGCTATACATTACATCCCGGTTACTTATTTATTTTACAATTGGAAGTGTGTACTTTTTTTTTTTTTGTGAGGGCATCTCTCATATTTATTGATCAAATGGTTGTTAACAATAAAATTCTGTATAGGGGAGTCAATGCTCAATGCACAATCATTAATCCACCCCAAGCCTAATTTTCGTCAGTCTCCAATCTTCTGAAGCATAACGAACAAGTTCTTACATGGAGAACAAATTCTTACATAGTGAGTAAGTTACATGGTGAACAGTACGAGGGCAGTCATCACAGAAACTTTTGGTTTTGATGAGCACATATTCTTAACTCCAGTCTGCAGTGGCAATCTGACTCTCAGTAATACACATACCTTATATTTGATTTATAAATAGTATCATAAGTGATATAAAAAGGTTTTTTTTGGCTGGACTAATACTTTCTAGAGGCAGAATTCTAATCATTAGAATGTATCTTAATTATTTGGCCCCACCCTCCACCTTCTGGGATTCCAGTTACACTTGTTAACCAATTCATATCATCCCATAAGTCATCAAGGCTCTGTTCTGTTCTATTTTCCCCCGAGGTTCTTTTCCTGTGTTTCATTTTGGCTAGTTTCTTTTGCTGTATCTTCAAGTTCAATATATTGTTTTTTTCCTGTGGTGTTAAATATGCTGTTAATTCTACCTAGTAAGTTTTTCATTTAAAATATTATATTTTTCATCTTTAGATGCTCCATTTATTCTTTTTCATAGCTTCCATGTCTCTCATTATTATGGTCATGCTTTCCTCATCTGCTAATTTCATCGTCTCTGTCACTTCTGGGTCTGCTTCTCTTAACTGATTTTTCTCCTGATTATAGGTTACATTTCCTGCTTCTTGGCATGACTAGTGATTTTTATTGGACACTGGACATTATGAATTTTGTATTGTTGGGTAACTGGAGTTTTTTTCTTCCTTTAAAGAATGTTTGGCCTCTTTCTAGTTGGCAGTTTAGTTACTTGTGGTTCAGTTAGATCCTTCTGAGGCTTGTTTTTAAGCTCCATTAGGGTGAATCTAGAGTAGCCTTTAATCTAGGGAATAATTTACCCCTACCCCAGTAAAGCATGGCGCTTTGAGATGTATATTTGGATGCACTTTACCGTATATAATGACTACCCCAATCAAGATATGGAACATTTCCATCTTCCAAAAAGTTCCCCAAATAGCACTTACCTTTAAACAAATCAGATAACTTAGTTACTTATTACACCTGTTTTTATTATGTCTCCTCCATTGCTCCTAACATGTAGGCTCTTTGAGGGCAGGATCTTTATTTTATTCACTGAAGTTCCCGAGTTCACAGTGCAGAGTTAATAGTAGGACACATAATTGTTGAGTAAATAGATTTTAAAGGATGAAATAATCAAATGGAAAAGGTGAAATGACCAAATCTCTAGAAAAATGTAAAGGCAAATAAATATCAAATATTTAAGTTAATATAGGAAGAACCCCTTGCCCAAAAGCAAATGGTATTTGGAATGCATGTGTGGAATGGTAGAGCTAATCTAAATTAAAAAAAAAGACTTCTTAAATCAGTAAGAAAAAGCTGAACTTAATAGAAAAACGTATAAAGGTGGCAGTTCTTGAAGTGTATTCTGATGACCTTGGGGGTTCCCAAGTCTCTTTTAGGGGGTCTATGATTATTTTTATAGTAATACTAAGATGTTTGCCTTTTTCACTATGTTGGCATTTCACTATTAAGGCAAAAACAATGGTAGCTCTTGGTGTGAATCAAGAAAGTGGTGCCAACCTATACTAGTAGCTACGTTCATCACCACCATGCCATTTTCACTAAGTCCTTGATGAAGCTATAAAAATTATTAAGTTCAATAAATCTTGGCCCTTGAGTTCACTTTTTTAAAAAATTGACATTATTTCTTGGAGCACTTTTAGGTTCACAGCAAAATGGAGCAGAAAATATAGATTTCCCATATTCCCCATGTGCCCACACATGCATAGCCTCCGGCATTTTCAACATCCCCCACTACAGTGGTACACTGTTACAATTGGTGAATCTATATTGACATATCATAATGACCCAAAGGCCATAGTTTATATTAGGGTTCATTCTTGGTGTTGTATGTGCTATAGATTTGGAAAATGTATAATGACATGTGTCTGCCGTTAAAGTATCATACAGAGCTGAAAGTCATGCTCTGCCTTTTCATCCCTCCCTCCCACCTAGTCCCTGGCAACCACTGATCTTTTTACTCTCAGAATCATACAGTATGTAAACTTTTCATATTGGAGTCTTTCACTTATTATATAACTCTATGATTGCTCCATGTCTTTTCATGGCTTGATAACATATTTCTTTTTAGCACTGAATAATATTCCATTGTCTGAATGTACCACTGTTGATTTGTCCATTCACCTACTGAAGGACACCTTGGTTAGTTCCAAGCTCTGGCAATTATGAATAAAGCTGCTGTAAACCACTATATGCAGGTTTTTTGTTGATATGTTTTCACCTTACTTGGGTAAATACCAAGGAGCATGATTGCTGTATCATATGGTAAGAGTATGTTTAGTTTTGTAAGAAACTGCCAAACTGTCTTGCAAAGTAGCTGTACCATTTTGTATTCCTACCAGCAACGAATGAAGGTTCCTGTTGTTCCACATTTTCTTCAGCACTTGTCAGTGTTCTGATTTTTTTGCCATTTCAATAGGTATGTAGTGGTATCTCGTTTTAATCTGCAATTCCATAATCACATATGATATTGGCATTTGCATATCATTTTGGTGAGGTATCTGTTCAGATCTTTTTTAAAATTGGGTTGTTCACTTTTTATTGTTGAGTTTCAAGAAATATTTCTGTATTTTGGATAATAGTCCTTTAGCAGATGTGTCTCTTGCAAATATTTCTCCAAGTCTATGGCTTGTATTTTCAGTGTTTTGATAGACTCTGTAATGTTTAAATTATTTCAATGGCTATAACTTTTAAAAAGTGTTTTTGAAATATGATTCACATACCATACAATTCACCCACTTATGGTGTACAGTTCAGTGGTTTCACCACAATCTAATTTTAGAACTTTTTATCCCCCCGCCAAAAGCCTTATAGTGATCAACAGTCATACCTCATTCCCCACCATCACCACTCCTTGAGTGGGGAGAACCAATTCAAAGGGGAGAATCCCTGGGAGGCTGAGGGGGGGCCTGTGGAGAAGTGTTATAGCTCAGGAACCCGCTCTCTGATCTCTTCTACCCAGATCGGTACCACTAATCTACTTTGCATCTATAGATTTACCTCTTCTGGACATTTCTTATAAATCGAATCATAAAACATGTCTTTTGTAACTGGCTTCTTTCACTAACATAATATTTTCAAGGTTCACCCATGTTACAGCATGAAACAGTGCTTTATTCCTTTTTATTGCTGAGTAATATTGTATGACTGCATCATATTTTATTTATTTATCAGTTGATGGACATTTGGATTGTTTTCACTTTGGGACTATTATGAATAATGTTGCTGTGAACAATCCTGTGTGAATTTTTGTGTGAACATATGTTTTCATTTCTCTTGGGCATAGGTCTAGGAGTGGAATGGCTGAGTCAGGTGATAACTCTCTATTTACCATTTTTAAGGAACTGCCAAACTGTTTTCCAAAGCAGCGGTGCATTTTTCATTCCTGCTGACAATGTATGTATCTTTTGAAATCAAACAGACACTCCTTTTAAAGAACCCTAGCACGATTTCAGGTAGAACATAGTAACTGTTCAGTACCTACTGAATGCAAGTATGAATGGGTGGTTTGAATAGTGTACAAAGAGGGACTGAACATGGGGAATGAGGTGGGATATGGGTGAGTCTGACAGTAACTTTCACTGCAGCACCAGCAGGCCAGGCCCCTCTGAGCCCCATGTGATTCCCAAACAGGATCAACCAAGTCCTTCTGAGCCTGAGATTGACCTGGAGGCTCTCATGGAATTATCCACAGAGGAGCAGAAGACTCAGTTGGAGGTAAAATGGGGGTTTTGTCCCCTGCCCCAGGCACTGGGGGATGGAAGCTGGGCTTGGACCAAGGAGAACCAAGGAACCCCAATCTCTGCCTCCTTGAGTGGGGAGAACCAGTTCAAAGGGGAGAATCCCTGGGAGGCTGAGGGGGGCTTGTGGAGAAGCATTATAGCTCAGGAACCCACTCTCTGCTCTCTTCTACCCAGGCTATTCTCCAAAACTGCCCTCGCCCCACAGAGGTAAGGGATGTTCTGTTGGTCTGGGGTTAAGAGGAGGCCCACTGGGGAGGAAGCTAATGAAGGGGAGGATTTGAAAGGAAGGCTTAGCCCAAGGTCCTTCTCCCCTTCCCCAACTTTGGAGAGGTAGAATGGGGGGAGATTAGGGAGGGCAGTGTGGTGGGTGGGTGTGACCTCAGGTCTTGATCTCACCCTTGTTTCTCTTTCAGCCTTTTATCTCTGAGCTGCTCAGTCAACTCAAGAAACTCCGGAGACTCAGTCGGCCTCAGAAATAAGCCTTGTGAGACCAACATCAACAGCCTCAGCACTGCCAGGCCCGCCTTGAATCTCTGGATCCTGGGCTGAGAGAGAAATAACTCCTTGGGTCACAGACAAAGAACATGGAGGACAAGGAGGGACATTTGGACACCCCTAGTGTATGTGCAGTCACAGCTAGTTCCTGTCACTGGGCTTTCTGGGAGCCAGTCATGGCTGTTTCCCAGTGCTTTCCTTGGCAACCAAGTGGATAAAACCTTTAGGAGCCCCAGCTGAATGGAGTGTGGAGCATATCTGTGCCGAGGGATGGGGGAGGGGGAGGGCAAAGCGATATACCAGAGGGCACATCCTGAGTCACTGGGCTGTGGCCACACACCCCATCCATCCATCCAAACAGGACCCAAAAATTCGAAGAGGAAGGTCACAATTCTGCTAGAGACATCACAATCTAACAAGGCCCAGAGGCCAAGCTGCGGCACCTGGCTGCAACACAAAGCCTCCTGGCACCTCCAACAGGAGCCCAAGTAGCAGAGACTAGCCTTGAATCCCAGAGGAAAGCTAACAGGAAAAACCTAGCTGGGTTGGGGGCATCTGGGAAGGTTACACCTTCTTCCCCTTTAAATGATTCAGGAGGCCTTAGGTGGAGGACTCCTCCTTGAGCAGCTGTAGCCAGAGACAGGAAGAGAGAAAGCAGGGGCTAAGCAGAAGGGTATAAAGGGTACAGGCTGAGAAGCTGAGAGTCAGGTCAGGAAGGAGTTGCCAGAAACACACACTGGGTCTGAATGGCAGATAGGTTGGGATGGGGGCCCTGGGAAGAGGCATCCTTGGTGAGTAAGGCAGGAAGCAGGGTGTGTAATCATTGTGCATGCAGTGTCTGAGTACTACAGAGGCTCAGAAATCCGATGGTGAGGCCTAGGGGCTGAGCTGGGCTGCCCGGAACAGGATGCATAGTTTGGTTCAGCAAATATTCATGCCTACTGTGTGAACAGTAGGAACAGTCCCACCTGCAGAAACTTGCAGGCTGGCTCAACCTTTCTCCTCACTGCACAGGACTGAACTTAAGCCTACTCTGCTCTTGCCATCTCTCCAAGGTCTCTGGCTCAGGGCCCACTGGGTTCTAGAGATAAGAGATGCAGGGCTCAAGGAATCAAACATACTTTATTAGATCCACAAAGTACTGGGTAGGGCTCTGGGTCCTTGGGCAAGTTTCAAGGTTCATCCTTAGAGTTAGTCTGGCCTTTCTGCATCATGCCTCATTCCCAGTCCTGGCTCTGCTGCTGGAGGGCTCCTGACTTCTGCTTTCCCTCTGGCTTCTCTAGTCATCATCTCAAATGGAGAATCTTTCCTCCTTCCAGGGACACTGAAGTTCAGGAAAGAGCTATTCTGTGAGCAGTCTAGCCTGACATGCTCTTCCATCAGATACCCCGAGGCTAAGCTCAGAGGTAGCCACCCCAGCTTGTGCAGCTGCCCATCAGATTGCCTTCCTGGGAGGACCAGGGTTTCCTCAGTGCTCTTGGCCTGCATATGGGGAACTGTAGGCAGATGTCTGGTGCTCTTGAAGTTCAAAGGCATCATGGCTTTCCCTGTGGAGCAGAGATACAGTTCAGGAGATCAGGGATCACAGGGGCCTCAAGCTCTCCCAGTTCCACAGAACATTCTACCTGCCCCCACCGGAAACAGCAGACACAGTAGAGGTCTCCATCACAGCCAGCACAGCGCAGGGTGGCGTCTTCATTGCAGATGTAGCACCAGGGGAGCTCCTCTTCCTCAGCCTCAGGCTTGAGGGCTGTGGCCTGGGCCTTCAGGGCCTGGAGATGAACAGGGGAGGTAAGGCACTGGATGGGCATGAGGGCTGTGCAGCAGCAGTTGGCCAGGCAGGGAGGGAACTGTGGCAGTGGCTTGGGGCTTTTCTCACCTCAGGCTCTGCCCTGCAGGATTGGGCCTGGGGTTGGAGAGTTGGCTCCACAGGGATATTAAAGCCACTTGCTTCATCCAGGGCAGCTTCTTCAGTGAGCTATGGATAGGGCAAAGAGGTACGGCTCCCTGCTCCGGAACCAGGCCTAGGCCCCCCACTCTCCCTTCATATTGCCTGTGGCTGCCGATAGCCTATCTCAAGGGGCCAGGGGGCAGGTCTGGGGCTTAGGGACAGTGGGGCTCCAGCTAGAACAGGAGTCGCAGAGTGACTGGCCACGCAGCCCCAGAGCAGAGGAAGGGTGATCAGGGCCAAGTGGGGGATGGGACAGTGAGGCAGGGACAGGACAAAAGGTGGTCAGGTAGGGCAGAGCCAACCTGCTGAAGCACTCTTTGGATGGCTGTTTCCTCATCCTCATCGTCATCACTGTCTGGGAGGTGATAATCCTGGAGGGTCACTTGAAAAGGGAGAGATGGGAGCTTGGGAGCAAAGAGGCTGAGAGAGGTCACTTTAGTGGCTGTACTCTTGCCCCCAGAAGCTGCTTTGGTTTCCTGTGGCACTTGTTCCAGAGCTGAGCTGCCTCTGCAGCCGCCCTGATCAGACACTGCTCTTCCCTGCCCCACCTTGTAGGGCAGGAGTGGGGTGGAAGGTGCAGAAACAGAAGACTTTGCACCTGCAGGAACTAAGGGACCCTGTCCCCTGA